>NC_140183.1:73180358-73302858 GCF_963971535.1 Notolepis coatsorum
GAGGTGTGTACAGTAGCAGTACAGTAGGTGTACAGTAGCAGTACAGTATGTGTACAGTATCAGTACAGTATGTGTACAGTATCAGTAGGTGTACAGTAGCAGTACAGTATGTGTACAGTAGCAGTACAGTAGGTGTACAGTCGCAGGACAGTTAAAGGTGTATTCCACCCAAATGGTTAGCAGGACAGCCCCATCACAATGTGCAGGTGTGTACAGTAGCAGTACAGTAGGTGTACAGTATGTGTACAGTATCAGTACAGTATGTGTACAGTATCAGTAGCAGTGCAGTAGGTGTACAGTAGCAGTACAGTAGGTGTACAGTCGCAGGACAGTTAAAGGTGTATTCCACCCAAATGGTTAGCAGGACAGCCCCATCACAATGTGCAGGAGGTGTGTACAGTAGCAGTACAGTATGTGTACAGTATCAGTACAGTATGTGTACAGTATCAGTACAGTAGGTGTACAGTCGCAGGACAGTTAAAGGTGTATTCCACCCAAATGGTTAGCAGGACAGTACATCACAGTGATGCAACAGTAGCAGGACAGTTAAAGGTGTATTCCACCCAAATGGTTTTAAAGGTTCTAATACCCAATTGTGTTATGGTGTCTTCCCCAAATCCTTTTAAAGCTTATAACCCCAAATAGTTTGAATGAATAAATGAATGAAATGGGACTATGAAGTCTTTATTTGTAACACATGTGAGATGGGCAGCACACACGCATTCCTTTGGGGGGGTTGCCATTGAAATGTCATCTGCGCTTGACCCATCCTGTCATCCTTCATCCTGTCGTGGGTCCGCTCCAATACAATACCTTGCCAATCCAAGTGCTCCTGTTCATCTTCATCAGGGACGTGACAGCATTAGCGATCAGTTCTGCATGTTTTTCCATTCTTTCGTTTTTATTTTTGTATGTGTATTCCCACAAATAGCTTTAAAGGTGTATTCATCCCAAATGTTTCTAAAACTTTATTCCACCCAAAGTTAAAATACTACTTCATGTTCAACTCCTAAAGGTATATATGCTTGAATTACATTCAAGTAATCTCATGACTTCCAGCTGGCTATAATGGAGGCGGTGAGCCCTCTAGTGTTCAAACATAAATAAGACACTATTCTAGACAAAATGAATTCTAATATTCTACACACCGGCGCCTAATTGTGCCTTAAACTAAACACAATTACAAAATATATATATATATATCGGAGAAGCTACCGACATAATCAAAACACTCATATGGCCCTTACACTGTGTCTACGTACGTGACTTCTATTTTTACTTCTATTTTTTTTTACATGCTATACTATTTTATTTCACTTATCTTTTGTCTAGCAGTCTCTGGAGCGTAACAGAAAGAAGCATTTTGTATAAAAGTATTCTGTACTTCTGTATGACAACTATTAAAGAAACTTGAACTTGAAACTTGATACATGACATACAGATAGACAGTACTGCTACATCTATACATTTATGACATACCAGATTTGCAAATACAGTACTGTTTGTGATACATGGCAGGCATGTTAGACATCGTTTTGCCTCCTGAGCACAGTGATGTACAGGTGCAGCTCAATAAATTAGAATATCGTGGAAAAGTATATATTTAGCTGTATTGATGCAGTAATTTGTGCAAAAGGAGCCCCAACCGCGTGAATACTTTCGGTAAGCAACAAGCCCTTCCGCGTTGCTCTGATTGGCCGAGCGTGCGCATGCACATGAGCCGCAACAAGCCCCTCAGCCAGGCAGCAATACTAAGGTCCGCTTAATGCAATTTATACAAATGGAAGTATTGATTTCGCCGTAACGAATCATTAAAAAAATATACCGTTAACTGGAATATGTTGTTTCTTTACACATATGTTGGATTATGTAATTGGTTTGTCATGACAAACCAATAAAAAAGACAAACCAATTACATAATCCAACATATGTGTAAAGAAACAACATATTCCAGTAACTTTTTCTGATCAGTTAGGAGTTGTTTAGAAACAGTGTAAATAATAACAATCAAATAGCACACAAGCTAACACTACTACTACAAGCACAACACATAAACAAGCACATCATTTGTGATCAACTGTAATCCTCATTGTGCAGGTGTTCTCAGTGAGCATGGTGAGGTTATGTGCACACATTCAGATTGTCTTGTCCTTTCATGGTGCTGGTCCTCAAAAAAATTGCAGTTACTTTGTTGGGCAAAAAGAGCAATAGACTTAAGCTAAATTCAGGCAGCCAACCACGTCCAATGGCTGCCGATATCCTCCACCCTAAAAAGGTGCAGGATCACAGAGCCTGAAGAAGAGTGGAGCAGGAGACCAAACACACCCAGGACAGGATGACCACAGTCAGCAGATAAGGGATGGAGCAGGAGAGATGAGGAATGAGATAGGACTAAACAGACCAGTAAGTAGTGATTCCGGGCCCCCTGGGAGACATGCCAAGGAAAGAGAAAAAGTAAAGCATTGTTAGTTAGTATTGTGGCTATATGATGCTAATTATGTGAGTTAGTCAACTGGCCTACTAGAAGGCCTTTTATATGAGATCAAGTCAAGTCAAGTCAAGAGTTTTATTTGTCACGGCATACGGATATACAATGAAATGCGGGTGGTCTTGCCCGCAACGATGTGCAATTGGTACAACATATAATAGAATCCAATACAAAAAAAATTGTGCAATAAAATTGTGCAATAACAGGTAGCAGGTAACAATACATTTGTGCAATAACGGGTAACAGTTAACAGTTAACAGTAGTAGTAATAGTAGTGCAATACACTGTTACTGTTGCTAATACTAATTTAAATTGGCCTTTCCTTTTGGCAATATATTTGGTATTTGGTATGGTCAAATATTCAGTATACTCAAGTCCCATTATGGAATATGGGTTTATTTCTGTGGCCACTACTGATGACCATTTTGTATAATGCGTCATTGACAGCAACATCATGTGAAAATGTGCCCCATTGCATTGGAGCCTGGTGAGAGGATACAACATAGTGCTATGTGTCTAAGTACTAAAGCGATCAGTGAAATCTTGGCCTGTACAGCAATATCAGAACCTGAACCAATCCCAGCTACTCACATAACCTAGTTTTAGGTAGAAGCATAAATGTCATAACCTGGCAGATCTCAAAACAAACTGGTCAGACTACTGCTTGACCTTACTCCTAGAACCCACCTCACCCCTGCCCACTTTGACAACCTAGGATGGCTTAGAGTAGACGACAGAGTACAGCAACTTGCAATGGGCCTGGTCAACAAGATACACTATACGACTAAGGTACCCATGTACATGTCAAAATACTTCCCAAAGGTCAGTGAATACCACGATCACAACACCAGAGGGAGCTCCACAAATCATGTTAAACCCAGATTCGGCTCAAACAAGGGACTAAACACGGTTCGCAATTATGCCACATCGATGTGGAACGCCCTACCCAAAGCTGTAAAGCAGGGGTCAGCAACCTTAGGCACGAGTGCCACCATTGGTACACATTATCTAAACCAACATGGCACACTAGCAAATGTGTAAGAGGAACCTTTTTGGAAATGTTGAGTTACCTCCCCATGCAGTTACCTCTTTCACAGCCATTGGCAGTTGCACAGCCTGTTATTTATGGTAGTGTAGGTTGACTGATATACCAGGGATATTTCATGGTCAGAGCCAATGAGAAGGGTCAGTCTGTTGTTGTTTGCCGAACATTGAGTGTTAAACGCCATTTTGAGACCAAACATGAGAACTTTAAAGGATGAGGCAGACAAGGCTGAATGTGTCCAGGTATGGCAAGCAAGCATCTCATAAAGACGGCAGCATTCTCTTATATATTTATGAGAGGAAAATGGTTATTAAAACTATTGCTATGCACGTTGCCTATATGGATGGAATAGAATTACAGATCTGTTGGAGATTTACATTGTGATGTGGTGTCATAATTAACCTTAACATTGATATGGCACACTGGTTAACAAGAACATTTTAAAATGGCACTTTGTATCAAAAAGGTTGCTGATCCCTGCTGTAAAGGAATGTGAATCACTACCCACTTTCAAAACCACTCTCAAAGAGCAACTACGGGAGACTGCAATTCGAAACTGGACCCTGTAAATGTCCTAACCCAACCCCCTCCAATGTACAGTAAATGACCAAGTATGGTTTCGTCAATATTCCAATGTACAGTTTTGCTTGTACAGTTGTACAGTGTACTTAGTATAATAGTAGTAGTAAAGTATAATTTCTGGGTACTTTTTACACCCCTGTTTATGATGAATTGAAAATGGGGGACCCTGATGTAAACAAGACAAACGTCTTTCTCTGGTCTGCATCCCCTTAACAATTGTATGTATTGAGCTGTTTTGATTGATTGGTTGAAAACTTTATTAACAGATTGCAGAATGGGTACAATATAGTACAGCTCAATACACACAATTGTTAATGGAATGCAGACCAGAGAAAGACTTTCGTCTTGTTTACATCAGGGTCCCCCATTTTCAATTCATCAGGACAGACATACATGACATACAGATAGGACAGTACTGCTACATCTATGTACTGTACTGTACCCATTCTGCAATCTGTTAATAAAGTTTTCAATCAATCAAACACAACTACTGTACATAACGTTAAATAGACCGTGGACGACGTACCCCCCCCCCCCCCCCCCACACAACCTACAGCATAACTTCCCACAGTAACGTTAACCAAATACTGTGGGCGACGCAGCCCCCCGCCCCCCTCCCACATACAACCTACACTACAGCATAACTTTTATATCAGTATAATACAACTCTCAAAGCCAACGTAGAGTTTGTGCACTACTGTACATTTTAACTAGCACTTACCAGCCTCGGGACTCGGCAGTTCTGTTGTACAATGTGGTAGAAAAGATCGCTCCTGTGTGAATTGAAAAGCAAGCCCCGCCCCCAGCCTAGTGAATGAGAAAAGCCTGCCCCTAGTGGAGCAGGACAGTCCCTACACAGTACACTACACAAAATGATCACATCACTGTGATCCAATGTCCTGACTCCTGCTACATCACTGTCCTGCTACAGTACATCACTGTGATCCAATGTCCTGACTCCTGCTACATCACTGTCCTGCTACAGTACATGACTGTGATCCAATGTCCTGACTCCTGCTACATCACTGTCCTGCTACAGTACATCACTGTGATCCACTGTCCTGCTACTGTTGCATCACTGTCCTGCACAGTATGATGAATTGAAAATGGGGGACCCTGATGTAAACAAGACAAACGTCTTTCTCTGGTCTGCATCCCCTTAACAATTGTATGTATTGAGCTGTTTTGATTGATTGATTGAAAACTTTATTAACAGATTGCAGAATGGGTACAATACAGTACAGCTCAATACACACAATTGTTAAGGGGATGCAGACCAGAGAAAGACTTTCGTCTTGTTTACATCAGGGTCCCCATACATGACATACAGATAGACAGTAGGCCTACTGCTACATCTATGTACTGTACTGTACCCATTCTGCAATCTGTTAATAAAGTTTTCAATCAATTCAATCAATCAAACATGTATATATTCCCTCCCCGCCGTATGTATATTTCTCTCCCACCCACCCACCCCCTCCTAATGTACAGGAGGGGGGGGGGGGGTCAGCCCTCCCACTGGAGAAGCCCCCCCCCCCCCCCAGAGACGGAGATACCCCCCAAAGGAGATTCTCCAAGCCTCTCTTCATGTCCAACATTTTTAATTCTTGTCCTTCATATTTGTCCATGTGCACATTTAAAGCAACTGCTATTCTAACATAACTCAGAAGAAAATAATATAAAAGAAGACTAAAGACGATTGGCACTTCCCAGGTAATTCTTTTTAACCCCGTTTAACCCCCGTTGGCGGGTTGGAGGGGTAAGGCTCTCCTGGAGAGGGCCCCTCCTATAACAACGTAGATATCCCCAATGGGGATTCTCCAATGTCCCTATCAGGGGTGCAGTGGTAATATGGGAACTGGTAACACGCTGCGCATGCGCGCGCGTGCACTCGCATGCGCGCGCGGGTACGTGCATGCGCACAGAACAGATTTTTTTTTTTTTTATAAATAGCGAAGCTGAAAAAGGTAGCAGGATGTAGCCTTCAATATATAAAGAAATTATATTGTCAACAGATATGGTTAAAAAACAAACAATGTGGGGGACCCTGATGTAAACAAGACGAAAGTCTTTCTCTGGTCTGCAGAGAACATCAAAACACATTCCCAGCATATGAAAGACAATGACACTGTCACTAATGGCCTCTATGGATGGAATGGCATTCCATGGCAATCACAGACACAGCCCATCGTTCACACCAAACTTGATGAGGGGGCAGGGAATCAGGGATTCAATGTGGAACGCTCTACCCAAAGCTGTAAAGGAATGTGAATCACTACCCACTTTCAAAAACACTCACTGTATTTGCGGGCGGGGGCGTGGTTGAAGACACGCTTTTGTTATGGGTGGCCGGGTACTTAGCGCACAACAAATGGATAGAGCGCATTGTGTGCGCGACTGCGTGTACACGCGAGTACACATCCGTGAGCGATCGCGCATACTTCTGCCTCAGTGATCTAGTAACACAGCGTGTAACCGCGTGTGTGCACGACTGCACCCCTGGTCCCTATTATTGTCCAACATTTTATTTGAATTTTTATCTTTCATATGTTAGTACATTTCCAGAGCTCCCGGTCCGGTCTCCGAATGTGATTCCCCATGTTCCCCGTCATCTTATTTGTGTGTCATGTGTGCTAGTGTCTACAGTTTAGTCTCTAGTACGTGTTATTTGTATTATATATCCCGAATCAAGTCCCAACCTCCCCAACTAATGCGTTTACCTTGTCTGTATTCCTAGTGGTCTGTGTGTTGTCTGCAGTGTGTCTCGAATCATAACCTCCATTCACTATCACATTATATGCATATGTGGTATTGAATCTTGGTCGGTGTGTATGACCTCAGTGCTCGATTCGAGTTCAAGTTCTGGCTGGTCCGGTTGATCTCGGTGCTCGGATCTCGGTTGGTGTGTGTGGCCTCCGTGTTCGCATCTTGGCCGGCCCGGGCGACCTCCGCGCCTGCATCTCGTGTGCGGATGGTCCGGCCGACCTCGGTGCCCGAGTCCTGGTTGGTCCGGTTGTATCCAGCGCCTCCCCGTCCCTCCCCTGGGGGCCGTCCGTTTCACCTCTCCCGAACCAGCTTGTATCACTTGCTGCGTCATATTCATCGTGTTAACTTCCATGTTAGCTTGCAGCTCCTTCTCCAGCCAGGCCTCGCTGCGGTCCAACGCCACATTAGCTTGTATCCCTTGCTGCGTCATATTCACTGTGTTAACTTCCATGTTAGCTTGCAGCTCCTTCTCCAGCCAGACCTCGCTGCGGTCCAACGCCACATTAGCTTGTATCACTTGCTGCGTCATATTCATCGTGTTAATGTCACCAGACCCCCACGGGAAGTATCCAGGTCTAAGGCTAAGGTGTGCAAATGCACGGATACACTTCCCAAAGGGGTCAGCCGACCTACCACCACGAATTTCCCCAAGACCACAAATAGACACGGGAGAATGCTCCGAGAATCAGTAAGAAAGCTTTTATTGTAGGAAAAATAGATATCTAATACAATGGTTTTTTTTGTATCAAATTTTTTTATTATTATTTACATGAAACAAGACAACACATTAATCACAATCACAGTACACAGAACTTCACAGGAAAATAACAAAAACAATAATAATACGGGAATTGCGGGAAGACAATGCCACATTTGCCCAAACATCATCCCAGTCAAACTCGGGGTCCAACTCCGGGATATCCCCACGCCAGATTGTATCCAATGATAGATTTTTATACGTGGATTGAATTAAGAGCGTATAAAAGTCTGAGACAAACCCTCTGGAGGTCGTCCTGTCCACTATGAGCCTGAGGAAGGGGTGTGGTTGCAAAGCTTGAGCCCACGGCACGCCATGCGCCCTCAGCGCTGACCTTAGTTGAAGGTAAAGAAAGAAGGACTCGCCGGGAAGATCATAAAATTCTTTTAAGTCCTGAAACGCACGAAGGCCGTTCTTTTTTTTTTTTTAAACTTTGACCAGTCAGCTGGTTCTTTTAGCGTTTATCGCTTTTTCTGGTCAAGCATGACCGACAGAAACAGGTTGAATGGGGTATAGATCGGGGGAAAGACACTCTGAGAGAATACGGCGAGTCCGGGAGTCGAACTAGTGTACCCCAGATCCGTGACGCGCACGGTTGTCCCCGACGCCGAAATAGCGTCCGAGGTACGCGGTGAGCTACTGGAGCTCCCCCCGAAGGCCGTTCTTATCATAAATATCCTCCAGAGTATGAACTCCCCTCCTTTGCCATTGAGGAATACTAACCGACTTGTGCCCAACAAGTAGTTGCTGGTTATTAAAAATTGGAGAGTCCATGTGCCATGGGCATTTAACCCCACATGACTTCTGTACATTACGCCATGTTTGGATCACGTGAGTTATGATCGGTCCATATCTCAGTCGGCATTTCGAAATAGGGACAGTGGAGTACACTACATCCTGCAATCTTAGCGGTGAGACCGCCGCCGCTTCTAAGGAGCGCCAAGATACAGCCTCTACAGGGTCTAGCCAGCACATCAGAGGTCTCAGTGAAAAGGACCAGAAATAAAGCTTAAAATCAGGGATTGCGAGGCCCCCATCTTGTTTTCTACGTTGAGTAGTAGCTCTTTTGATTATATCTAATACAATGGTTATACTTTACATAAATAATTAGTAGTTAGCCTATTTAAAAGACCCACGCCTCCTAGGCCTAGGGTACTTAAAAGGAGGAAGCGCTCAATGCCCTGTCAACCCACCCCCAGGCTGTTGCTCCCACCCACGCTACCTATCCCCGCCCCTGAGGCACTACACACGTGAATAAAAGGGTTTGCCCTGCACACGGGTCTATGACTATCACACACTAGTCTAGAATCACACCACACCTCAAAACACGGTTCACTGCAAATAGCCTAAAATAGGTATCGATATCACACCATCTCTCGGGGAGCCACGGCAAATGATTATAGGGAACATAGGTTATGTAAATACACACTAAGTGTCACACAGCAACTAAGGGGGCTGGGATAAAATAGTGGGGGCTGCTCACCGCTAGGGGTGGTGACTAGGCCTAGAATAGTCCTCTCATATCCTAACCTAGGTTTGGGCAGTGGAAGCGCTGAGTTTACAAACACTACAAAAAAGGGTTTAGTTATGACCGGGGCCCGAAGGTGAGGGCCGGAAGGACGCCACCCCCTTCCGCTCCTGTAGTCCCTCACGCCTTCAGGCTAAAACCGTTCTGTCCGTACTGGGGTGTTTTAGTATACTCCAAGCACCAGGCGTATAATAATGTCCTCCCGCCTGTAATGGAAGGCAAAGTCAGTAATAGCAAGGTCCCCCCGTTCCCGGGTTCGTCACAATGCACAAATTAGATATTCTCCATATGATACAACAAAGAGAGAGAGGTAGTTCACAGAGGATGGAGTGTCCAAAATACTGGGTTCAAATCTTCTACAGTTTTACTGGCTTACTGCATGCCGTTCTGATAATCTTCAGCTCCACGCTACTAATAATATTCCTAATTCCAATGCAGTCACTGTTCTTCTATTTCTTCATTTACCACTCGGGAAACAGTTCGCTTGTCAGGCGCGTATTCTGATATCTTGTATCCATTTACTCACGGCGTGCAGTGCTGCGACAATGTCTCTCCTGTCTGAGGCTCCACCCGTTCCACAGCGGAGGGGAACACCGCAGTCGGCAATAGGAAAATGTTCCACTGGAGAAAAGCACAAGACAAAAAGAGTCGCGTGTCCTCGTACTCTTGCAGCTCCGCGTCCTCTGGTGTCGTCCTCTCGACTCCCGTTTCGTTCTGCTACTGTCCACCATTGATCCTCCTTTCAACAGCGCCAGTACTTCCGGGCACCGCCCCGCCCCGCCACGCCAGCCAGCCAATCCACTTCTTGCTCCCTCCAACGACGCTCCCCAGCTGCGTAAGAAAGAGGGCACACATGTGTAGACTGCATGATGTTAAGTAAGCTACCCCCCCCTGGTGGTCCTGCACTCGCCTGCTGTAGCTGTCTTCTGCACAAAATCACCATCCTCCCAAGACGGCTCTCCACTCTCCCACTGGGACTTCCTGGACTCCGTCTAGACAAGAAAGCAGGGACAGCATGGTGCAGTACAGTGACGTTGATTTGAATACCCATCATAGGCCGATATACACTTGCCTGTTATATCAGCCAGGTAAGCCTTTAGGTCCTCTTCCAGACCATCCCGGGACACGTCCTCCTCTTGGGATCCCGCAGGTACATCCACACCCCCATACAGACACCCATATACCCCCACCCGCGACATTAACTTCCATGTTAGCTTGCAGCTCCTTCTCCAGCCAGGCCTGCATGCTAGCTTGGATAGCCCGTGTGTTAGCTTGGATAGCTTGGTTAGCTAACTCGATAGCCTGTGTGCTAGCCCGCATGTCCTGGGCGATCTGCATTCTAGCTTGGATGTCGGCCTGTATGCTAGCTGCCCACTGCGTCATGCTAGCCTGAATCATCTCCAGCGCCACCATTTGTACTTCTTATGGGGTCACTTTTCTCTCGCCTTTTCTCGTGTTCAACCCGCCTCCTCTCTTATTTCATTTCAACCTTTATTTAAAATCGTAAGCATCTGAGGTTTCCCTCATTTACAGAAATGGCGATTGTACAGTACATAATAAAAACAATATTCACAGAAATTTAAACACCAGAGTAAAACAAATTAAAAACGTTTAAAAATTATTTTAAAATATCAACTAAAACAGTTACAGGTAGTCACACAATGGTCTGAAATCATACATTTAAACATTCCAAGGGAAGGGAGAACCTCCAATTTTAGCGTGAGTTGAAGGACATTCCATGAGTTAGAGGCATCAAAGGAAAAGGCTGACTTCCCTAGCTCAGAACAAATCTGAGGAACCCTAAGAACCATCCAGTCATTCGATCGAGTTGAATAGGTTCCAATATTCCAATTTAACAGTGAGGAGATATAAACAGGTTGTTTACCAATAAGGGCTTTAAAAATAAATAAATAAATACCAGTGTTTGTTGCGCCTTTCTGCAAGAGAAGGCCAACCCACCCTATCATACAGGACACAATGGTGAGTATCATATCTGTCACCTCACCACTGCCAGTTATAAATCTGAGAGCTGAGTGATATGCAGAATCCAGAGGTTTAAGAGTTGATGCCGCAGCATGCCTATAAATTACATCACCATAGTCCAAAACTGATAAGAAGACTGATTCCACAATTCTTTTTCTACTAAATAGAGGAAAATTGGATCAGTTTATGTACAGGAAACCAATTTTCTGTCGCAGTTTAGTGGCAAGATTTTCCACATGGAACTTAAATGTTAATTTCTCGTCGAGCCACAGGCCAAGATATTTATACTCAGTGACTCTCTCTATACAAGAGCCACTGACAGTAGATATCCTCACATCATCAAGGTTAATATTCCTTGCTCTTGAAAATAACATAAACTTTGTCTTACTAGCATTAAGAACCAATTTAAGACTAGTAAGGGCATCTTGTAGAGCATAAAAGGAAAGTTGCAATTTCTCAAAGGCCAGCTGTACAGAGTCTGCAATACAGTACACAATTGTGTCATCAGCATACAGATGGGCATGACATCCATACAAAGAAGAAACAATATCATTAATATAAATTGTAAAAAGGACAGGACCCAAAACTGAACCTTGTGGCACACCTTTAGTCATGGCCAAGAATTCAGATTGTGCTTGACCTAACTTCACACACTGCCGCCTAGAAGATAGATAATCCTGAAACCAGACACAGGCATTATCATCCAACCCAATGTTAGATAGTTTCTTTAGAAGTAAGTAGTGATCAACTGTGTCAAATGCTTTTGATAAGTCAACAAAGAGGGCAGCACAATGTTTCTTCTTATCTAATGCTGAAATAATGTCATTTGTAACCAAAGTGATGGCAGATGTTGTACTATGTTTGGCTCTAAAACCAGATTGTTGAGAGCTAAGTATGGAGTTAGTTGAAAGGTAATATTTGAGTTGTTTACTTACTAGTGTTTCCAGGACTTTACGACCCCTGTGTGTCTAAGGGTAAAGGGCTGTAACATAACAGTTGGTTGACAGAAAAGATGGACCAGGTTTGTAAACAACAATGATATTTATTGAATAGAGGCAAAGGAAGCACATGTAGCTCAGGGGTGAGCCCAGGCCAAAACAACAAACAAACACCACTATACTCCAAATAAACACAATCTAATCTATGGTAAAAGAGATTACATTACCTAACCTACTCTTACCTAACCAAAACAGGAGAAAACAATGTCCAAAGGAAATGGCAGCTCACCCCATCTGTGCTTCCTGAGAAAGAGAGAAAAACACATTAATTATACAGAAACAAAAGGCAGAATATGTACAAAAACAAACTATAACTAACAATGCTCTCTCTGTGGCCATACACACACAAGGAAATTACTGCTAAGCACCAAAGGCCAATAAACGAAATGCAATGCTGTCAAAGTTACAGGTTTACCAAAATCACAACAAGCCTAGCCTCATGCCAGAGAGAGAGAAAGACTGAAGTGAGAAGCCATGTTTTAACAGGTGTGGGGTGATCCATGATTGGGTGGTGTGGATTGAGTGTTGGAGTCTGAAGCCATCCACCAATCGGTGCTGTATTGCAATAATGGAAGAATTGACCAATGGTGAAGGGAACAATGGCTGGAGGGAGGAAACAAACAAAATGGAGAACACACACACATGGAGACACACACTGGGGAATATATACATTGGGATGTAACACCCCCATACATAAGACAAAAACATGTCTACATAAACTACCAACTAAACATGTTTTTTTTTTTTTTTTCTTTAACAACGAGATAACATCCCCGAGATAACATGCACTCCAAAACAAAGAGATATGAAAAAACTAGCAGCAACATAAAACGAGTCCACAGCAACATAGACCGAGTTGACAGGGTAAAAAATTGTCAGGAGTAACAAACGCCGAGATTTCCGAGGCACGGGGGGTCAAAGGGACCTGCCAGTAACCCTTTAACAAATCTAGTTTGGCTAACATAGGTGGCAGATCCAAGGTTGTCAATACAATCTTCCATGCGGGGCAGTGGGAAGGAATCAGGCACGGTGACAGCATTTACCTTTCGGAAATCAGTACAAAATCTAGGAGTTCCATCCGATTTGGGAGCTAACAAGCAAGGTGAACTCCAGGGACTGCAACTTGGCTTGGCTAAACCATGTTTTAACAAATAGTCAACCTCCTGTTGCATCATGGCCCTCTTGGTGAGGTTAACACGGTATGCATGTTGCTTGATAGGCACAGCATTGTTAACTTTAATATCATGGGCCAATACAGAAGTACAGGAGGGAACATCACCAAACAGAGCCATGTAGGCCTGAATCAAATTTGTGATGTCCTCTCGCTGCTCCTCAGGTAAGTGTGCTAAGTGAGTGGGCAGGTTCAATAACATCTCAGTGTTGGACAATCTAGCACCCTGATGGGCTGCATTGCGCAACTCCAAGCCATCTACATCCTCACCACTAACGTCAGGAGAGTCCGGAACTATTGGAGTTGAGGCAACAGCAGAGATGGCCAGTCCGGCTGTCTGGTCTGAGGTCTTCACCTGCACACTATCTCTGGAAAAATATGGTTTAAGCATATTGATGTGGCAAACACGAGAGTGACGTTTACGATCAGGGGTGCGAACCACATAGTCTGTATCACTTATCTTCTTGTCTATTGCATACGGTCCGGAAAAACGAGCGGAAAGAGCAGAACCAAGGATAGGTAACAGGACTAGAACCTTATCACCTGGCTGGAAAGATCGAGAAACAGCTTTCTCGTCATAGTGCCGTTTCATAGTTCTCTGGGAAGAAGAGAGCGCTTCTTTTGCGAGAGAGCACGCCTGATGCAGTCGCTCTCGAAACTGGCTAACAAAATCTAGAACATTAGTGGGTGTGCTGGCACCCTTTGACATGAACCGTTCTTTAAGAACTTTCAGAGGCCCTCTAACAGTGTGCCCAAAAACGAGCTCAGCAGGACTGAAACCAAGAGACTCCTGTATGGTCTCTCGCGCAGCAAATAGAACAAGGGGGACACCCTCATCCCAATCTTTCTCTGTGTCTAAGCAATATTTACGCAGCATGGACTTTAAGGTCTGATGCCAACGTTGTAGAGCCCCCTGAATTTCAGGGTGGTAGGCACTGGACACTATATGTCGGATACCCAGGGACTGTAACACTTGCTCAAATAACCTAGACAGGAAGTTGGTGCCTTGGTCCGTTTGTACTACCTTAGGCAGTCCAAACGTGGAGAAGAACTTCGTCAAAGCCTTAATTATTACAGGCGCTGTAATTCTGCGAAGAGGGATAGCCTCAGGGAAACGGGTGGCGGTACACATTATTGTCAACAAAAACTGATTGCCGGCTTTGGTCCTTGGCAACGGACCAACACAGTCAACTATGACATGTTCAAATGGTTCACCGACCGCTGGTATAGGACAGAGGGGAGCAGGTGGAATTACCTGGTTTGGCTTTCCGGTGATCTGACAAGTACTACAGGTACGACAGTACTGTGCTACATCGGACTTCAAACCGGGCCAAAAGAAATGTTGAAGTATTCTGTTGTATGTTTTAGTGACTCCCAAGTGTCCAGACCAAGGGTGGTCATGGGCCAAGAACAGTACATGCTGACGATAAACTGCAGGGACAACAATCTGATAAACAGTGCTCCAGTCTGGTACCTGATCTGGTAGCCCTATCTCCGATTGTGCATGCTCTGCCAGTCTAGTACCATGGGACCTCCATGTACGCATCAAAACTCCTTCATCCACAAAATAAGAATGCAACTCTCTCCTCTGTTCTGTTTCAAGAGAAGAGAAACATTTTGCAAGAGAAGGGTCAGCCTTCTGGGCAGTAATTAGCATTTCACGAGTAACGGGTAACTTCAAAGCGTCGGAACTGGTTACAGTTGTCTGTGGGGGTACCTTACTATGAGTCGGTGGTTTGTCAGCGGTATCAGAAGTTGGAGCCAGCAACTCCTCCCTGACAAAGGCTGAAGCAAAAACAGAGTCAGACAAATTAATTTCATCACCTCTTTTTTTCAATTGAGCCCGAGTGACAACACTTGCAGAAAAAACTTCAGGGAAGTTCTGTGACAAGTCATCAGGCAGAGAATCTGTGTCTGGGTGATCCAACACTTCCAGCACAGCGTTCACCTGTCCTCCAGCTAAATCATTTCCCATGATAAAGGAAATGCCTTTAACTGGCAAGGAAGGTCTCACCCCTATTTTAAAGAAACCAGTGACCAAATCAGATTGTACATGAATACAGTGTAACGGGGCTGGCACGAAACCCATCTCAATACCTTGAACTAGGACACTAGAACCACAGGAAGATTTCTCAGACAGAGGTAGTACATCAGAGAGGATAAAGGATTGTGAGGCTCCAGTATCTCGTAAGATCTGAACTGTACACTGATCTTTTGGATCCCCTGTCAAGGAAACTAAACCCTTGGAAGTAAATGGCCTGAAACAAGGATCGAGAACATCCTGATCATTGTGCATCTGTTGATCGGAATCAGGTGCCATTTTAATCAGACCAACCCCTTTGGGTCGTCTAAAGTTCTGAGAGGACGGTTGCTGCTTACGTTTCAATGTTAAACAGTCAGAAATAACATGACCAGATTTATGACAGTAGTAACATGTCCGCTCCTCTTTTGAGCGTGGAGGTGACATTTTTGGTCGGGGGTGTGTGAATTCTGAATGGTTGGGGACAGAAGGTCTCTGAGAGAAATCATGGGGGGGAAACGAGTCACGCCTATCTACAAACACAGTTTTATGGGTTAGCGCAAACTCATCAGCTAATACAGCAGCTTGCTGCAGAGTGGACACTTTCTGCTCACTCAGGTAAATTACAATACGCTCTGGCAAACGATTCTTAAACTCTTCTAATAGAATGAGTTCTCTGAGAGAGTTAAGGTCTGAGGCCTTGCTTGCTGCACACCATTTATCAAAGAGAGTTCCCTTCTCTCTAGCAAACTCTACAAAGGTCTGGTTGACAGCTCTCTTGTGACTGCGAAACCTCTGCCTATAAGCTTCGGGCACAAGCTCATATGCACGAAGGATGGCAGCCTTCACAGTATCATACAATAGACTATCTTCTAGGGAAAGTGTTGAACAAACCTCTTGGGCTTTACCAGTCAATTTGCATTGAAGCAACAAAGGCCAGACCTCTCTTGGCCAGCGCAATGAAGCAGCAATACGCTCAAACACATTAAAATAAGTATCAACTTCGGTCTCTCGGAACGGAGGCACCAAAGCAATGTGTTTACTTATATCAAAAGTGTGTGATGAATAAGCTGTGGAGGAGGACATACCCGGGCCTTGTGGAGGAGTCGGTGTAGCAGAGTTGGATTCACTCCTTTGGACTCCCAGCTCCAACTCCCGCAGTCTGAGCTCTTTTTCCACCTCAAGCTCCAACCTACGGATGTTAATAGCCCTTTCATTTTCCGCCTCAAGCTCCATTTTACGAAGCCGATACTCCGCCTCACGTGCTTGTGCCTTCTCCTGAGCCTCCATCTGGAGACGGGCTATTCTAACCTTGACCTGGGCCCCTTCTCGAGACCCAGTTGACACAGGAGAGGTCAAGTGAAAATGTGGCAATGTGACGTTCACACCTGCCTTTTTAGCACCATGGGCTTGCTCCTCAGAAGGCGGTGCTTCTGTAAGTTCACCAGGAGGACTTGCATGTTCTTATCTGTAGCTTATCTACCACAAGACACCTGATATCCTGCTTAAGATGCTTTTGTTGAACCGAGAGTTTAAAATGTGTGGCAATCTCCACTAAGTCTGCCTTGCGGCAGCTATCTAGCGCTTCCCAAGTAGGATTGCTCAAGAATTTCCCCAGATCAAAAGTACTAACTGCCATTATTTTCTCTTACACAAATGCCATTTTTACACAAAGTAATTAATAACTATACAAGTGTAAACAAACACAGTTCACCAAATCCATCAACCAACAATTGAACACGGGTTACAAAATCCCGGACGAGCCCCCATTTATGTTACGACCCCTGTGTGTCTAAGGGTAAAGGGCTGTAACATAACAGTTGGTTGACAGAAAAGATGGACCAGGTTTGTAAACAACAATGATATTTATTGAATAGAGGCAAAGGAAGCACATGTAGCTCAGGGGTGAGCCCAGGCCAAAACAACAAACACCACTATACTCCAAATAAACACAATCTAATCTATGGTAAAAGAGATTACATTACCTAACCTACTCTTACCTAACCAAAACAGGAGAAAACAATGTCCAAAGGAAATGGCAGCTCACCCCATCTGTGCTTCCTGAGAAAGAGAGAAAAACACATTAATTATACAGAAACAAAAGGCAGAATATGTACAAAAACAAACTATAACTAACAATGCTCTCTCTGTGGCCATACACACACAAGGAAATTACTGCTAAGCACCAAAGGCCAATAAACGAAATGCAATGCTGTCAAAGTTACAGGTTTACCAAAATCACAACAAGCCTAGCCTCATGCCAGAGAGAGAGAAAGACTGAAGTGAGAAGCCATGTTTTAACAGGTGTGGGGTGATCCATGATTGGGTGGTGTGGATTGAGTGTTGGAGTCTGAAGCCATCCACCAATCGGTGCTGTATTGCAATAATGGAAGAATTGACCAATGGTGAAGGGAACAATGGCTGGAGGGAGGAAACAAACAAAATGGAGAACACACACACATGGAGACACACACTGGGGAATATATACATTGGGATGTAACAGCAAGGTAGCCTGGAGATAGGACGATAATTATCTAAGTTATCCCTATCACCTCCCTTATGTAAAGGAATCACCCGTGCAGATTTCCAAACTAGAGGAAATCTACCTGATGAGATAGAGAGATTCAAAATATAAGTAATCTGTTCAGCGATAACTGGTGCAGCCAACTTAATAAAAAAATACTCTAAGTTATCTTCACCTGTAGAACACTTTGCATCAATTGATTGCAAAGCATCAAATACAGCTGACTGTGTAAAAGGTTGAAAGGAGAAATGGGAAGTGACGCCCACAGGGTACAAACAATCAGAATCAACAGGACAAGGTCCATTATAGTTCCTATTAAATAAATTACCAGCCTCTGCAAAATGCCTATTGAAGGCAACACAAATTTCACTCTGCTCAGAGATCACACAGTTTTCAACTTTAATATGAGAGGGTAAAGAATTAGATGATTTTATTTTGTTCACCTTCACCGCACTCCAAAATTTTGCCGGATTAGAGTATGAGTTTGTAACCAACTCCAGATAGTAATCAGTTTAGATTTTCTTACTACTGCAGTACATTTGTTCCTAATTTGCCTAAAAGAAAGCCAATGTTGAGGGTCTCCAGAACGCCTTGCCCGAGACCATGCAGCATTTCTGTCTTTAATTAGGGTGTTATGGTTTGACACCGACCCCAAACGCAACGACACAAGAGAGTAGGATTCAGAGTTGCCAAAAACAGGGGCTTGTTTATTGAGACTAATTAAACAGCATAGAATAGGAAGAGTCAAAACAAGACAGGAATTCAAGCAAGGATGAAAATGTTCTGCTGCTCTGCAGCTTCTCCCGAGGTGGTAGTAGGGGGTAGCAGATGCTGACGTCAGAGCCGCTCTGCAGACCTCTCTCGGCAGAATCTCCGAGGTGATGCGGGACCGAGAGAGAGAGAGAGGGAGCGAGTCAACACAGGGTGCAGGTAGAACGAGCAGGAGAACAGGAGAGGTGACTTGTACCCAAAAACAAAAGTTATCCAAGTGAACTAATCTTCGTGTAAACACACACAGTGAGCAATGTTCCAAAACACAATCCCAAGTGAAAAATATCTTCGGTGCAAAAATAGACACTGAGAGCGAAGTCCAAAATACAATCCAATGTGATTATATCTTCGGTGTGATAAACACACAGTGGGAGATGTTAGGTCAAAATATTATCCCAGTGAAACAATCAAAAAGGCAACCGCTGGGTGAGTGACTGTCTGATAAAAAGGTGGTAATCTTCAGTGTTATAAAAACACACGAAAACGGAATTTGATCAAAGACAGTCATTAAAAACTCACCCAGGCGTTGTGCGTAAAGTGCGCTGGAACAGCAGCGGAGCGAGCGCGTCGCCACGGGAAAAAGGTGTCCAAGAGGAAGGCTTCTTGGATATCCTGGAGGTAAAGCACAGGGAACAACAGCAGCAGCAGGAACGGCGAATGCAAACAGGAAATATCAAAACGATCCAACAAAACTTGAGTGGGGAAACGGGGTATAAATAATACGGGATTGATTGATTGACAAGCAGTGACAGCTGGGGGATGTGATTGAAAAGCGTGTGGACGGGAGAGAACCAATCAACGACGTCTCTGGGAAGAAGCGTGTGAATGGGGGAATGAAATGATTAACAGAAACAAATGGAAAACAGAGCGAGGTGGTTTAAAGGAACAGAGCGAGTAAGTGAGCAAGGACAGAAACCTCACAGTACCCCCTCCTCCACGGGAGCCACCCGGCGACCAGGCCGACCCGGCTCGTCAGGATGGGCACGATGGAAGTCAGTGATCAAGCTGGGATCCACGATGAGCTGCCGGGAGACCCAGCTACGCTCCTCAGGACCGTAACCCTCCCAGTCTACCAGGTATTGGAACCCCCGGCCCCGCCGACGAACGCCCATCAACCGGCGGACCTGCCACTGGGGGTGACCATCCACCAACACGGGAGGCGGAGGATCAGGAGCTGGAGGCATAAGGGGACTGAGGGAGACGGGCTTAACCCGGGAGACATGGAACACGGGGTGGATGTGCATGGACGCAGGAAGTTTCAGGCGCAGGGCCGCCGGACTGAGTACCTTCAGGACCTCGAAAGGTCCGACGAAACGGGGGTTGAGTTTCTTGGCCGAGGACCGTAGCGGCAGGTCCTTTGCGGAGAGCCACACCCTCTGCCCAGGGCGGTAAGTCGGCGCAGGAACCCGGCGCCGGTCGGCACCACGACAGGCGCGCTCAGATGTCCGGAGCAGCGCGGTCCTGGTGATCTCCCAAACTCGTCGGCAGCGGTCGAGGTGGACCTGCACGGAGGGAACTGCCACTTCCGCCTCCTGTGCGGGGAAAAGAGGGGGTTGGTAGCCCAGGGAAACCTCAAAGGGTGAGAGGCCGGTGGCGGAACTGACCATTGAATTGATGGAGTATTCAACCCAGGGAAGGAAACGGCTCCAGGATGCCGGTCTCTCGGCTGCCACACACCGAAGAGCAGACTCCACGCTCTGGTTCATCCTCTCCGTCTGCCCGTTAGTCTGGGGATGATAACCAGAGGAAAGACTGACCGTTGCCCCCAATCCCTTGCAAAAGGCCCGCCATACCTGGGAGGTGAACTGGGGCCCCCGGTCAGAGACGATGTCCTGGGGAAACCCATGAAGGCGGAACACGTGGTGAGTCAGGAGGTCCGCCGTCTCGGCCGCCGAGGGAAGCTTGGAAAGGGCCACGAGGTGAACCCCCTTGCTGAATCGATCCACCGCGGTCAGAAGGCAAGTGTTCCCCTGGGAGGAGGGCAGACCTGTGACGAAGTCCAGCGCCACATGTGACCACGGACGGCTTGGAACGGGAAGTGGCTGCAAGAGCCCGGAGGGTGCCTGGTGAGAGGCCTTGCTGCGGGCACAGACCGCGCAGGCCAATACGAACTCCTTGACGTCGTTCCGCATGGTGGGCCACCAGAAACGACGAGCCAGGAAGGAGAACGTGCGATGGACGCCAGGGTGGCAGGCGAACCGGCTGGTATGGCCCCAAAGCAGTACCCGGGACCGGGCAGAGTCGGGGACGAAGAGACGATGCATAGGGACGTTGCTAGGAGCACGCTGGAAGCGTAGGGCACGCCTAACCACACCCTCGATGCCCAAGGTGATGGCTCCAACCACTCGGGCCTCCGGGAGGATGGGAGTAGGGTCCTCAGAGGGTGGAGCCCCCTTGGAGTGTAACCGGGACAGGGAGTCGGCCTTCGTGTTGCAGGAACCGGGGCGGAAGGTCAGCGAGAAGTCGAACCGACTGAGGAAACTGGCCCATCTCGCCTGCCGACCGTTGAGGCGCCTGGAAGCGCGGATGAACGTCAGGTTCTTGTGGTCCGTCCAGATGGTAAAAGGCTCCTCGGCACCCTCTAGCCAATGACGCCACTCCTCCAACGCAGCCACGACCGCCAGCAGCTCCCGATTGCCGGTGTCGTAGTTCCTCTCGGCAGGGAGGAAGCGACGCGAGTAGAAGGCGCAAGGATGCACCTTCTGGTCCGAAAGAGAACGTTGGGATAGGACAGCGCCCAGGCCAGTATCCGAGGCGTCCACCTCCACAATGAACTGTCTCTTGGGGTCAGGGTGGAGCAGGATAGGGGCGGAAGTGAACCTCTTCTTGAGGGAGCGGAACGCAGCGCATGCCGCTGGGGACCAGTCGAACGGCAGAGCGGGGGAGGTCAGCTTGGTAAGTGGCTCCGCCACTTGACTGTAGTTCCGGATGAACCTTCGGTAGAAGTTGGCGAACCCGAGGAAACTCTGTAACTCCTTCCGAGTGGTGGGTTCAGGCCAATCCTCCACAGCTTGGATCTTGCGAGGATCCGCTCGGGTCAAGCCCTTCTCAACGATGAAGCCCAGGTAGTCGACGGAGTCGGCGTGGAAACGGCACTTCTCCGCCTTGACGAAGAGCCGATTGTGGAGGAGGCGCTCCAGCACACGGCGGACATGCTGGATGTGTTCCTCGAGGGTCCTGGAGAAGATGAGAATGTCGTCCAGGTACACCACCACGAACACCTCCAGCATGTCACGAAGGACGTCGTTCATGAGTGCCTGGAATACCGCCGGGGCGTTGGTGAGGCCGAACGGCATCACTAGGTACTCGTAGTGGCCCCTGGGGGTCTTGAAGGCGGTCTTCCATTCATCGCCCTCACGGATACGGACAAGATGGTAGGCACTCCGGAGGTCCAGCTTGGTGAAGAACGAGGCCTGGGTCAGTGGCTCGAAGGTGGAGCTCATGAGAGGTAGAGGGTACTTGTTTTTGATGGTGATCTCGTTGAGCTGACGATAGTCGATGCAGGGTCGCAGGTCCCCATCCTTCTTACCAACAAAGAAGAAACCGGCCGCCACCGGGGAGGAGGAAGGCCGAATGAGTCCTGCTTCCAATGACTCAGAGATGTAGAGATCCATCGCCTTCTTCTCCGGAACGGTCAGACTGTAGAGGCGGCTGCCGGGAAGGGGAGCCCCTTGGCGGAGGTCGATGGCGCAGTCATAGGGGCGGTGAGGTGGAAGGGCCTGAGCCCTGGATTTACTGAAAACCTCCAAGAGGTTGTGGTACTCGGGAGGTATGGACGAGAGGTCCGGAGGCAACTCACCAGCGGGCCTCCGGGGCGGGGGACAGGACGCCGCCTGCAGACACAGGGCGTGACAGGAGGAGCTCCAGCCCTTGATGGTACCGGAGGACCAGGCGATGTGGGGCTCGTGCAGCGCGAGCCAGGGCCTACCCAGGACCACCGGGACAAGGGGGGATTGGGTGATGAGGAACTGGATTCTCTCGACGTGGTTCCCAGCGATGGTCAGCACGACTGGGCCGGTGCGTTGAGAGATGTCGGCCAGGCGGTGTTGGTCCAACGAGAAGATCTCCAAGGGCCTCACCAGGTCCTCAAGTGGAATGTTGGCTCGGGTAGCGAACTCTAAGTCGAGGAAATTCTCGTCAGCCCCAGAGTCGATGAGGGCCTCCACCGTGGCACGTTGGTCCCCCCAGGCCAGGGTGACGCTCATCAGATGGTCAGGTGGTGCACGGCGCTGGGAATGGGAAAAACGGCTCACCAGGATCTCCCGGGGTCTCGGCGAGCCTGATCTTTTGGCCGGGTGGGGCAGTCGGCGATTCGGTGTCCCGCACCTCCGCAGTAGAGGCAGAGACCGGACCTGAGCCTTGCCTCACGCTCCGCCTGGCTCAGATGAGGGCGTCCCAGCTGCATGGGTTCCTCCTCGCGAACCGAACGGGGAGGCCTGCTACCACCAGTAGTGTTGAGGACAGGGCGTCCAGGAGTGACGTCATGCGTCCGGGGACTCTGGGGTACCTCAGGAGGTAACAGTCGGGTCCTCTCGCGCCTTCTCTCCAGGAGGCGTCCGTCGATGCGGATGACGAGGCTAAACAGGTCCTCGAGGGAGTCGGGCAACTCCCGGGTAGCGAGCTGGTCCCGGACTGCGTCACTGAGTCCCCTCAAGAAGGTTAGGCGAAGTGCAGGGTCGTTCCATCCACTCTCCACCGCCGCCAGTCGAAACTCCAGGACATAGTCCGTCACCCTGCCGCTCCCCTGTCGGAAAGTCCCCAACCGGGCTCCGGGGTCCAGACCTCGGGCTGGATGGTGGAACACTCTGCGGAGCTCCGCCACGAAGTCTGGATAGGAGAAAACAAAATCTGCATCCATTGCCCAGGAGGAAGTGACCCACTGGGCAGCATGGCCTGAAAGCAAGTTCGTCATATAAGCCACTTGGGACCCTCGAGCAGTAAAACGGCTTGGTTGATGACGGAAAACCAACTCACATTGCATGATGAATGTGGCACACTCCTCGGGATTGCCGTCGAACAGCCGTGGGACGGAGAGACGGGGTTCCCGAGGTGCGGGATCTGCTGGGGCTATGGTGAATGCTCCTGAAGGATGTGAAGGAAGTAAAGCATTAACGGTGTCGCTCAGCGAGTGAAGCTGAGCGAGAATACCGGATTGTTGTCCCGCCAGAGCGGCCATTGACCCTTGAATAGGCAGGACCTGTTCCCTGAGATCCTGCACCGCAGCCGCAGCCCTCTCTAGTTGGAAACTGTGATCCCTGGTCAACTCGACTTGATTAGCAAGTGCGGTTCTGACCCTCTCTGTGTCAGCTGGGGTCGTCATTTTGGTTGGATCGTAATGTTATGGTTTGACACCGACCCCAAACGCAACGACACAAGAGAGTAGGATTCAGAGTTGCCAAAAACAGGGGCTTGTTTATTGAGACTAATTAAACAGCATAGAATAGGAAGAGTCAAAACAAGACAGGAATTCAAGCAAGGATGAAAATGTTCTGCTGCTCTGCAGCTTCTCCCGAGGTGGTAGTAGGGGGTAGCAGATGCTGACGTCAGAGCCGCTCTGCAGACCTCTCTCGGCAGAATCTCCGAGGTGATGCGGGACCGAGAGAGAGAGAGAGGGAGCGAGTCAACACAGGGTGCAGGTAGAACGAGCAGGAGAACAGGAGAGGTGACTTGTACCCAAAAACAAAAGTTATCCAAGTGAACTAATCTTCGTGTAAACACACACAGTGAGCAATGTTCCAAAACACAATCCCAAGTGAAAAATATCTTCGGTGCAAAAATAGACACTGAGAGCGAAGTCCAAAATACAATCCAATGTGATTATATCTTCGGTGTGATAAACACACAGTGGGAGATGTTAGGTCAAAATATTATCCCAGTGAAACAATCAAAAAGGCAACCGCTGGGTGAGTGACTGTCTGATAAAAAGGTGGTAATCTTCAGTGTTATAAAAACACACGAAAACGGAATTTGATCAAAGACAGTCATTAAAAACTCACCCAGGCGTTGTGCGTAAAGAGCGCTGGAACAGCAGCGGAGCGAGCGCGTCGCCACGGGAAAAAGGTGTCCAAGAGGAAGGCTTCTTGGATATCCTGGAGGTAAAGCACAGGGAACAACAGCAGCAGCAGGAACGGCGAATGCAAACAGGAAATATCAAAACGATCCAACAAAACTTGAGTGGGGAAACGGGGTATAAATAATACGGGATTGATTGATTGACAAGCAGTGACAGCTGGGGGATGTGATTGAAAAGCGTGTGGACGGGAGAGAACCAATCAACGACGTCTCTGGGAAGAAGCGTGTGAATGGGGGAATGAAATGATTAACAGAAACAAATGGAAAACAGAGCGAGGTGGTTTAAAGGAACAGAGCGAGTAAGTGAGCAAGGACAGAAACCTCACATAGGGTTGACAATTCCTGAGAAAACCAGGGTATTACTCTATCTTTAATGTAGACTTTTTTAAAAGGAGCATGTTTGTCAACTAGTAAATTAAATGTATTTACAAAGGAGTCCAGGGCTAACTGAACATCAATTTCAGTGTTACAATAAGTATCAGAAAGAACAAGATCATCTAAAAATGATTCGTTATTAAAAGATTTAAAATTCCTCCTTAAAACTGTGTGAGATCTTGTTTTTGGCAGTCTCGTGCTTCTTACACAGACTGTGGGGCAATGGTCACTTATGCCTAAGTCAAAAACCCCACAAGCTGAGATCCTGTCATATTTATTCACAAAAATCAAATCAATAAGGGTAGACCTAGAGTCATTTTTAAGGTTTGGTCTGGTGGGCTCAGTAATTAACTGGGAAAGACTGAGGTTACCACTGACTTCTTTAAGGTGCTTTGCAGCACCACTCAACCAGTCAATATTAAAATCACCCATGACAATCACCTCAGAGTCAATATATTGTGAAAGGAGCTCAGCTAATTTATCTAAAGAGCTAGCATCAGCAGAAGGGGGTCTGTAGACACCAATTACATATATAAAATTGTTGATCCCCAACTCGACCTTTAAAACAAGTACTTCAAAACACATTGGGATAGTGACAGCATAAACAACAGACACCGAAAAACAAGATTTAACATAAATAACTACCCCACCACCCCTACCTACCCTATCAATTCTAAACACATTAAAATCATGTAGATCTATTGTGGAGTCAGAATCAGATTTCTTCAACCAGGACTCAGATATGACCAATATATCTGGATCAGCCTGTGCTACCAGTATTCTAAGATGGTCCAACTTCTGGTGCTGAAGGAGACTTCTAATGTTCAGGTGAATCAATCCCAACCCTTTCCTTTCTTTAAAGGTATGTGGATTATTTAGAGAAAGTGGTGTGGAATCTGACTCACGTGATAAAGAAATAGAAGACTGTAAAGTGACCGATATTAAGTTGGAGTGATTTACAGTATGCCAATGTGTTGGGTAATGATCATGAACCCTATCAGAAATCATGACTTCTATATTAAAAGTAATAGGTGGTAGAGGGAGATCAGACAGAGTAAAAGCAGACAACATAATAACAGACGTGTTGGAGAAGGAGTGTTCAGCAGGACCCATAATAGGATGCTCCTCAAAATGACCAGGAGAAGATTCTAGTGCAGGGTCATGCTGAGGTGTATATCAATCTGAGTTAAAAGCAATGTACTGGATATAATTCCGTGTAAGCTGTTGAATGCCCTTTAGACTGGGATGCAGGCCATCCAGTTTATAGAGGTCATTTCTGGTCCAAAAGTAATCAAAGTTACTAATAAATCATTAGATTACCATTAGAGCACAACAAGTACTTGAAACAGACCCTGTAAAAATAAACGATACATTCAAAGAATTCTACTCCGACTTATATAAATCAGAAACGACCTTCGATCAAAACAAAATGGACACATATCTTAATCAAATTATTCTCCCTAAACTTTCAGAGGATGACGCTAAACAGTTAGAAACACTGATCACACTAGAGGAACTCAAGAAGGCCATATCCGAAATGCAAAGTGGTAAGGCTCCTGGAAGAGACGGTATCCCACCAGAAATGTACCTTTCTTGTTGGGACATAATTGGACCCTTATTACTAAATATGATCTTATACTCAGTCAAGGAGGGGAACTTCCATAAGAATGACAATATTGCACTCATAACAGTCCTCCTTAAAAAAGACAAAGACCCCAACGAGTGCGGTAGTTATAGACCTTTAAGCCTCCTCGGAACCGATATCAAACTGTACTCTAAGGTATTAGCCATCAGATTACAAAAGCATATGACGTCTTTAGTTCATCCGGACCAAACTGGCTTCATAAGAGGCCGCCTGATCACTGATAACATAAGACGAATACTGCAAGTACTAGATGCCGACAAGGACGACACCATACCTAAGGCGATGCTGTCCCTGGATGCTATGAAAGCCTTTGACAGGCTGGAATGGTCGTATCTATGGGCAGTATTAGAAAGGATGGGGTTAGGAAAAGGATTCATTGATATGATTAAAGTATTATACAAAGACCCATCGGCCATGATTACAACAGGTACAATCATCTCCAATATCTTTCCGGTATCACGCTCAGCCAGACAGGGTTGCCCTCTTAGCCCCGGACTATTCGATCTATCATTAGAGCCTTTAGCACAATATATAAGACAATCCCAATCCATAGAACCAATCGTAATCAAGGGCACACAACATAAAATTAGTTTATATGCGGACGACGTAATATTATTCATGCAAAACCCCAACACCACATTGCCTCATCTGCTCAAGTTGATTGAGAACTTTGGTGATTTATCGGGATTTAAGATAAATTGGCCGAAGTCGGCTTTCCTTCCACTTAACACCCCTGCAAAAAAAGATATAACCCTCCCAGGAGAGATACCTATGGTAAAACATTTTAGATGCTTGGGTGTGGAAATATTCCCCACCATAAGACAAACGGTGAAGCACAATTACACAAAAATCCAAAACAAAATCAAAGACGACCTTGATAGGTGGGCAAAACTTAAAAACTCAGTACAGGCACGGATATCAATAGTTAAGATGGATGTACTACCTAGAATCAACTTCTTCAGTTCAATGCTACCGTTACCCCCTCCAGAGGGTTACTGGAAAAGATTACACTCCTCCACATACAAATTTACTTGGAATAACAAACCACCACGTATAAAAAGATCCACCGCACAGAGAAATAAAGCAGACGGTGGCATGGCATTTCCAGATTTTTTCCAATATTTTAAGGCATACACATTAAGACCATTGACAACATGGTTTGATCCCCAAGCATTAGTATCCTGGAGAAAATTTGAAGAAAACATAGTAGCCCCACATAGACTGAAGGACATAGCATACACTAAACTACCAATCAAGCACTGTGAACGGAAATTTGGCCCCATAATTACCCATGCGATCCGGATATGGCGTGAAACACAAAAAAAATATCCTAACCCACATAAATGGCACAATCATACTCCCTTATTCAATAACAAGGCACTCTTAATTGAAAAACGACCTATAAGATTCCCTATATGGGAAGAGCAAGGCATACACTCATTAGGGGATGTTTTTAACAAACAGGGTTTTTGTAGTTATAGAGAACTATGCAAAAAATTTAATCTCACCAAGTCCACATGGCTTTTTTACATACAGTTACGGCTATGTTTGAAGTCTCACGGTGTTCCATTAGACATACCAATTGAACACCACAGATACCACAAATTCTTCTATGAAAGAGAGACATCGAGAGGTTTTGTTTCAGATTTTTATCATCAATTACTAACGTCCTCGTATGAAACCCTCCAACTAGACTCTGCCTGGAGGAGGGATATAACAGACCTGGAAAGTGACTTTGATTGGCAAGGAGCCTGGGCAAATGTCCGACTTACATCATAAGTAGTAACTTTATAATAATAAGAAGAAGAAGAAAGGGTCAGGGGGGGGGTAACCGCCGGGCGCTACCACCCCTGCCCGCGACACCGAGTGAACGGCGCACGACCAGAAGGGAGACTTTGAATCCGTGTTTCACTTTCAATAACGAATGCGTGCTTGCCGAATCCCAAACAATATTCATGCTGCAAATTCATCTTCTAAAGATAGACATTTAGACTAGAGGCAGGCTATATGCTATAAAGAGTAGACTACAAAAAAGAAAAAGAAAAATGCATTAAACTTTTAATTTTTTTTTGTGGTAACCGCAGCGGTAGGAAATATTTCGCAAATTTGTGCGGTAAGGAAAACATCAATACCGCGGCAGCCCGGTCACCTATGCTGGACAGGTCAAAGGGTAGAGGTGAGACAAATTGGACCAACCTCACCCCAGAGGTTAAATGGGTTTGCGTAGGGCCAACAACCCTACCTGAAAGAAAAGCATGTTACTAAAGCATCTACGATAATTCAAAACCGACTCGACCTGGAAAAGGAAGGGCTCCCACACAGGAGGCGCATGACGCCGTGCAGTGAGAGCCAAAAGGAAGCTGTAAGGCTGACTCCCCTCCTAAACCCCAGGAAAAGCACCAGAATTGCCACATGGAACATCAGGACGATGTACAAACCAGGGAAGACAGTCCAGGTAGCACAGGAGATGAGGAACTACAACATCTCTCTCCTGGGCTTGTGTGAGACAAGGTGGCTACAAGCAGGGCAACTGAGATTGGCATCTGGGGAGATGGTGCTCTACTCCGGTCATACAGAAGAAGGAAGTCAACTCCTTCACTTACCTAGGCAGCATCTTGGATAAGAAGTGCGGCAGACAGCGACGTCACAACCAGAGTAGGCAAAGCCAGAGCAGCCTGCATCATTCTGAGGAACATCTGGTCCTCCAAGGACATCACCATGACAACCAAAGTGCAGCTCTTCAATTCAAATGTAAAATCTGTCCTTCTCTACAGTTCAGAGATTTGGAGAATGACGAAAAGAACATTGCAGAAGATACAGACCTCTATAAACAGCTGTCTGAAACGCATCTTTGGGATCAGGTGGCCAAACAAAATCAAGAATGAGGAACTATGGCTGAGAGGAAGACAGGAACCAGTAGAGAAGCAGATCCTGAGACGAAAGTGGGGATGGATAGGCCACAATTTGAGGAAACCGGCAACCAGTACTACACGCCAGGCCCTGACTTGGAATCCCCAGGGGAAGCGGAAGAGCGGGCGGCCTAAGAACACCTGGAGGCGGGACACTGAGGCGGAGCTCAAGAGACAAGGAACCAGCTGGGGGGGGGGGGGGGAAGCAGAAAGGACAGCCCAAAGCCGTGCTGGATGGAGAATAGTCGTAGATGGCCTATGAGCCATTGGGAGCGATGGGCCTAAGTAAGTACACATCATTGTGTAGCGTGTCGACGTGCCAAGTACGGAAACTGGCCAACATTGAGTTGAATGGAATCACCATCTCCTCATTTATGTAATTGAAACAGGTTATTTACCTTGGATGTCAGAATCATCTGCAATTTGTTGCATTGTTAACTAGCCAACATTTGACATATTGGTTGACGTACATTTTCTCAAATAGCTAATAGTAGGCTATATTTAGAATTTTAATATAGCTTCAATAGAACTGGCACCAAAAAGAGCATAGAATGCTGGTATTCTGACGTGATGACCTTTCCTTCTTTTATAGTTTCCTTGGTTTCCAGAAGACTATGGACCTTATTTTTTCCATCAACGTCATCTTAGAGGTAAAGCAGCTTCCGGAACCAAACCGCATCTTACGAGGAGAGACTTCATGAACATGACAGCACAGACAGGTCGTTGAACGTTGCATGGTTTCATCCAGACTGTTCCTGGAGCCCCCGAGTCCCTCCCCAAGACATTTGCAAGCAGTTTGGTTTCGGAAGCAGAGTTCTAAGTACAAACATTACTTACAAACAGTAAAAGGGTCTACAGTAAAAAAGCAAAACCCAAAGAAAACTTTTCTCGAAGGTTTGAGGTATATCATGTCAGCTTAACTGAAACCCCCAAATCTTCTATGTCCCTTATATGGGCTGTAGAAAAATAAGGTCCATAAACGATTCTCTCCCTCTTTGATAAAGCTGTTTCTTGCTAATAGTTTCCCATCAATTTCACACAACTTTCTCCATTGCCTGACCAGGGGTTAGTTGTTAGCAAGTAAAAAAAACATTTTATTTTATTTATAAGAACGTCACGACAGCAGCAAACGCAAACCACATACAAATATACAGTACTATATTATAGTAGAGTCCCATCTTGAAACATTATGCTACATTATTTGGCTCCAGTGCACATGGAGTGGGTTACACATCATGTGAGATGCATGGTCTACAAAGGGCATGTTTGATTGTACAGCATCACTGGTGGCTATACTCCTGTATGACAGCTGAGCAGGTCTCCAGAGCCTGTTGAAAGTCAGACTCCTCCACACCGTAGCGCTGGTACCAGTGACAGTAGGCTCTGGCTTGCAGCATCTCTTTAGAGCGCTGCACAACATGGTCCAGCAAACTGCAAACACTGCTGTGGTTGGAACACATGGTAAGCAGCTGCGATGAAGGGGAGTCTCCCAGCTTGTTGTTGGGGTCTAAAATCAAATATTCCAAAATATTTGAAACTGAGTAAAGGTTTTTTCAGTATTTTTCATGTTTTCGCTGAGTTGTTAAGGTGCTGTAAGTGGTATTTATTTGTTAAAATAAGTGGTCTATATGTTCAAATAAAAGCTCTACATTCCGACAGCCATCACTGACATAGAGTGTTTGGTCAGTAACATGAGTCTCCCAGTCCCTCCGCTCTGCAGTAAACAGAAAATATGTTTTCTGGTATCCCGTTCCCACTTTATCCAATCAGGAGAGAGAACTCAACACTGCAAAAATGGTCTGAATAAGAAATAAAAACGAGTTAAGGAAATATGTGCTTGAAACAAGTAAACTAATATACAGTGTAGTAATACAAAATAAAAAAATTGTTCACTCTCCTGATTGGATAAAGTGGGAACGGGATATTTATGTTCTGTTTACTGCAGAGTGGAGGGACTGGGAGACCCATGTTACTGACCAAACACTATCTATATCAATGAGGGCTGTCGGAATGTAGAGCTATTTTAATCAACACTTATTTCTTACAAAAATAATACCACATACAGCACCTCTAATCCAATGATGCAATTTGAACAGTTTGCTCACCGGTCCAGTGGTCAACAGGAAACGGGTTCCAGGAGACACAGCTGTGCCCTTTCTTCAACCTCTGAAGGGCAGTAGACAAAAGGTCATCCTTGTTCCCTCTTGCAATAGCCAACACAGCTCGACTACTATACTAGGGGCAAACTATTGTCAAAGAAAAACAAAATGTGATTTAAAAAAATTAAGGAATTGGTTACTAAATGTAGCTTCTATAATGATCTATGAGCAAAGAAGTACTGAAAATGTAAGTCCCAACTCTGAATTGTGGGGTATATTCACATACATTCTTAAATAGTTTGATTTGTAGATGGAAAATAAGCTTTTCAGAACCGAGTGTGAGCCATACCTCATAAAATAGGTCTATTTTACTCCACTTTTATGGCCACAAAATTCAACAAATACAATTAAAAACTAAAATTGACCTGTTGTCTTGTGTTAATCATTGTACCAATAGCTCAGTCAATCAACTAAAGAATGAAGACGTGTCTCCGTTAGCATTTTACATGTTCTGTGATGGGGCTGCCCATTTGTTCACAATTTTGGACCAAGGACTGGGCCTTTAATTAAGTGAAATAGAATATTAGAATATTGAAATGTATACAGGCAATAGATTGCAAAAAAGATACAGATGTTCCAGTTGATGACTTTGATTGATTGATTGATTGAAAACTTTATTAACAGATTGCAGAATGGGTACAATACAGTACAGCTCAATACACACAATTGTTAAGGGGATGCAGACCAGAGAAAGACTTTCGTCTTGTTTCCACCAGGGTCCCCCATTTTCAATTCATCAGGACATATATGACATACATGACATACAAATAGTCAGTACTGCTACATCTATACATTTATGACATACCAGATTTGCAAATACAGTACTGTTTGTGATACAGAAGGAGTCAAGAAAAGGGAGTATATACATTTGACGTAGAAACTGTACATTGGAGGAGGTTGGGTGGGGGGGGTTGGGTACACTGGGATATTGACAACCATACTGGGTAATTTACATTGGAGGTGGTTGGGGGGGGGGGGGGGGGGGCACACTGTATAAACAAGCAAAACTGTACATTGAGGGGGGGGAGACTCTGTACAAACAAACAAAATTGTACATTGGACTATTGACAAAACCATACTAGGTAAATGACTGTACATTGGAGGGGGTTGGGTTAGGATATTTACAGGGGCCAGTGTTGAATTGCAGTCTCCCGTAGGTGTCTCTTGAGAGAGGTTTTGAAAGTGGGTAGTGATCCACATTCCTTTACAGCTTTGGGTAGGGCGTTCCACATTGATGTGGCATAATTGCGAAACGTGTTTAGTCCCTTATTTGAGCCGAATCTGGGTTTAACATGATTTGTGGAGCTCCCTCTGGTGTTGTGATCGTGGTATTCACTGACCTTTGGGAAGTATTTTGCCATGTACATGGGTACCTTGGTCGTGTAGTGTATCTTGTAGACCAGGCCCATTGCAAGTTGCTGTACTCTGTCATCTACTCTAAGCCATCCTAGGTTGTCAAAGTGGGCAGGGGTGAGGTGGGTTCTAGGAGTAAGGTCAAGCAGTAGTCTGACCAGTTTGTTTTGAGATGTTTGTAATTTTGTTTTTAGCGCCTTTGAGGTGCTTTGGTACCATGAGGTGCAAGCATAGTCGTAGTACCCCTGAATGAGTGCTCCTGCCAGAGTCTTCAGGGTATTCTTGTTTACCAGAGAGGAGATCCGGTACAAGAATCGAGTTCGTTGGTTGACTTTTTTTATTACATTGGATGCCATTTTGTCACAGGAGAGATTAGCCTCTAGGATGGAACCCAGGTAGGTAATTTCATCTTTCCTTGTGACAATATTGTCACCCACTGTAACTGAGAAGCCGTCGGTCTTGCTGAGTTTGTTATTTGAACCGAAGAGAATGGACTCTGTTTTGCCCATGTGTAATGATAGTTTGTTATCAGCGAGCCATATGCAGATTCTGCCTAGTTCCGAGCTGAGGGTTTTTTCAACCTGTAACTTGTTCTTGTCAGAGACCAGCAGGGCTGAGTCGTCCGCAAACAGGAACAAGTTGCAGTCACAAGCTGACGACATGTCATTTGCATAAATTAGGAACAGTAGCGGTCCTAGTATGCTTCCTTGTGGAACACCACAGCTCACTGTGAGAGGGGGGGATAGGGTACCGTTTACCTCCACCATCTGTTCCCTCCCCTCAAGGTAGGATTGCATCCAGCTCACTGATAGACTATCAAAACCAATTGCTTTTAGCTTGTCAATCAGAATGGAGTGATTGACCGTGTCAAAGGCCTTTTGTAGGTCCAGCATGACCATGCCGCAGTATTTGCCTGCGTCCACCTCTTGTTTGATGTGGTCATTCAAATAGAGAAGGCATGTGTCAGTGGAGTGGGATGTTCTGAAGCCAGATTGGAATTCGTAGATTAGATTTTTTTCCGCTAGGTACTTTTCGACCTGTTCGTAGACTATTTTTTCCATGACTTTCGAGATGGAGGTGAGAATAGAAACAGGGCGGTAGTTGCCTGGGTCTAATTTGCTGCCCTTTTTGTGCAGAGGGGTCACCCTCGCAATTTTGAAGTCCTTGGGGACGTGTCCCTGTTTTATGGAGAGGTTTATTATGTGTGTGATGATTGGGGTGATGGCGGCTGCTGAGTCTCTGAGGAATTTGGAGGGGATGTTGTCATGGCCAGTGGCCTTGTTAGGTTGGAGGGCGCTCAGTTTATTGAGTACCTCATCTGTTGTTACCATTTCCAGCTTGAAGTCGTCCTTGCGGACCCCTAGGTTTTTGTAGTAAGCTACTATGTGTTCTACCCCATAAAGCCCTGAGTGGGAGGGTAGTTTGTTTACCAGTGTTGTGGCTATGTTTGTGAAGAAAATGTTTAAGTAATTGGCTACATCCAGCTTGTCTGTGATGAGCGTGTTGTCCGTTTTTATGTTTATGTTTGAGAATCTGGTTTTAAGTTTTTTACTGCATCCTAGTTGATTATTGAGTAATTTCCAAAGTTCACGTGGTTTGTTTTTGTTTTCCTCAGTTTTGTCATTGATGAAATTCTTTTTTGCAGTTTTGATCATGGAGTTTACGTCGTTTCTTAGTCTGTTTCTTTCTAGTTTGAGTTCAGTCACGTGGGCTTGGAGTTCACTGCTCGTGCTTTTAGTAAGCTTTGACTGATTTTTACGAAACTCAGAGCATTTTTTGTCTCTGGTTTTCATAGCGGCCAGTATTTCGGAGTGCATCCACGGCTCAGCGCGATTTTTTACCCTGGTGGTTCTTAGGGGGGCCATGTCGTTTAGTATTGTTGAGAATTTGGTTTTGAAACCAAGCCATGTTTCTTCAACCAGTGTACCATTGAGTTCATCTGACCAGTCCAGGCTCTCCAGTTCAAGGTTAAAGGCCTCGCTAGAGTAGGTTTTAAGGTCTCTAGATGTGACTGTTTTGTGGCAGCCAGCCTTTTGTTTTAGTTTTTTGCGGGTACAGAATATCATATAATGATCACTTAACCCGCATGCTATAACCCCTTTCTTGGAGATCTTGGACTTGTCGGAGGTCAGAATGAGGTCAATGGTAGTCTGAGTTGATTCACATACACGTGTGGGTTGGGTGATTAGCTGGCTGAGGCCGTGCAGATCACAAAACCTACTGAATGACTTGAAGACGGGTGCATCTTTTCGTTGCATATCCGTGTTCCAGTCTCCAATAAGAATTTTGTCTACATCCTCAACTCCAGCTAAACACCCATCCAGTGTATCATAAAATTCACTATGATCTGGCGGCCTGTGGGACTGCTTGGAGAGTGGAGCTAGCCAAGATATCCCACTTTGTCTTCCCACTGAAATGACAAGAGGAATCCATCTAAAACCACACCCTCTTTTCTTGATCCTCCAATCAAGAAAAGAGGGAGGGTCTATACAGAAATCTGGGACCAATTTCTAACATGGATCAGGGAAACCTAAAACTAAGATGAATCAGATGTGTAGATCAAAACAAACCTACAATGCACCATGTTCGACTGGCGGGACAGGGATATAGCTATGGGACGGTTGATTTCCTTTCAGATCAAGTATTCACTTGCATGTCTACATGTGTGTATGTATGTTTACAGGGTATGTGTATGTGCGTATGTATATATAGTACTGTATGTGTGTATCTCAATGTATATATTGTATTATCGTCTCTTTTGCTGTAATTTACATTTTTAGGATTAAGAGCACCAGCGTGTCAGCCTGTCTCAACTAGGAGCACGTTTATCCAATCAGGTACATTCCACAGGGAACTACGTAGGGAGGGGATACATGCATGCAACATGCAAAACAACATTCATTTTGGACCCGCCAAAATCTTTCAAATAAATCAATCGTTTATTTTGGGGAAAAGCAATAATTCTATTCTGCACCTTTCTAAAAGTGTTCTTATTATTATATATATATATTTTTTTAATTCTACATAAAGATTTTTTTTTAATCTATAGCGCCTTTAATGTAACTTTTATCATTTTTGTACCTACTGTTTATTTGTACCAGCTGTTGCTGTCCTTTTAGTTTTGATTTATTTCTATGCTTGTCCGTTTGTTTTTCTTCTTATTTTTTGTAGTTTGTTGGTTTTGTGTGTGTAAATACCCATCAGCAGAACATAATGGACTTCCTTTTTGGAGGTCCATGAAGGAAATAATAAAAAGTATAATTGGAAGAAAAGAGGAGCGGGGTTTGAGACAGGTCAATTACAGTATTTACCCCGAGGATGTACTGCTCTATATGTGTAAAATATTCATAGACACACAAAAAAAAGTGTAGTAATACCACACCTTGAACAGGCCTGTGTGGTGTGAAGGAGTTTGGCAGCAGGCATGGGACACACAGACCTGATCAGCTCCCAGGGCTCTGAATCTAATCTCGGGCCACTAGAGGGGTGTGAAAGAAACCACTTGCATCAGCAACTTTTCCAGACTTTCACCGACATTGTCGTATTGACACTCATGGCAGAAACGGCATCAGCAAAAGTGAGACCGATATTGCTCGTCCATCACAATGTGTAGAGGTGACCCTATCTCATTCCTTGCACCTGGTAGGGTTGAGGCTCTGAGCAGGCAGAAGAAGGCCAGCCACGCAAGAGGTGATGTGTGCATTCATTACTGTGAGGGATGAGGCCGCAGCCACAACTGAGAGAGACACCGCACTCATAGGCATCCCTTGCCGGGTCTGAGTGAAGGCCAACGCCTGGCCATTGTGAAACAGGAGCACCCCGTCAGCAGATCTGCAGACGGAGGAGCACACGCAAAGCTGTAAAAGTTTGAAAAAAATGTGGAAAGACCGCATACCCCTGGGTTAATTATCTCGTGGCGAGATTTCATACAGTTATGTGCCGAGTTCAGTATCGCTGACAAGATGGTAATGTGTAAAACCTGTGTAGTGAGGCCAGACTCAGCAGAGAGTTGTAGTTCTGAAGGGGGCTCTCGCCACTCTGATGTGGCGCCACAGACGCAGTCAAGATGTGACCCGCTGGGAATGTTTCACGGATCTCCTCGCACAACTTTGATCCAAGTCCTGGGAAGGAATGGTCAAGACAAAGATTGTGGCACTTTTTAACATAATATAGGTTTGTGACATCAATCAATAATGTATCCCGACCGTACCGAATGACTAAACCTTCCCTTTTACCAATACCACAAGCTTACTTACCAGACCCTGTACCCCCGCTCAAACTGTGGAGCAGCAGCACCCCTCCATAGTAGTCTATTCTCTCGGCTGTCCTACGTACAGCCTCCATTACTCCGTGCAATAATCCATTCCTCTCATCGCTCCAATGTCCATTGTAGCCTAAGAAATTTTGATTATTTGCATTGGTTTTCATGAAATCACCTTGTATTTTATTGGATATGATGATATAACTGCAAATGTGCTTACCATAAGCCCAGTGGCCTCCCCTTCCACCCTGCGTCTGAAGTTTCTGAACTATACTGGAATCGAGAAGTCTTCTGTTCGTGGGAAATAAGTAACAGCTCAAAGCAAGACAAATCAGCAATTTTAGGGACTTTTCCCCACATTAAAAATACTGCAAGGTGTAGTAGTGTACCTACTTGTCCTTTAAAAACTGCCGAGCACCCCATAGCGCTTTAGGCTCACTGTCAACAAACAAACAAATCATGTTAAACCCAGATTCGGCTCAAACAAGGGACTAAACACGTTTCGCAATTATGCCACAACAATGTGGAACGCCCTACCCAAAGCTGTAAAGGAATGTGAATCCCTGCCCACATTCAAAACCGCCCTTAAAGAGCACCTACGGGAGGCTGCAATTCGAAACTGGCCACCGTAAATGCCCAAAACCCCCACCACCTCCTAATAGACAGTCTCCTCCCCACCGCATGTATATATTCCCTCCCCGCCGTATGTATATTTCCCTCCCACCCACCCACCCCCTCCTAATGTACAGTCCCCTCCCCATCATATGTATATACTCTGTCAGGATCTAGGGGTAACAGTACTGTATATTTGAATACCGCCTATGTCACAAATGTATCAGTACTAAATACCTATATGTCCCTATGCCATAAATGTCATGTATGTTGTGTATGTCATAAATGTCTATATGAATTGAAAATGGGGGACCCTGATGGAAACAAGACAAACGTCTTTCTCAGGTCTGCATCCCCTTAACAATTGTATGTATTGAGCCGTACTGTATTGTACCCATTCTGCAATCTGTTAAATAAAGTTTTCATTCATTCATTCATTCATTCACTGCAGCAAACCTCCCATCTCTGCTGCTGAATGGACACCTGGGGAAATAATTGACATGGCCTCAGTTTAGTTGTCCCATAAGTCCTTATGGCCTTTTTATCATCTCACCTGTTGGTGTCTCTGCCTTGGTTTGGATAATTGGTAATGAGTTTCCACCACTCCAGGCCTAGTTGGTTGCCACACTGACCCACATGGAGTACCACAGTTGACATGGTCCAATTTGAGAGACCCCCACACAGCCCCCCGGCCTCTACGCCATTTCAAAAAGCCTTTAATATTAACAAAATACAGTTGTCTTTCACCTACATTGACTTCTGATGTAACCTAACCACTACATTTGTCAGAGCTAAAAGTTAATCTGCTATCTTGGCTACCTAAGTAAAATAGAAACATTGTGAATGAATGAATGAATGAAAACTTTATTTAACAGATTGCAGAATGGGTACAATACAGTACGGCTCAATACATACAATTGTTAAGGGGATGCAGACCTGAGAAAGACGTTTGTCTTGTTTCCATCAGGGTCCCCCATTTTCAATTCATATAGACATATATGACATACATGACATACAGATAGTCAGTACTGCTACATCTATACATTTATGACATACCAGATTTGCAAATACAGTACTGTTTGTGATACAGAAGGAGTCAAGAAAAGGGAGTATATACATTTGACGTAGAAACTGTACATTGGAGGTTGGGTGGGGGGGGTTGGGTACATTGGGATATTGACAACCATACTGGGTAATTTACATTGGAGGTGGTTGGGGGGGGGGGGGGGGCACACTGTATAAACAAGTAACACTGTACATTGAGGGGGGGGGGGGAGGAGACACTGTACAAACAAACACAATTGTACATTGAACTATTGACAAAACCATACTAGGTAAATGACTGTACATTGGAGGGGGTTGGAATGATTGGGTTAGGATATTTACAGGGGCCAGTGTTGAATTGCAGTCTCCCGTAGGTGTCCCTTGAGAGAGGTTTTGAAAGTGGGTAGTGATCCACATTCCTTTACAGCTTTGGGTAGGGCGTTCCACATTGATGTGGCATAATTGCGAAACGTGTTTAGTCCCTTATTTGAGCCGAATCTGGGTTTGACATGATTTGTGGAGCTCCCTCTGGTGTTGTGATCGTGGTATTCACTGACCTTTGGGAAGTATTTTGACATGTACATGGGTACCTTGGTCGTGTAGTGTATCTTGTAGACCAGGCCCATTGCAAGTTGTTGTACTCTGTCGTCTACTCTAAGCCATCCTAGGTTGTCGAAGTGGGCAGGGGTGAGGTGGGTTCTAGGAGTAAGGTCACAGGGGGATTGAGTTGAGCCAAACCGCGCGTCTCTTGAACGAGTGAATGAATGAATGAATGAATGAATGAAAACTTTATTTAACAGATTGCAGAATGAATACAATACAGTACGGCTCAATACACACAATTGTTAAGGCTTTGCAGACCAGAGAAAGACGTTTGTCTTGTTTACATCAGGGTCCCCCCTTTTCAATTCATAGTGAAATAGAGCTTCCTGGAGTGGTGGGTAGATAGAGATCACAGCCCAGAACAGAACCCCGCCGTGAGGAGGACTTCCACACAAGTTGTTCATCATCATCATCATGTGATCGATGTTGTTGAGAAACGCTAGTACCGAGGACGGAGTGACCCGCGTGGAATAAAACGTATTCATTCAGATGATGAAATGTCAATAAACGTGTGTGAACTATATCAAAGTAGTGTTCACTGAACAAACCATTCTGCACACTGCTCCGCTCCCATGATGCAGAATTGCTACAACCTATAGCTTCCCTACGGTGTCGTTGGGTGTGCTGTTTGAGTAACTGACCCAACAAGCCGCCATCGAGCTCCTGGCTACTAGCTGATCAGCTCGGCTAACACACACAACCAGCCAACATTCGAGCCAGTGGAGCCGAAGATCATTTCCGAGAGAGAAGCCCCCCCGTATGGATTGTACGTCGTCGGCGTACTGACTGCTCGATGTTTCCCAAAGGGCCGATTGTTGGTGGCTTGAAGATGGGGGAGCCTTATAAGCCAAAACACCCAGTAAAGTGAGTCGTTATGTTGTCAACTGTTTTTTTTTTTCGCTCGCTCGCCTCTATTTCGGTGAATAACTACAAGACATAACTACAAACACAAAACATGAACGCTAGCTAGCACGTTAGCAACGCCGGGTGCATGTATAGTGTTTATTATTATTATTATTTCCCCGAAACTGGTCCCTCTCGTATGAAATCCCTCTTCCGTGTTGATAGTTTTCGCTTAAATAGATGCGTGTGTCGGTCTGAGTAGCCGGTGTAATATGTAGTAGCTCGTTTATTTTGGGACGTTTAGGGTACATTCAGTTAAAATCAAGTAGCTTAGCCACCGTGAGTGAGCTAACGTGTGTAACATGGGACTGGGTGAGCAGCTAACGTTAGCCCCGCTAGCTGCTCCCTCCTGTGCCGGATGCTAGTGGAGTGATGCTAATCAGTAGGTTAGCTGCGGGGACAGAGGCTCGTCTGTTTGCAGGAAGGGACGACATTTACGGTTACCTTGCTAGTAAAAAACGATTTGCCCATCGATTATTATTAGCAGTTCCCAAACACTACATGCTGCTGTCTAGTTAACCTACTGGGTTGTTAAATGTGCACACACAGCAGCACAAGACGCAACGTTATGCTATGTTTAAAGATGGCCTGCGACTATTTCCTAACTGGCTATTATTTGGTTTGATTTTGCACAACCAAAACCATGTAACATCGCGTTCACGTTAGTTGCCCCAGTAACGTTATGTTGTTTGCTGCATATATACATGTATTGCAACAACAACAACAACACAGTGCTGTCTTTTAATTCGTAGCATAACGTAGCACTTAAACACCAGCGTCCATTATCTGGGGGGGGGGGGGGCAAGAATCACCCGAGTTTTAAAAGGCCTTGCATTGGTTGGCCCTCCTCCTCCTGCCCAGGCCATGCTGTTGTCTTCCTAATCTGTTTCAAATCCTTCACCTTAATTAGCTTGCCACGTTATGTGTCTTTTATTCCATAACCTGTCAGTAAAATCTGCACAAGAGACCAATCATCTCTGTAATGCTAGACTAACGGATCACTTGTCTGATTGTGATGCTGGAATCTGTTGTTCTCGGTTAGCTTCAATGCATACATGTTTCTAGCAGAGTACTATCCACTGTAGGCAATCGACCGTGATAGTGCCATTTTTAACCACTGATATATGCTAGGTTTGGCTTTTTTTTTTAATGTGATGTGACAAAAAGCACCAACACCATGCGAGATGATTCATTTAGCCAGCACGAGCTAGCTTCCAATCACTTGCAGACAAAACATATCTGATCGACGCAACGACTCTCTCTGTTCAGACCCACATTGAAACAATAGATAATACAGATACAGGAAGCTCTCTCCAAGTCGGTTAGACGCAACTGTTGATGACATGAGGGACACCGTGTTTTTTTTTTAGTTAGTTTGTTTTAATATATATATATATACATGGTCTGCATATATGTCTTTTGCATAGGCAATACAAACTACAAACGCATGCAGAATGTAACATTGCAGGGGAATAAGACTACCCACATTGTAAATAGATTAGAACCCTATATTTGCAGGACTGTCATCAGCTGCCCATGGCGGCCATGCCCAAATACAGGGGTTCTGACAGTGTGGCTGTAGTTGTTTTTACGCAAAGCAACTCTGTGTAATTCTTTGCAACCATGTCCTTTCTTTCGTCAGGTGTAACATCACTTTGGAGGGCTCACTTCTCTGAAGTGGATTATCCTTGGCCAGCAGCCTCTACAGGCCTACGAACCCTAGACCTGTTATTCAATGGACGCTCTTCTCAAGTCAGAAATCAGGTACTAAACCAGAATCCTATTTTAACATTATCCTACGTTTGTGACATCATTGCTTAGCCTAGGTTAGTTTGAGATCAACATGGGATTTGATATTTTTATTTTATACATATATAGTTTTTGTTTTTTGTTTTGCATATATATATATACATTTTTTTTTTTTTTTCTTTTCTTTTCTTTTTTATGTTTAAAATAGTACACTCATTTGAGTAGTGGAAAAGGGGTAGGATTAAATAAGTGTATACTTCTTCCTACTCCTTTTCGAACATGCAGATTGAGTTGTTTTTCTTTTTTGTTATTGTTTGTTGTATTCATTGCATGTTCGAAATAAAGACTTCAAATCAAATCAAATCAAAATCAGATATTGCTTTGATGCCTGTTGTGCTTGTCGTGGTCCGTGCTGAACTGTGTAGTTGGATCTAATTTACGTTTGCTGTCGAACGTCTTTAATTTCTTTAGGTAATCCTAAACTTGGGCCTTGTGATCGTTTTGCCCCCATGATAGTAACTATGGAGTACGTATCACAATGAAGGCTGTGCTCCACAGTGCATGTTATTTTTTCCCCACCTTGTGTAATGACAAGGTTCAGTGCTGAACTACAGGGCTGCCCACCAGGAAAGATGTTAGTGGAGGTGCTTTTATTGCTAAAAGTGCAAAATCTTCAAAAACAGAGGAAGGGATGGAAAGAAGAGGTGGAGGTTTCTCCCATGACGGTCGTGAGAATTTCTGTGGCAGCTTTTCATGCATGGCGTCCAAATCACCCGTTAACCCAAAAAGATCTACCTGTGTATAAACAAACACAGTCAACTGGAGGGATCCACAAATGGCTGCTTTGTGACATCACCTGACATCAGGTCCCCAAGCCCTATAGTTGATCTGGCGTTAAGCGTAAAAAAAAAGACACCTGATCAAATGCTCTGGGGAAAACCCTGAACTAAACCTCAGAGGACCAGCATTTTTCTCACCTTTGGCTGCATTGGACATGGAGGCATGACAGCATGACAGTGTTTGAATGATCATCAAAGATGCATGTGCACAGCTATTTTGTGGTCTCTGAGATATTTGCTTTCACAATGGGAACTTTTATTTGTTTTCTGTAAAAGATCAAGTCAAGCTGAAAATTGTAGTTGTTAATCTGAAACGCCTAATCTATTAATCAGGCATAGCTATATCAAATGCAATTTTATCGCATTTGATATTTTGATAAATAGGCTAGCCATTCCCATGACACTGAATGTCATTGTACAATTGTCTGGCTTTTGAAGGTCACAGGAAAGGGAGAGCAGAGGGAAAAAAAACAACATCAAATCCTGAAGGAATTAGTGACCCAGTTGTTGCCTAGCACCCATGTTATAGTTTACCCTAAGGAAAACAGACACATTTTAATAGAACAAAAGAGTGGAACAAAACATAGAATGTAGCCGTTACAGTCACTTCTCGCCACTTAAGATATTTGACAGGTCTATTGTCTGTATGGACACCACCAGAGTACACATGGCCACAAGTACATTGAAAAAGGAAAGGGTGTAGAAAGTCTAGGAGAAAATGTCCACGGTAATAAAAACACATCTTCAGAACCAAAAGAGAGTTTGGGAGTTGTTTAAATTCTCGGAGCATGTGCAGAATAAATAACTCTTTTAGGCTAATTATAGTACCCTCCTCAAACTGCTGACCTGGGGTAAAAATGCTATTGTGGACCCGGGATTGAATTAATCATTATTTCCATCGGCATTCCTTATCAGCCTTTTATCCATTCTGATCATTTTTACACTGTAGAGAAGAATCTGCAGGAATCAATGTTTCTCCTACAACTACATACTCTTATCTCTTGTGACAACTTATCTGGTTTACTTTAGACAGGAGGACAAATACCGGTTCAGCTTTACTATAGACAGCAGGACAAATACCTGGCCTGCCCCCCCCGTTAACATATGATATTGTTGTTACTTAATAGCAAACATGAGATAATCCAACAAGCGAGGTAGGTGGCTGCTGTCATTGCTAACAGCTAACGCTAGCGGACCAAGCAAGCATATTTCCGGGAACAAAAGCATTCATTCTGAATGTTACATCATACAAAAGGTTGCTAGCCTACCATGTAATATCTCCAGTCTCTCTTTCTTCATCTTTCTTTTATGTTCTCCCAGCTGTTAACAGACTTATGCTACCTGGCTAGCTAGCTAGCTACCTGTACCCAGCATGCTGTTCAGCGGTCTAACAGTTAATGGGGTCCCCTCTCAATACAGTACACAGTGTAGGTGCTGGTAAAAACAAGGGGAAATATCTTTTTTGAGACTAAACTATTTGATTTATTTTATATATTTTTTACGACTGTTAAAATATTCAAAAATCAATGCCCATCCCTATTGTCTACCAGACTTGGCGAAAAAGAAGTACTGTTCTGTTTTGTATTTATTTTGCACCTGAACTTTTAATACGTCTGCATACTGTTAACTAATGTCTCTTCTTTTTTGTCTTCCCATGTTTTCATTGCCTAACGGCAGAGAGGAGGGGAGTGACACCTCAGTAAGTCTACTGAAACATACTTCATATGCACTAGTCACACTGGACTAGCATTACATGGGGAGGTCAAGTGATTTGTAATTGGGCTAGATCAGGGGTTCTCAAACTTTTTTATACCACAACCCCATTTTATTCAGGATTTTTTTGGCGACCCCACACTTAATGTATCGCGTAATTTCAATGTGGAATATCAAAATAAAAGCACACGTTGTTGAACTTGATTATGCATATTTATTAGACATTTTTATTACAGCACTATGTTATCAATAATACACATGATTGAAACCAGGCATATTTAGCCAAAATATGTGGCCAGAACATAAAAAAAAAAAATTGTATATAAAAAAAAATATAACAATAAATAAATAAAAAATGTACTTGCCAATGCGCAGGACTGTCACCTACCCACGACCCCACTTTGGGTCGCGACCCATAGTTTGAGAACCGCTGGGCTAGATGGATATATTGGTCAGCTGATATTAGGGGTGGGAATCACCAGAGGCCCCCCGCAATATATTATCATACATTATTTATAATACAATTTTCCATCTGTTCACCTCATTTTGCAGTAAAATGGGATTGTCAAGAAGAATAAACTATATTGATAGTGTCACTGTATCGATATAATATTGGCCACGCAAAATATTGCAATTTTGCCGATATTAGCCTTTTACAGATATGTATATCGTTATTGGCAAACGCTTTTAAGGTGTAATCTGTAACGCAAGAAAAAACAATGACCTCTAAGCGAAAGAGCCCTGCTTGGTATTGCACTTTGTGTATATTTCTTGATTTGGTCTGATGTGAGGTTTGGAGTTCAGTAGGGGTAAGGCATGAGTTGCTATTGTTGAAATGCATAGTAGTTACTATATAGGCTATATATAATATAATAGCTATATAGCAACTTATTATAAAACTAATTTTTCCAGACCTCTCTTGGCAGAGCCTGAGGTGTGGCCAACAATAGCAACCCATGCCATACCCCAACAATTTATAAAAAAAAAATGTTAAGCTGTAGCCCTATTTTCAGAAATTTCGCCTAAAGGTACATGCCTAAGTAAATGGAAGATTGCTCCACTTCTACAAGGTCAATTTGCATGTTCTTGGTATCTAGGAACATCTAGGGACCTGGGGGTATGTATTCCCAGTGTCAGAAATATAGTGTCTGTTACTAGGCTTGAGTAAATTGTAATGAAAAAAGGAGAATATAAATGATGATATTTTTTTGCATATGTGCCGGTGAATAACACTGTTACAATTGTGAGCAAACCGAGCTTGCTCACTGAGCTCATTCACCAACTTATTGAGATCAAGTGTACAAAAAATCTAAGCAAATGAATAAAGGGAAGATGATTAAACAGAAGGATTTGTAGATACAGTAATAAATGATAATCGATTTTAATTATAAATTAATATTTGACCTTGAACTTGACCTTATTATGGCCAAATCATACATCTATGGATAGGGAAAAGGCTCCTATTTCCAATGGCAGGGTTAAATCTGGATTTAGTCATTTCCTCACGGTTTTATGATAAAAGAGATATAATTAGCATTTTTGCGATAAATTCTTATTTCCGGTAAAAATGAAAATATACACTTTGACTGCTGTTTTGATAGGGTTATGGTCTTTACTCTTGGCTAAAAAAATTAATTCGCCACTTTGCTGACCTCTAGCGGCTCGGTGTGCATTTCTTTTAATACAATATATAGATAGAATTATAGCCCTATTTGTTGCTAAATCTGTTCAGCGGTTCTCGAGTTACATGCCGATATGTGAGGCGTGCGCCAAAGTACACATTACCACCCCCGACCTCCGGGAGCTCTAGCTCCATCAATCATTTGGCGATCTCGAAAATCTTTGTACAGGGTCGTAGCCAATGAGTGTGGCTTTCCAATGATACCCCATGATATGATAATTGTGGATCTAATACGGTCTCTATTGATCGATTTATGATAAAGAAAAGCAGGGTGCCCCAATTGGGGGACCTACAGGCTTAACAGGTTAAAATAAGTGTTCTACATGTTAAGATTATATCTCTACATTCTAATAGCCATCACGGACTACATAGATTGTCTGGTCAGTCAGTAACATGGGTCTCCCAGTCCCTCCGCTCTGCAGTAAACACAAAATAAATTTTCTGGTATCCCTTCAGTGATTGCTGTTGGAATGTAGAGCTATTTAACACTTATCTTAACAAAAAGAATACCACTTCAGTGTTTCCCACAGGATTATGTGAGACTGTGGTGGGTGAACCTTGTACCCTCTAGGGGGGTCCAGGGGCATGCTCCCCCGGATATATATAAAAAAAAAAAAAAAAATTACATGCAGTTAAATGCATCAATCTGGTGCACTTTGAGAGCAAAATAAAGAGGCCAGATCTATGATTAACTTTGTGCTCAAAACACAAAATCGACTAGACGCAGTGCTTCCCAATCCTCTCCTTGAAGCACCCCAGCCGTTCCATGTATTTGTTAAATTCCACCACCAGCACACCTGATTCAACTTAACAAGCCCTTTATTAGTTGAATCAGGTGTGCTGGTGGTGGAATTTAACAAATACATGGAACGGCTGGGGTGCCTCGAGGAGAGGTTTGAGAACCACTGGACTAGAGCATACATTTGAGCCATCAAAGAAATGAAGCAAAAGTAGTTACCTGTGTTGAACTGGTTTATTTTTTAGAAAATAAAAAAATATACTGGATTACTATTACGACTACTACCACTGCCAATACTATTGATACATCCATATGGGCAAACTTTATATTTAATTTGTAATTTTTTTTAATGATAATAAAAAATAATCAGTTAATTATAAAACTGTGGGGGCGCCCCAGTGGCGAACCACATAGCGCGCTCAGCCGCGCCACGGCCGACCCGGGTTCGACTCCCGAACCCTGTCGTTATTTGCCGAATGTCTTCCCCCCACTCTGTCTCCCATTCCTCCTCTGTCTCTCTCTACTGGACTGCCCAGTAGAATAAATAAAGCGATAAAAAAACGCCAAAGAAATATGCATAGGCACGCAGGGGCATTTTCATAGGCACAGGGGGCAGCAGTAAAAAATATATACCGGTATATATATAAATAAAAAAGTATAATTTTTTTTTCTTTGCTTTGAAATATTATAGTGAAATATTTTGCACTGTTGTCGCATTTATCTCGTTGAAATCCTCCCACAGGTTCTTTTTACGACCACATATTTAATTGAGACCCTTTATTTGTTTATTATTTCAATTTAGCTGGAAATACATTGCTATATCATTCAGTAACATTTGCAGAGCCTTATAACAAAAACATTATTACGGTCACCATTGTGACCAGTGGGATTAATCAACAAATTGTATTATTTATTTTTCTATTTCATTGAACATTGCACATGTTAAAAGCCATTTTTTTACTCAAAATGTGAGTATTACCAAGTCAACTTGTGTTCTTAAAACAATGACAATAAACATAGTTTTATTAGGTTGAAATAATGTGGTTGTGTACTTATTTTTCTGTTAACTTATTATGGATTGAAAACTGAAAACCTTAATGCACAGTAACTGAAATCTATATTTTTTAAAGTTCTGGTAACTTATTATTATTATTTTTTTTACAGTGTAGTCTTGCGATCAATCAAAACTTATTTACACAATATACCTCACATTCACCCTCCATTCACATCCTGGTGTTCTCCATTAGGCCTGTAGGTGGAGCTATGACAGCACACGTACAGTACACACACCGATGGTGTGTAATGTGTCCAAAAATGAATGGACAAATGTGAGTGAAATGGTCGCACTGTATGCAGCTGTTTGTCTGCATTGCATCCCCCCCCCCACTCAGATTTAGGGTTGATACAACCATCATAATAATATTGTTAATAATAACTAACAATAATGATGTAATAATGTAAAAATTATCATTAAAAAGACCTGATTATGAGAAAAAAAAATTACGATGCATGGAATATTGTTGAGGCACACTAGTTACAACTATATTTCAAACAGGCACTCCATGTCAAAAAGGTTGCTGACTCCTGGTCTAAACTACCGGTAATGGGGTGCAGTTACACGGGGAGAGACGATAGGGGGCGGTATCTTCCCAATTGAGCTCAGAGAGACTCTGCAACACTAGCGTGAGGCTCGATTGATGAAATATGATTTCAAATCGCCAATAAAAAAAAAATACGACAAACAAACGCTATATGTCGTTGGCAGCCCTCAACTGGCGGCACGTCGTTGGCATCCAAAGTGTTAAGAATAGAAAATAAAAAATATTATTTGTATTGGCTTCTAAATCTCAAAGCTATTGACTGCACCGTTTATTCACTTTGAGTACTGCTCTTCTTTGGTTGCTTGCATATTTGGTGATACTAGAACTTGAGCTTACCCTAAAATTGCACTTGTGAGTCGCCCCGGTATAAGAGTGTCTGCTAAATTCCTAAAATTCGAATGAATGGTTAGGTTCATCTAGCCAAATTGATTACAGTTTATAACAAATTACATGCTTGTTTGATTCTGTCTAGCCCAAGTTTTGTATCAATCATGGGCCTACAGTTGATGAAAATAGATGCAAATTATATTCCTGGAAAAACAACATTATCTACTATCTAGTCTACATTCTTATTTGTATTATATCTTTATTATTGCCTTTGCAGGTGACGGTTGAGGGACTCTCCAAGGCAGCTCTACTCAAAAGCCTCTCTCCCAGAGTCATGCTGTCCAGCCGTCTCTTGCCTAAAGGGACCAAGATGAAAGTCAACCTGGAGGAGCAGGGTCGTCAGAAAGTGTCCTTCAGCTTCGCTCCGACAAAGAAGCCCCTACAGAGTTTGTTCTTTATCCCCCCCACCCCTGAGAAGTCCCCAGTCGAACCTCTTCCTGCCCTGCCGTCTGCAACCTCAGTCCCTCAGGACAAAGCAGGGGAACATGGTGACAGTAAAACCGAGCAAATACAGTCGCCCACCTTGCCCACACCAACAGCAGAGACACTCTTGCCCCAGACGCCTGTCTCTTCAATTCCTAAACCTAAAATGGACTTGGGGAAGATGCATTTCAAAAAGCAGATTCTCAGTGTCTCTGTAACAGAGGAGAAACCACCACCTAGCATTGGGCCACAAGAGCTGCAAGAGCCACAAAAGCCGCAAGAGCTGCAAGAGCCACAAAAGCCGCAAGAGCTGCAAGAGCCACAAAAGCCGCAAGAGCTGCAAGAGCCACAAAAGCCGCAAGAGCTGCAAGAGCCGCAAGAGCCTCTTCCGCAAGAACTGCAAGAGCCGCCAGAGCAACAAGAGTCGCCAGAGCCACAAGAGTCGCCAGAGCAACAAGAGTCGCCAGAGCCACCCTCCACCGAACCACAGGTTTTGGTGAAATCCTCTAGCAAAAGTGGAACAGAATTTCCTGCACCCCTGCCTCAGAATATTGTTAGTGACTGTCCCTCTGGGAATGCTTCCACGGAAGCCTCTGAGGCGAGGGTAACCCCCAGCCCCAAGAACCCGACTGATTCTTCCCACTCAGGAAAAGATGGAGAGAGTTTCAATAGTACCACTGAGGATAAAACGGTAAATAAAAAGAAGACCAGGTCCCAATCCAAGAGTGCACTCCCTGGCTCAGAATCTGATGCAGATTCAGCCCAGACGTCTTCCAGCCGCAAGTCGGTTGAACCCAAATGTATAGCAAAGTCAGACATTAGAACTAAGGAGACCAAAAAGGTTTCCTCTGGGTCAAACGTTGAGGAAAAGGAGAAAAGTTCTTCTAAACGGACAGAAAACCGCGAAAGATCTCCTAGCTACTCGAAATTGGACCGCGAGGCACGACGCACATCATCACGTTCTTCTCGCTTGGAAAAAGATCGCAGAAGGTCGAGGTCTAGATCGCGATCTAGATCGAAGGGTTCTCGGACAAGCTCGTCCCACTCCAGGTCTGATAGATCCAGAGTTGAGAGAGGGTCGCGGTCTGATAGGACGTACTACCATGACTCAGAGCGGAGGGCACACAGGAGCCCTCCGCGCAGAGAGAGGAGGAGATCTCGTTCTCGGCTCGACAGAAACCGGGATAGTTCAGACTCCGAAGACGACCACAGGAAAAATCGGACCAGAACAAATGAATCTAGTAGATCATCTATCCACTCGAGCTCACAGAAAGACTCAAAGTCATCTTCCCATTTGAAATCTGAGAAAGACTCTAAATCTGTAGATTCTCCTCACTCTTTGGAGATGAATAAAAGAACGCAATCTTCTAAGTCGGAGAGGGCCTCAAATCGAAAACCGGACTCTGATTCCCAACGAAAGGGCTCTCCCGAATCTAACCACCATAAATCAAACACCCATCACATCTCAGAAACCAACATTAAATCCAGTCATTCAAGCCAGCGTACCCGCTCTCAAACAACTGAAAGAAGACGCCAGAAAAGCAGCTCCAGCGACTCTGAGGCAGACCATAAAGGGAAGTCACAGGGCTCTGACAGAAGCTCTGGCTCTGAGGGTACTAATAAAACCTCCCTTAAAAAACATAATAAGCCGGACTTAAAGCAAGTGACCCCCTCCAAGTCCTCTGTTAAAACCAGTGGATTTGATAGACAATCAAAGGACACATCTCATAGTCCAAATAAGTTACAAACAAATTTAAGCACCACAGAATACCACTCTCAAAACAAAAAGGTCAAATCTGATTCGCAACTAGATGATGCATGCCAGAAGAAAGAACAAGGCCTCAAGGATGTCAAGGAGACTGTCTCATCCTTTGATAAAAAAAAACAAGAACCAACCTCTAAGAGAATAAAAGAACCAGAGTTGAGTCTAGAAACGGAGCAAAGAAATGCTTCAGCCACAATTTCTCAGTACATTTCTAGTGGAGGCCTGAAGAATGTAAATGTTGTCCCCAGAGACTGTGACACTGTAAAGGAAAGCCTTTGTTCGAAGGATCTACCACATGTGGACTCAAATGCAGCTATCTCGAGTTTATGCAGTAGTAGCGATGGCATAACATCCAGCAAGGACCAGGAAGCTGTTCAATGTTCATTAGGGCCAATGTCATTAATTGATACATCGGATTTACCTGTTGGAGACCACGTGCAAGAGAACACTAATCCAGAGCAGAAGCCTACTACTCAACTGAATAAATATGTGACTATCAACGCGCAGTCTTGCACAGACCTACCTCTCAAATCAGATTCTGAACCTGAACCCGAGAGCCAACTGACGCCACAAAAAGGTGGACAGCAGAACAGTGATTCAATTAAGAAAAATTGTGGTAATTCAAAAAGATCTCGCTGGGACATCATCGGACAAGACACCTCGGACAGCGATAATCCACAGAAGCCGGCCTGTTTGGAGAGTAAGCCGACCGTTAAAAAGGCGATCTCTGTCAATGAAATTGGGTTTTCTAAAGAAGTCTGCCCCCAAGAGTCATCTGGAGTAGAAGGTGAAATTCACCAAGAAACTGAGACACATTCCAAAATGGTCCCGCAGGAAGGAATCGCCCAGCATGAACCCAGCTCTGCCACCATATCTTCCATGAAAGGCACGCACAAAGACCAAAATGAACATTCACAAGCGGACACACGTGGCACCGGCGACGACCACTCTGACTTCAAACCCCCCGTCGATCGAAATACGGACGATCCATTGCGTGTAAACGATACACTGCAAGTTGACAAACCTACAAGGAAGTCGGATGTTGGAAGTTGGAATGGCGACGACCATGAAGGAAAATCCAAGGACAACGCTTCCAAGAGCAAACAGGCTAAGAGAAAGTCGCTGAATCAGGATGGATCCGGAGGCCAGAGCGAGGGCAGCGACAGTGACGACTCCGAGTATGACTCCGATTGTGGAGAGGCCATGAAACGGTTGCACTCCGTTGTAGTCGTGCCAAAGAATTCCTCCCTGACACTGGACACACAGGACACGGCGGCCTCTTCATGCAGTCCATCGTTTAGCTCAGAGCAGCATCATGCTAACAACGCAGCTGACCAGAATATATGTAAAGACCCAAGTCAAGTCAGTCCACAGCAGAAGCATAAAAGTGTGCCCGTCACTTGTGAGGAGAGCAGCGGTGCCAGTGCTAAAGAAAACACTCCAACGCATGACAACATGTTGTATCAATCCCAGAGCAACATGATTGACAGCACTAGTCAGTCGGAGGGGTCCGGTTCCATCATTGCCCAGCCTTATAAGGATCCTTATAACAGTGCCCAAGAAAGACCAAAGATCAGTGCAACGGTGAACCAGGTTCCTACCCTCAACCTTGAGAACTCTTCCAGGCAGTCTGACCTAGGGCACAAAGAGCATTATGTGAGTGGAAGAAGAAAGGTGCCCTCCCATTACCACCACGATGACTTCTCCAATGCCGACGATATCAACAGCAAGGACGGTTTCAGCCTGGGTTGGGATTTCACTCACCCGGAGCAGCCCAGCACTACATACCAACTGCCCGACAGCAGTTATGGGCCACAGTCACTGAACCCTAAACAGACGCGGATGCTTCCCATGGGACAGGATTACAAGCAGGACAATGCTTTCTGGTCCAGTCAACCCCCAACCATGCAAACCAACACCCCAGCCTACATCCACGTGCCTCCACACTATCAGGATCCTGCTGGTCAAGTCCATCCCGACTCCCTGACTAATGACCATGGGGAGGACAGTGGGGTTAGTAAAACAGCTATAGAATGCAATGGGCCTAACATCCCAGGCTCATCAACATTTGTCCAAGCCCACGAAATAAGCAGCAACTGCAGGGGCTCTTCCAGTGAAATCTCTATCATCCCAGATCCTCCCAGAGAAGACAACCTCAGACCCCACAGAGGTAGGGGCCCTCCCAAGAAAAGGCGGCCGGAGATCGAGTCCGATTCTGACAGTGAGGCAGAACCCGGGCCCGGTGGCAAACGGGAGCGTCAAGGAGAAAGCGATGTCACTAGGGAAACCCTTGTCAAGGTTGACGTGTCCCGTACCTTACTCACCCTGCGGGAGTTTCGAGATGCCAGCAGATGGAGAGAGCAGTCCAGAACTAAAAAGATGCCACCTTACTTTGACCTGATTGAGGAGAACTTGTATCTGACTGAACGGTAATGTTTTTTTGTTCCAGCGGAGTTAAATCAAATACCGGTACATTATTTCTGATATATTATTATTATGATAATATAACAAAATATTATTGATTTTTAACTATTGTAAAACCTTTTGGACATACAGAAAGAAGAGCAAGTCTCACCGAGACATCAAGCGAATGCAATGCGAGTGCTCCATGTTATCCAGAGAGGAGCGGTCTCGGGGAGTATACGCTTGTGGGGAGGACTGCCTCAACCGGTTGTTAATGATTGAATGGTGAGTTGTTGCAGAATAATCTACTCTAAAGCTGTAAGAGACATCCACATCTGCTTTATTAAGTTTATTCAACAGTTTTACGATTAGGTACTTTGTGCTATTTCACTGTGACATTACATTTACATTTAGTAATTTGGCCAACACTTTTATCCAAAGCGAAATTGTGAACAAGTCAGCAGGAGGGGTACACCTCTGGCATTGTTTGTCAAACTATATTGAGCAGCTTGAGTGTTACACTCTGAGTGCATAGTAGTATAGACATATTAGCATGATGGGTAGTCGTATAAGTATAGTAGCATAGTAGTAAGGTACATAATAGTGAAAAGTAAGAAGGTTAGGTTCTCTATTTATTTGTTCAGATATTGTTTGACATACTGCTGTTGTTTGAGAGGGGAGTAATTGCCACTTCTCATTGAAAACAACAAGACCTCTATTGAAATGACCTTTCGTGCCAAATTGTAGAAACATTTCTTAATTAAATTTGTAGTGATTTTAAAATCAAATGATCAACGGCACCTCCAAACCTCGTCTGTTAATCTATCAAATGGCAAAATCCCCAATAAAATAGATCCCACATCTCTCTTCATTTGAAACATTTAATCTCTCCGCAGTTCATCCCGTTGCCTGAATGGAGCCTACTGCTCTAACAGACGTTTCCAGAAAAAGCAGCATGCCGATTTCGAGGTTATTCTGACTGAGGATAAAGGCTGGGGACTGGTGGCAGCTAGAGAGTTGATTCCGTAAGCCCCTCTCTTAAAATCCCCAACACGTGATGAACACCCATAAAGCAAAGTCGCGGTTATAATTGTTTTTCACTGCTTAAGTTAATAATTTAATAAATAAAAAAAATCCTAATTAATTACCATTTCAGAAACACTTTTGTATTGGAATATTGTGGCGAGGTCCTGGACCACAAGGAGTTCAAAACACGGGTGAAAGAATATGCTCGCATGAAGAACATCCACTACTATTTCATGGCTCTCAAGAACAACGAGGTATGTGTGGATCTATTGACACTGGGGGCTACTGTAGTGAAGTGTAAATATTTGAGTTATATCGGGCTCACCCGGAAGGGTTAAGCGGGAGGTCAATGCTTGACATTCTGTTGCATGTTTCCCCAGATCATTGATGCAACTCTGAAGGGGAACTGCTCTCGTTTCATGAACCACAGCTGTGAGCCAAACTGTGAGACCCAAAAGGTGCGTGGTCTAAAGAGAGCTCCCAGCGACACCAGTTCCCATTCTCTCTTGTTCATGTCTGACCTTGTTGTTTACGTTTCGTTTCAGTGGACCGTCAATGGTCAACTCAGGGTCGGGTTCTTCACCACCAAGACGGTCCCTGCGGGGGCGGAGCTGACCTTTGATTATCAGTTCCAGCGATACGGGTAAGTGTCCCTCTTCCCTGTATATTCGGCTGGTAAATGTCATTTCACGTTTAAATATAACATTATATCCGTTATTGTATGCAGAAGTTTAAAGGATAACACTGGTTAGGTCTATTCATGTCCAACATCAAGTCAGCCAAGCACAAAATCACAGGTGAATCTCTCATGCACAACTTGCCACGCTTGTCTCACATTCCAAAGATGCTACTGAGTCCTTATTGATTTGTATTTCTAATTCCCATAAAAAATAACAACAGACACCGTAGAGGTGTAATTTATCATTGCAAAAACACGTAAGGAGGTGAATATACTAAATGTTTTCTTTTTTATATAATGTCATACCTAATGTTTTATTTGTTGCATTTTTATATAATATAGGTTATATTCATATAATGTCATAGTAATGCTTGGTACTGTATTCACCCTCTTCCTTGTAATTTGCAATGATGGATCACGCCTCTCAGAAAGTGTGTAGTTGTAGAGTCAGGGACGCAGCGGAAGAGCCTGTAGCGCCTGGAACGGGTATCTAGAGCGACACACCTGGCGAGTTTCCACCAGAAATCCACACACCTGGCGAGTTTCCACCTCACGTTGGTAATAAGCTAAAAGCGGAATTTATATATACAGGTGTTACCCCCGTAATCCGTCTTAGTTGACACGTTGTGAAGGACAGTCCCGCTCTCTGTTATGTAACTCTCTCTCTCTGTCTCTGTCTCTCTCTGTCTCTCTCTGTCTCTCTCTCTCTCTCTACCCACCAGCAAAGAGGCCCAGAAATGTTTCTGCGGAGCTCCCAGCTGCAGAGGCTTCCTGGGCGGCGAGAACAGGGTCAGTGTTCGAGCAGCTGGAGGGAAGATGAAGAAGGAGCGCACGCGGAAGAAGGACACAGTGAGCGCTCTCACCACGGTCAGTCTGCACAAGCACTCCAGTGGCACATTCGCATTCATCTCTATGAGCGGATATCTGCACCAATGCACAATCTGTAGGCAAGGGACGGGATTTTTGTGCCGGACACGTTCTGGTTTCTGTTTGTGGTCCGATTTTAGTATTTTGCGTTGGTTGCATGCAGGTAAACAGTCGGTGTGGCGGAGCGGAAGAGGTGGAATGCATTTGCCAAAGTTTTGTCTGATTCTAAAACACCTTCACACACTTGAGTATTGATGTTTGTGTGTTGTGGGGAGAAACGTTTGTGTAATGCAAGAAAACTGAATGCTTTCAAAGTCGCATTACACAAAGATTACAGGAGTTGGTTGCTAATCGGACTGTAAACAATTACCGGCGCACGGAAGAGGCTAAATCGCTATTGGGAAAAAGAAAAAAAAGACGATAGCTGATGGATTCCGAGATTGCATTCATATTGACCAGGAATTCAGAATCAGAATCGTAGAGAACTTTTTTTATTCACCAAGAACATTTGCACCCATGACGAATTTGGCTTGGTGCTTGGCTCACATAAAGCAGACCAAAAGCAACACATCTAGAAGGACACAACAATCCCAGTGGTTTTGGTGGATACATTGTTTTCAGTAACTCTAGTTGTCAGGGCGCTCCACTATTAACCCTTTCACTGCCGCACTACAGAATGTTAACCCTTTACTACGGTTACCCGTCGTTAGTGTGATAGTAAAGGGTTAACCTTCTGTAGTGCGGCAGTGAAAGGGTTAACCTGCTGTCGTGTGGCAGTGAAAGGGTTAACCTGCTGTCGTGTGGCAGTGAAAGGGTTAACCGTATGTCGTGTGGCAGTGAAAGGGTTAACCTTCTGTAGTGTGGTAGTGAAAGGGTTAACATTCTGTGTATTGTCACAGTGAAAGGGTTAACCTGTATATTGTCACAGTGAAAGGGTTAACCTTCTGTGTATTGTCGCAGTGAAAGGGTTAACCTTCTGTCGTGCGGCAGTGAAAGGGTTAACCTGCTGTTGTGTGGCAGTGAAAGGGCTAACCTGCTGTCGTGTGGCAGTGAAAGGGTTAAAATGATCGCTTATGTAAACCTGTGTATCTGGCCTCAAACCTGTGTATTTAGTTTGAAACTCGCCTGTTGGTTGGATTATAGCAGCGCTGCCCAATTTGAGGCCACGTTCCCTCTCAACCTTGTTCTCCTCTTATTTGTGCTGTAAAATCCTAACCGTAATAATAATAATACATTTTATTTGTAGTGCATTTCACAATGAAATCTCAAGTGCTACAGGTTAAAAACAAAGCAAAGATTTTATTTTGTATAGAAATGAAAAGCAACCGATGAATTAGGCAAAGCTAGGTGCAATTCCCAATAGACAAAGACAAAGCGAGCAGAATTTATGAGGAATTGTTGGCACACAGGAGTTGTTGCTAACAACAAGAGGAGGCCAGATGACCTTATTGTACAGTTAGCAGTGATGGGTGTAGCAGTCACCTGTAATGAACATAAGACTTCATCGTGATCCCTGCATCATTAAAGAAGGAGGAATACAACTGGGGTTAAATGTGTTGCTACTAAGCCTACCATTTATTGATGGATTTCTTTAGTAAAAAATAAGAAGGAATGATTTTTGTGACTTTTCTGGCACATAAATAGATGAGAACTGAAACTGCATTTCAATATTATGCTAATAGCAGTAGCCATACCACCAGTTAAATTTCGACTGGATTAAACATACTTTTTTTGGATTCTGTAGTAAGATTGTTACATCTTTTTCAAATGTAGCCAAGAGTAAAGACCCTAAGGCTATGTGTCCACTAATAGCCTTTTTTTCGAGGCGGACCGCTTTGAAAAAAGAAGAAAAAAAGCTCTGAGCGTTTTTCTGAATGCAACTGAGGCTCGCGCCAGCCGCGGCTCCGCCCCTTCCTCGATGAGTTACATTGATGAGCGCGCTGCTTTTCCAAAAGTTGAACTACCTTCAACTTTATGCGCTGAGAGCGCTCCGCCAAAAACGCTGCCGTCGAGAGCTCATAAAACGTGAGGCGCGGCTCTGGGAAGAGGAGCGCGCCTGACGCTTCTCCAGCATATAAATGAATGACAGAAAGGAGCTGACAACTCATAAAACGTCCGCTGTGGACACATAGCCTAACCCTGTCAAAATAACACTCAAAGTGTATATTTTCAGCACTACGTTTGTTTACCAATGATTTTAACTGTTAACCTCTTAACACTTTGGACGCCACTGTTAAAAGCGCAACGCTGTAATATATAGGAATATGTGGCGGTGTTTGCAGGGCTATAACTATATTCTATATTATAGCTATGGATACAATACTATGGCCCATTTGACATCACCTATCCTATCGTTCAATATGAGAGAGATTTTTTTTTCATCAATACATTCCCGTTTTATACCGTGGTGAATATATGACTATAGTTTTAGAATAATCCTGTCTAATCCCAGAAAACGACACTATGCAGCAATACGTGCAATTCACTAAAAACGTTGATGCTTTGATCATCACCAACGGCACACGTTGTGGAGTAAAATACACACATATTGTGATTAGTGCTGTCAATCGATTAAAATATTTTATCTGATTAATCGCATGATTGTCCATAGTTAACTTGCGATTAATCGCAAATTAATCACATATAAAAAAAAAAAAAAAAAAAGTTATCTACCTTAACCGATTTGCGGCCAACCACGTATAAATACGTGATTGGGCGCCATCCTTTGAAGTAGGGCTGGGCGATAAAACGATAACGATAACTATCGCGATAAATTATTTCCTCGAAATAAACATGAAACGTGGTCGCAAAGTTTCGATATATCGATTTTCCAAGCTTGGCTCCGTTCAGCCTCGGCTCAGCACACTCACTAACAACAACCAACGTTACGTGATGACGTGATTACGCACAACAGCTAACAACCAATCAGTGAAGGAGATGGCCGAGAGCGAAGTAGACCTGGAAGGAGGTAGGACTCACTCAACAACAAGGCTTGCTAGGCTAATTAGCTTGCATGGCGATGTTTTATATATTTACGTGCCGAGTATGTGTGTGGCGTGAATTCTGAGGCCACGTTTATAGTAGTGGGGGTATACAGTGGACGTCGTTTCAATATATTGTGGCGGAAGAGAGTATTTTAGTGTCATATTTAGCACATTGTCACGGAATACACCGCTTAGATGCAACAGGCTGGCTAGGACAACTAGCTTGCACGGCACTGTTTTATATATTTACGTGCCGAGTATGTGTGTGTTTTGAATTCTGAGGCCACGTTTATAGTAGTGTGGGGTATACAGTTCGTTTCAATATATTGTGGCGGAAGAGAGTATTTTAGTGTCATATTTATTGTCATGAGATACTCCACTTGTCGGCTAACTGCTAACGTGCGCGGACTGATGACGACATCAACTCGACTTGAGACATTCGCAGCAGCATAAGAAGTTAATTAAACTTGACAGACATTATATCGACGATAATTATCGATATCGAATTATATGAAAATAATTTTATCGCGATAACGTTTTTGGTCATATCGCCCAGCCCTACTTTGAAGGCCTTTGAAGGTAAACTCTGTTTTGCTTTTATTCCATTTTAATATCCTACTCAATGTCACAGAGCTGTATTTTGGCTGGAAATGGCATATCGGGACTCCGAAAGTGCAGTACCGGCCAGATCCTGGTATTGGCGCTGTCTCGAGAATGCATTTTCCCCTGTTGCAGACCGGGTGTCACTTTTTTTCCGCTCCGGGTTCGCTTTTCTGTTAGCCTGAAGCAAGGGCGTCACCAGATCGCCTGGAATACTTTTTGCGACGCCGAATTCAGTATGCGGTAAAGGAATATAGCATCAGCCAATGGACATATCGATCTACCAGATGGCGATCAAATAACTGGGAAATTCTTTTTGGAATCCAACCGGCCACAGGTAAGATCGATTTGCCATCAATTTCAGTCTGATCGGGCCTTGTTCTCATAGCCATCCACCCGGTCAGTGTATGATGTTGCAATAACGAATGCCGTTATTGGTAATCAATAATCAGAAACGACCCCCCCCCCCCCCTTTCATGCATTCATGGTGGAACATGATACCGATCATATGCATTTAGATTTTTTAACTCTAGCTTGTGTATGGCCGAAACGCCATCGATTTAACGTTATTAGCTTAACTAGCTTTGCAGGAATTACCCCAGACCATTGCGGTATATAGTTCATATTCACGACGCTATAAAACGGGAACGTATTGATGAAAAAAATTATTCTTTATGGCATATTGAAGGTAAGGTTTATACTGTCAATTGAGAATGACAATGGACACATAGCAATAATATAAAATATAGATTTAGCTCTACAAACAACCTCACGCACAGTGAAAACTTGTAATGAAAAGCTGGCCTCATAGTGGGATTAGACGGGTCCCAATGGCCCCGAATGTGTTAAATGGATCTTTTTCAAGTTCCAAGTTTTAATATTCTTATCAACATGAGTCAACAAATGCTTGCTTTATGCAGCCATTTAACACAAAAGGATGATCCTCATGCAACAGAGCGATGAACAAAATAACTTAAAAGAAAATAATCATTTAAAACAATGAATAAAGTGCATGAAATAGGGGAAAGAAAACGTTAGGAACTTGTTACATTCACCCACACAAGGGCTGAGTACTCATACCCCCCCTCTCTCTCACACACTCTCCCAGCTCTCTTTCTCTCTTGCCCCTTCCTCATCTCTCACCCCCCCTCTCTCTATCTCTTTCACACACACACACACACACACACACACACACACACACACACACTTTGAGTCAGAAACAAACATAGTATCAATGAGAGTATCAATAATACACCTGAGTGAAGTCTAGTAAAAAAGAAAAAGAAAAAGAAAAAAAAAGTAAAAGAAATAAAAAAAAAGTAATCGTGAGTTAAAAAAAAATAGTGGCGTTAATAGAATCGTGCGTTAATACCGCATTAACTTTGACAGCCTTAATTGTGATCGAAGTGAAATCATGGTTGGATCACAGCAGGATTGATACCATATAGGCCTTACCTTCACTAGGATGTACCCGAAAAAGAATATTCCAATGATCTGATCGCGAGTCCCAGTATTGGCGTCGATCGTGTCGCCAACATAATCCGCCACACATCATGGACCGAGAGCAATTCACTTTTATCAATCCGATTGGGACAACCGGTCCCCTTGCCCGACCAATAGAAATCCGACCGGAGACCTCCGATCGACCCACAGGCCAAGATATCATGTTTAAAAGGGTGCTCGATACTGCCACCTGGGTGGATGCGGCCGGTATTGCACATTGGCATTCTCAAAATGATTCCCCATGTTAACCCAGATGTCCGTGTGGCTGTAATGAATGGACATATCGAATAAAAGAAATAACGATGAAAACCCGACTATACTCTGGTCTGGCGCTGAACGTTCGGCAAGTTAACCCGACTATCATCGGGTATGGTGTCCAAAGTGTTAACCCTTTAATCGCCAAGGACGACTTTAGACGTCATTCCTCGCCATGCGTAATCTGCCAATGACGTCGTACAGCGTCTTTGAGATCAATATTTCAAAAATCTGTCATGGCAATCATATTTCACCCACGGAGACTTGAGATCTCCTGTAGATCTCCTCTCAACTCTCCAACGGTTCAAGACCGCCATCTGGTGGCCGATCGGCGAATCGCCAAAACCGGAAGTGAGCGGTCGGAAGTGGTGCTCACCCATATTTCATCCGGCCACTCGCTATCGCTCGCAGGACTCCATCTTGTATTATACAACCTGGAACTGGACCAACTAGATCGACATCCCATAATAGCGAACTTTCTGCTCCACGCTGATCGCTCAACGCTACGAGGAAGCTGCGGTGAGTTTCAGCGTGTTTGATTATTATTATACATACAAACTGCTCTGATCAACATATCACCCATACTACATAAATGATTTAACGTCTGCCACGGACTTATAACCCCCCCCCCCCCCCCCCCCCGCCTCCGGTCACCAGCAGATGATGAGGCATGACGTTTAGGACCTTGTACAATTGAATTTTTTTATCTGACGTCAATCGGTATCAAACTACATTTGATGATCTAATATATGTATTTATGGCTATAACTCACGTTCTATGGAATGCTGCAGAAAACGATAAAACATATTTATACTGTTTAGACCATATTTTAGTATGAATGTGTGAATGAAAAAGTAGAACGTTGCTACATCCTAAACGATAGATACTTGATGTTCAATGGGCCATAGTAATGTCAATTTAGCAATACAATTTAAAAAGTTATAGCCCTGCAAAGAAGGGGAACATCTCCATAGACTTACAGTGGTGGCAGAGAGTGGATTAAGATCAGAATAATCTCTGGCAGATAAAGGGTTAATGAACCACATTTTACATTCGTTACTAAAATGCAACCAGATGCAACACACAATCTAGGGGCAATGTAACTAAGTAAAAACTAGGCCTACATATTTATCCCAGCCCTCAGGTAGGCCTAAAATGATTCTTACACAGAATTGCACTGAAACTGATGTTTTAAAAGCGTAAACAAACTTTTGTATTAGCTAGTGGTGGGCAATATGACAATCCTACATCATCGCAGGCCATGGATATGGTTATTGTACTTTTGGCACAAACGAGACATAATTTGCATTCATAACTTTGCCCATAGCAATGGGTATGCCGGTCATAAAGATTTTTATGACTGCCACAATGGGTAAACCCAATCCTATCCATATCACACGTTGCCAATTGGCCTGGCTTTGTTCCTCTCTCAAATTGGCTGCTTGTGGCTGTTTTCCTAGTTGTGAGAAGAAGGCAGGCGCTGCTCATTCAGTGTGAGGCCGTTCTGTGAGCCTGAGGGGAAACCCCACTAATCCTGTCTGAATAGGTCTAATGTTGGCCAGAAGTCGCCCTATCTATTCGGTGCTTATTATTTGCTTATTAATTATTATATTATTTGCTTATTATAGGGGCATGTCGATAAAGAAAATTCTTGTAAATGTCCTTTCTTATCGATAATTGTGTACCATTTGCTCAGTTGGGGTGTATAATTACAGATTTTTTGTAATCTTCAAAGTAGTCAAAAACTGAAGCAAGAATGATATTAAATGTGTAATATTATGCATCAGCGGGGGTTCTTCCTTGGGTTTTCTTACCTAGACGTGTCGGGCATCATTGGTTACATCAAAGTTAGGGATGCACCGATCCAACTTTTTCAATCCCAATACCGATACCTGGCTTTTGGGTATCGGCCGATACAGAGTACCGATCCCTACTTGTAAGTCGCTTTGGATAAAAGCGTCAGCTAAATGACTAAATGTAAATGTTACACCCCTACTGAACATGGCAATGGTTTGAAAAGGGAAGACTTTCCCCCCGAGCCGTAATGACCAGCACTGATGGATTGCAGGAATAACTGGGTCAGGTTCACACTGGCTTCAGTCTAATTGCTCAGTACTCCAGTGACGGCTCCCATCCATAAATAACACAGTTGAAACACAAAAGTCTATTTTAAGATGACTTCCCATGCTAGAGGTCTGTGTCTCATTGTTCGTGAAGGAAGCAAGGTCTATCGATATCCGTAATCCCGGTCAGTGAACAACTCAAGACGCCTTCGTTTCAACTGCAGTCCCACTGCTTGGGCTAAAGCTGTGGATTGATTTGAGAAAGCGTGAGAACTCCCAGTCGCTCGGTGCAAACAAACACTTACTGAATATCTTATTTTAACTTTGGCCAATGCTGGAACCCTAATTCATGCATTTGTCTCATCACATCTAGATTACTGTAATGTGCTTTTTTCAGGCCTACCTAACTCGAGCATCGAAAATCTTCAACTTAGTGCAAAATGCGGCTGCGCTGATACTAACTAAAACTAGAACATTTGATCATATCACACCAATTCTGTCCTCCTTACACTGGCTTTCCATCCGGGCCAGATCTGACTTTAAAGTGCTGCTCCTCACTTACAAAATTCGAAATGGGCTCGCACCGCTTTATCTAGCCGATCTCATTATATGATACTCGCCCGCTCGTGCTCTTCGTTCACAAAATGCGGGGCTCCTATCGATTCCTGGGGTAAAAAAGAAATCGGCTTTGCCTACCTGTGGAATAAATTACCCGCCGCAGCTTATTGCAGACATGGACGATTTTCTAACCCCTGTCTCTGTCTCTCTGAGTGGATGTATCGAGTGATACTTCAACTGGAGCCAAGCAGTTCTCCTGCCCCCTGGGGAATATGACTCTGATACTTTGAGCTCCGAGCCTTGACTTTTAGCCTTTATCTTATTTTCATACCAGCGCTCATTTTCCTATGCTTTTTTGTTGTTGTTCTTAGCTCTATTTATGTTATTATGTACCTTAGATACTATTGCTACCATGTATGTATAATTATGTGTTTCATTACATGTATATAATATATGCTAGGTTTTAGTGAGTCATTACTTATCTTCATTGGGGAAAGTCTGGGAGTAGGGCTGCACGATTCTTGCTAAAATGTGAATAACGATTTTTCTCTAAGAATTGAGATCATGATTCTCTCACACTTCTTATTTTTCGTCATCATTTAAAAAAGTAAAGTAAAAAAAATGATGATAATGGAAGAAGAAAAAAAATCGTCATTTAGAAATGAGATCACATAGGTCTATGAATCGAGATTGCGATAATCTTTTTCCGATTAATCGTGCAGCCCTATCTGGGAGTGTTGCATATTTGGATTTGATGGTGGTTGTTCTTGTTGCTCTATTGTGATGTTTCTTCTTGACTTGTACAGCCCATGGGGGCAATACCATGTGATCTCAAGCCATACAAATACATTTCATTTGATTTGATTTGATTTGATTTGATTTGATTTAATTTGATATCTGGCCCAATTCGTGCTGATATACGTGTTCTGATCTTGCCGTTTCCCTCCTCAGCTGGACGAGGAGCTGGAGGCTCTGATGGAGAATGGAGAGGGCCTGTATGACGAGAAGGAGGTGGTGGCCCTCTGCCGGCTGATGGTGCGAGTGGAGACAATGGAGCAGAAACTCACCTGCCTTAAGCTCATTCAAGTAAGAATTCACAATTGTCAAATGTACCAGTTAAAGGAACACACCAACATTTTGGGAAATTAGCTTACCGTCTTCTCCAGAGAGACAAGAAGATAGATACCAGTTTCGTCTCTGTGCGTTCAGTAGAAAGCTATCTGGCTGCATTTTAGCCGAGCTTAGCACCATGAATGGAAGAGGACACCGGACAGTGACGGGTAGCCTTCGGGAGAGGTGTTAGTTGGACAATGCCTAGGCTACCCGTCACTGTCCGCTTCCATTCATTGTGCTAAGCTAGGCTAACATGCAGCCAGATAGAGAGGAAACTGGTATCTTCTTTTTTTTTTTATCCACTTTTTCTCCCATTTTCTATATTTTCTCCCATCCCAATTTCGTATCATCCAATTCAACCCTCCCCTGTCACGAACGCTGTTTCTTGCCTCCCACAAGCCGGCTGCAATGTGGACTAAGTCATACATAGCACAAGTTCCCTCCGGTACTTGAGGTAACAGCAGTCGCATCTTTTCACCTGCGCAGCTCGATCTCTCAGTGGTGAGGAGTAACGCGTGGGAGGCTCACGCTGCCCCCGACACTTCCTGATTCCACTGCGCAGGCGCACCAACCGACCTGTAGGAGTCGCTGTCCACAACGCCCGATCCCCACCCATCAGTTTCCCACCCCCTAATACGGCCAATGTGTATTAGTACAGACGACCAGCTAAACTGAAAGCAAATGTGGAGCGCTGGGCTCGAACAGGCGAGCCCAGCGTCTCCAGATTTCATGGCGAGCGCCTTGCCCACTACGCCACGTAGCCGCCCGTGGAAACTGGTATCTTCTTGTCTCTCTGGAGAAGACGATAAGCTAATTTCCCAAAATGTTGGTGTGTTTTTCTAAGATAAGATCATATATTCCTTTTTTGAAATTCGGGCGTCATAGCAGCATGGGGGTATGGGCAGGGTAATAGTAGAAAGACATAAATATAGGCAATACAATTTTATTTGAATATATACAAAAAATACAAATAAACGGTGTAGACAATTTAATTAACTCTGAGCGAAGAAAATAATGAAGAATAGGAGTAAATAGAGATAAACAGGGTTTGCACAAGGTCCTTGAAGTGCTTAAAGTGCTTGATTTTTACCCCAAAAAAAGTTGAGGCCTGGAATTCCTTGAAAACAGCAAATTTTTAACAAGGTGCTTAACACTTTGAGTGCCAGCAGGGGGCGCTTGAGTGCCAGCGCTCTATTCAATGAGAGGGCGAGCACATTTGCGAACGCATAAACTATATCTTAAATTATGGCTATGTCTAATACGCCTGTCGCTTATCAATGACTTGTTTGCAGTCAACATTGTCGAAACGGATTGTTTTTTAATCGGTACATTTCCGTTTTATACCATTTTGAAAAATGCTTGTTTTTTAAAAATTTCCAGAAAAAAAAGAGATTCTGCAGGAACCGCCCTTTAGTGGAATACACAAAACACGTTGTAATTTTTTGGCCTATTTATGAATAGTTTTCAAATAAACGCTAGATTATCGATAGTATATGTGTACTTATGCACGCTAGAGAAGCGGGCTGAAAAATCGATTATCCATTTCCTGATCAGCACACACACACACACGCACACACACATATGGGACACGCTGAGATATAGGTGAAAAAAACTCTGATTATCCCAAGACTGGTAAAATAGATTCCTTACCTCAGATCAGATGTTCTCCAAAAAGATTATTCCAATTCCTGATCGCCATTCCAAATATCAATCGCGTTTATTGATCCAATGCTGGGTACTGGAAACACATATTCCACGCTGTTATGACGGTCTGCAATAAATCCGATCGTCTCCGGTTACATGCCTGATAAGTAAAATGTGGATTCCGGAGTTTTTTCGCCCCATCCATTTCATTCAGTCCAATCCAATGGGTGCAATACCATCCGGAGAGACGATAGGGGGCGGTATTTTCCCTGTTCGAGCTCAGAGAGAGTCCCAGTGGTAATGTGAGGCTAGATAGATGAAAAATGAATGGAAATCGCTAATAAAAAAAAAACAAGCTTTCTCGTGGCTGGCACTCAAAGTGTTAAAATGTCCTTGGAATTCAAATCAACCATTCGCATTGAAAGTTTTGTTCGTCCATTATAAAATTGTATTTTTGTTCAATAAACAATGTGACTAGGCCAACGTAGCCCCTTACGTGACTGCGGTTTGCAAGACTGGGGCTTTTGTGACCGCAGTCACTTGCTGGTGGGACGCAACCAGTTTAAAAAATAACAACCAAGCGTGATCGCAGGGCTGGGGGTGTGTCAAAAATATATCGGATGTGAATTTCAAAGATACCCAGCGTACAATATGGGTTTAACACAGCTTTACAGTGGGGTCTGGAAGCTCGGAGTTGCTAATAAACAGTTTAAATCATTGTTACTCCACGAGTGGTACTCACAGAGCGAGCCGTGTATTTCCGCCATTGGTGTCACCGCGCATGCGCACCAGGCATTTGGCTGCCTGGTCCAGGCATTACAGGCGGAAATACACGGCTCGCTCTGTGAGTACCACTCATGGAGTAACAATGATTTAAACTGTTTATTAGCAACTCCGAGCTTCCAGACCCCACTGTAAAGCTGTGTTAAACCCATATTGTACGCTGGGTATCTTTGAAATTCATATCTGATATATTTTTGACACACCCCCAGCCCTGCGATCACGCTTGGTTGTTATTTTTTAAACTGGTCACGTCCCACCAGCAAGTGACTGCGGTCACAAAAGCCCCAGGCTTGCAAACCGCAGTCACGTAAGGGGCTAAGGCCAACGGTGACTTTCATGAAGAGGGGGGAAGAATTATCTAAACTTACCCAGTTTTAGCGTTTTTATCAAACATTTTGTCCGCCCAACCACAACCACCATGCACGTGGATATTTTAATCCATGGTTCATAACGTGCGTGTGTCATCTTAATGATGACGTCACAGCAGCTACAGGGCAGCAGGGGGCCTGAGAATCACAGGCAGGTAGTGGCAGGAAGCAGAGCCTTCTTTTTACTACTAGCCGAGGAATCTGTGGCTATCTGTTTCACCTAACACTAGTGCTCCGTGATCATAGCCATTTATCTCTAAAGCTAACCACTATTTGTAAAAGCCACAACCACGTTACCATATTTGTAATAATGTAAATCATTGTGTCGTTGTACATATTGTGTATATAACGTTAGTAGCTAAGTTAGCTTGCTTGCTAGCCAGCATTCCCGAAACTCCTAACATGCCCCGATTTAAAATGGTTCTCTCCTCTTTGTATACCTTTGTCCTCACAAACAAAGTATTCTGCCAGGGAACGTATGGACACGACAGTCAGTTATAAGGTGTTTGAGCTTGTAACGTTAACGTTAGTTAGCTATCGTGGTAGCCCCATTCGTGACAGAGTGCATCACAGTCATGAAAGGGGCTACTATCGTATCAACATGCTGTGACGTGTAGCTTGCTAGCCGGCATGATGCGTGCAGTGCTTTGCCCCACAGGTCTGAGAAGAGGACCTGCACATTTTACTCGTTCCCCAAACTCTTCTACATGCCCCGATTTTAAAAATGGTTCACGACAGTAGACATAATGCTAACGTTAGCGGGGTAACGTTAACGTTAGCCAGAGCCATATAGCCAGCTTGGTACTATGACCCGGGGATAAGGCGACAGCCTAACAGACCAATAGCGGCTCCGTACTGAACAACAGGCTGCCTAGTGGTAAATTTAGTTCTTTTTTTACGACATTAAAAACCTTATAACTACCTTGTTTCAACCAAAAAATGCAGTTGTAGGTGGTCCATCAAAGTCTCTCCGAAGATTAAACCCATTTGCGTCTTGTAAGGCGTCCATTTAGATCAAGGAAATAGCTTTCTGCACTCGTCAAAACTCCTTGTAGCGGATCAGAAGTAGGGGAAAGTTACCTGCAGTGACGTCACGGCACTGATAGCGTCTGATAAGCTTTTTGATTGGCTCCATACATGTTATTCGTGCATGGAAATTTTTTAACCCTTTCTGAGTGGAATTTCCAGCGTCAAATGGAAAAAAAGAAATAATGAAATTAGATACCAATTATGTAAACTACCCATAATTGAAGAGTAGGGTTTAACCTGCAAGTGGGCCTTTAAGTGTATAAATTGTCGGAAATTGGTTTTAGGCCATAAATATTGGATCAGATTTTTTTCCAATTAAAAAATAAATAAATACGCATTTAAACGTGAATTGGATCCTTTTAAATGCCCTTTTACAATGAAAAGCAGTGCTTGGAAAAGTACTTAAGTCCTTGAATTTCATTTAGCAATGTCTGTGGGAACCCTGGATACATGTAGCAGAGTGTGAGGAGCTGCTAAGACAGGCTGCCACACACCTCTGCGCCAAACTACAACATATGAATAAGTTAAAGGTATAATATGTAATGCCGTCAAACAGCGACCTCCAGGCAAAAGAGCCCTGCTTAGTATCCTTGTTTACTTTGTTTTGGTCTGACGCGTGGGTTGGAGGTTAGTAACTTATTATAGTGTGATTTTCTCCAGACCTCTCCTGGTAGAGCCTGAGGTCTGGCCAGCAATAGGCCTCTCACGTATTTTCCGGTCTTCTCTTCAGTCTTTGCTGCAGCTATAGGAAAATTAACGGACTATTAATAGGTCGCTCCCAGCTTTGTCTGTAGTGTCTGTGGATTTAGAATTTTAAGCGGCGGTTTCAAAAAAAAAAGGAAAAATCGATTGCCAAAACTAGCTTAGGGGCTGCAGATCAGGTCACCAGCGGTAGTGTGTTCTCTAGATAGGAGTGTGTCACCTTGTTTGTAGAGCTATATCTATATTCTATATTATAGCTATGGAGACAATACTATAGTCATTTGACACTGACTTTCTTCCGTCGAACATGCAAAAAAGAGATAATTGTTGTGGTGAATATAAGTATAGTTTAGGAGTGATCCGGGATAATTCATGAAACGCTGAGTTATAGGGCGCTACGTGTATTCTAAATGGCTGCTTTTTTATATAAATGGCTGCTTTTTTATATAGCGCTTTTATCCAAAGCACTTTACAATTTTGTTCCTCACATTCTTACCCATTCACACACCGACGGCGGAGGCAACCATGCAAGGTGCCAACCTGCTCATCGGGAGCAATTAGGGGTTAAGTGTCTTGCTCAAGGACACATCGACACTCTGCCCGGGAGGAGCGGGAATCGAACCAGGAACCTCAGGATTGCCAGACGACTGCTCTACCTCCTGAGCCACTGTCCCCCCTTCTACTATATATATATATATATACTATATTCTACTATAAGCGTTGATGTTTCTTGCCTGGACACGCTACTATTTCCAAATCAAATGTATATAATAGGTATTATGTTTCATCATGAATGCATGAAAGGGGGGGGGGGGCGTCTTTTTATGCTTTGATGGCCAGTAACGGCATTCGTGTTGAACACTACAGAAGCCGATCAGCTGGATCGATATCAAAACATTGTTGAATCAAGCTGAAATTGATGTCAGATAGTCCTTACCTTTGATCGGGGTTATTCCAAAAAGAATATTCCAATTGTCTGATCGCGATTTCCAGTATTGGTGTCCATCTGGTCCCGGACATAATTTGGCACAATTTATGGATTGAGTGTGCCAGATGCGTTTCGAAGTGGTTGGCTGAAGCGATTCACTCGGCTCCGTCTAAATATAGCGCCCGGAGACATTTGAGTGTAATACAGGGTCTGGAACAGGGTTTACTGCACTCTTGATACTGCCACCTGGGAGGATATGGCCGGTACTGCACCCTCGGGAGCATACAGGTCCCTGACATTGAATAGAATATTAAAATCGGAAACAAAGGGAAAACGATCAAATAACGAGTATACTCGTTGTTGGCTTTCAAAGGATGGCACCCAATAACGAGTATACTCGTTGGCGGGGAATGAGTTAACCCCACATGCAGTATCAAGGGCAAGATTACTGGTAAAAGGAAAAGTATGTTCATTTCTGCAATAGGTCAAAGAAAAATGCACCGGGGCTTATATCATAATGACGTCTATAGCTACCTCTCCCTATACCCACTGAAATCCAATCCACACAGACAAAAACAAAAACTGTAAACAAAGCGTGTCATCTTTTACCTAGAGGTCGCTAGATTCTACCTTTAATAATTTGTCTGTTCTTTCTTGTCGTACGTTTTGAGCAGTATGTCATATGTAGCAATGCACCGGTAATATAATATGCAGTTATTCGAAAATGCCTTAAGAAATGTTTGTTTTTGCGTTGCACAGGATACTCAGAGTCCCTCGTGCTTGAAGCAGTTCCTAGACCATCACGGCCTATCGTTGCTCTGGATCTTCATGATAGAGCTCTCTGAATCCAAGGGGAACAGTGCCAACAACATCAAATTGCAGTTTGAGGTAAGATCTGTAGTTGCCAGGGGGCGGCTGAGTAGCACAGTGGACTAAGCACTCGCCTACCACCGCAGAGACTCTGGGATCGAATCCAGCTGTCAGTGGTACCTCCGGCTTGGTCGTCGTCCCTACTAACACAATTGGCAGTGTTAGCCGGTGGGGTGTGTGTCCTGGTTGTTGTAAACTGTGACTCCTACTGGTCGATTGGGGCGCCTGTTCAGCAAGGAGGGGATCTAGGGGAAATAGCATGAACCTCCGCACGCGTTACGTTCCCCCAGTGAAACTCCTCGCTGTCAGGTGAAAAGAAGCGGCTGGCGACTCCACATCGGAGGAGGCATGTGGTAGTTCTACACTAGAGCCATATGAAATCCGCGTTCACGGAATCGCGGACGGAATCGCGGAATTGACCAATAAAAATGGAATCAACTGCAAAACGTGGAATATTGCAGAATTTGGCCTAATCTGGACTGAAATTCCGTTTTTGGGTGGAACGCTTGGTGCACACGCGACCGGGGAGGCGGACGCTAGAGCGGGTTACACACAACACAGGCAGTCTCCCAAGCGTCTCGCTGCTTCGGTGTTTACATCGTCAAGAAGCTAATAAATTCCCCAATAAGCCCTCAATTCAGAGCAGAGCAGTATCCTAATGACTTTTATGCCTCCGGCGATAAGGTGTTTTGCTAATTCTGTCAACGTTCCGTGGACTGGAGCCACAAAAACACTTGCGACACTATTAGCTATAACGTTAGGACATGATCGCTTCTTGCTAAATCTAGTGCACCCATCCATTTGTTTAATGCAAACGAGTCATTATACACTGCCCGTTATAATCGAAATAAACTTAAATAGCTATGAAACGTTTTACAGTACATAGGACTATAGATGGAAATGATAGCTTCTTGCTAGATCTGGTTGATTGATTGATTGAAAACTTTATTAACAGATTGCAGAATGGGTACAATACAGTACAGCTCAATACACACAAGTGTTAAGGGGATGCAGACCAGAGAAAGACTTTCGTCTTGTTTACATCAGGGTCCCCCATTTTCAATTCATTTGTTTAATGCAAACGATTGTCATTATACACTGTCCTTTATAAACGAAATAAACTAAACTAAAGGTGCCTAAATTATGCATTACTATATTTCATCACAATAAAATAGATATAGCTATAGCTACTGACATTGTGATAATGTCAGTAGTAGCTAGCTGTATCTATTGTTTACACTTTAAATGTGTATTTTTATTTTGTCACAATATTATTTGAAAAGTATTGTGTAAAATGTAACTGTATTTCTGAGTTGCAGCACTTAAAAACATTAAATGGACTGTTATATCATATTCAATTGTAGACATTTATTCATTCCCACTTATTAGACACTATTTCTGATGGTAAAATGAGCATAAAAAGCAAAATACAGAATTCTGAAATATTAAAACGGAAAAAACGGAATTTGGGAAAAAATAAAATGGAATTTGGAAAATAATAAAACGGATTTCATATGGCTCTATTCTACACCCTCCCCAGGCCGATAGTGGGGCAATGCGCGCAATGACCAGGAAGGGAATTGGCATAACAACTAAATTGGGATGGGTGAAAAATACAGAAAAGCCCCCCCAAAAAAATTAAGATTTGTAGTTGCCGGTCTAGTCTACACTAGTAGACATCACTAATGTCGACACGCATCAGAACAAGATAACCTGCACTGAGCCTCGACGATGACTTGACGATGATTGTTTAAATCCATATACAGATCATGAAGACCCTGACGGCCCTGCCCATCTCCACTAAGAACATGTTGGAGGAGAGTAAGGTTCTGACCTGCATCCAGCGTTGGGCCCAGACGCACGCTCTCCCTCAGCCCACTGAACTGGACGGCTACTCCAGCGAGAACACGTCCCGCGCCCAGACGCCCCTCAACACTCCCGACGGCTCCTCCTCCTCCGCAGCCAAGATGGGACCGGAGTTGGACAGCGACACCCCCAAGAGGGCCGTGTACCGCCGCCTCAAAATCATCAGCGAGAACAGCCTGGACAGTGCACTCTCGGACGCCAGCAAAGCGTCCGACGGCAAGGAGGAGGAGGAGGACGATGACGACGACGAAGAGGACGACGAACAGGTCAAGGCGGAGCCGGAGGGTGAAGTCCCGCCCCCTCCCCCACCTCCACCCCCGCCTCCGCCAAAGGAAGAGCCGATCAAAGAGGTAAAGGAGGAGAAACGGGAAGAGGCGGAAGCTGGTGTAAACGCTCAGCTCCGACTTCAGCAGGAGGAGGCCAAGGAGAAAATCGAGGACATGGAGGTAGAGAAGAAGGACGATGATGCAAAAGAGGAGATGGGTGAGGAGCCAAAGGAGGAGAACGAGGAGCTGAAGGAGGCGAATGAAGGGCAGAGGGAGACCACTGATGAGGAGCAGAAGGAAACTGACGAGGAGCAGAAGGATACTAGCGAGGAGCAGACAAAGACTAGCGAGGAGCAGACAAAGACTAGCGAGGAGCAGATGAAGACTAGCGAGGAGCAGATGAAGACTAGCGAGGAGCAGACAAAGACTAGTGAGGAGCAGATGAAGACTAGCGAGGAGCAGATGAAGACTAGCGAGGAGCAGAAGGATACTAGCGAGGAGCAGATGAAGACTAGCGAGGAGCAGACGGAGACTAGCAAGGAGGAGACGAAGACTAGCGAGGAGGAGACGAAGACTAGCGAGGAGCAGAAGGAGACTAGCGAGGAGCAGAAGGAGACTAGTGAGGAACAGAAGGAGACTAGTGAGGAGGAGAAGGAGACTAGTGAGGAACAGAAGGAGATTGAGGAGGAGCAGACTAGTCACACACTGGAGGGGACTGTATTACTGGAAGGAGAGCAGCCTGACACTGAGGCTCCTGAGCCAGAGAGTCTCTCGGCTCAAACTGAAGTCACCGCGCCTCTCGTGTCCGACGTGGCTCCGGACGGCAAGGAGCCGCCTGGCGAATCTGCCCCAGAGGTTCCCCCCAGCTCCGACACTCCAGAGGCCAGCGCTGCCCCCGAGATCCCAGTGGCCCCCGTGGAGCCCTCGGCGGTGGGCACTCCCTCACAGGATGAGGAGGAGGGCGTCTCTGATGTGGAGAGCGAGAGGAGTCAGGAGCCCCAGGTCAACGTGATGGACATCAGCGGCATGGCCGCCATGCTCCTGGACAGCTGGAAGGACCTGAAGGCAAGGAGAAGTATAGACCGTCGTATGCTCAAACACAAGTATTAGGGCTGGAAGATTTTATTTTTTTTACACAGATATTTCTAACCAATGCATTTTTCACCACTCCATTTAATAAATAATTAAATTAAATAGAAATAGAAATAAAAACCTGCACACACAGGTTTTACAACATCTCTCAATAAAAATGCTCATATGAACCGATGTGATGGCAGGCTGCAGGGATCTCTCCATGGTCCTGATAGAGAAAATACTCCATATACATGTGGACAGGGCCATTGGTCATGATGTTAACACTTTCCATGTGTTTACAGGCAAAACAGAGTTTTTAAGAATCTCTACCCTGGAAGGCATTTTCAACGTTTTCACGTGGACGGGAGGCCAAACGCAGATATACACTATATCTACCCCTAATATTATATTTGCTAACTTTTTCTCCATGTATAAGAATGAACACACTACTGTATTCAGTAACATCTCGGTCGCAAACAGCAGGTCATTGTCATTAAAAGACAGCTGTGGCCCATGCAGGGTTTCCGGTATTTGACCGGCAAAATCTGTTGAAGTCCGACATATTTAATCTCTCCGGTCTTAATGTCCGGTGAAAATAATTCCCTCTAAGCACAATTTGATTATTTGAATTATATTAAAATAGGCTAAAATTAAATAGCCTATGCGATGAACGAAACAATCATTACATTTGTTTCATCGTTGCTTCACCAAGCAGGTCTAATAATGACAACGATGTGTCAGCGGGAGCTCGCTGCTAGATTTGCGAGTGCATGCAGCTGCAGAGCCACAGAACCCACCAGCTGTGCCGGCACAGTGCAATACTCCAATTCAGCCATTGGCAATTCAGCTGTTGGGTGGGGGGCGCTGCTGAGCGGTCCCCAGATAGGGCCTGAAAACAGCTGAATCTGCGGCTCTGCAGCGGCATACTCTCGCAAATAAGTCGTTGGGAGGTGGAGAGTCATCACGCAAACCCACGATAATGTTGCCGTCTCTCTGCCAAATTTCTCAGTTCTTCGCTTGATATAATTAATACAAATGTCCAATATAACGGAATTCATTAGCTCATAAAAATGTGATTATAACAGACTTATTATTTTATTTGGAATATAATGACTGTATACGCAAAAGTAGCCTAGTTTTAAGTTAAAATGTTATAAATCTACATGCCTTGAGGATGTCATTCTTTATATAGCCTGCCTATCAATTGTTTTTAAGCTCAATAAACTCTGACCGGAATTTCTCTCATTTGACCGGTAGATTTAAATTTACCGGACCCTGAGACCGGCAAAAAAAATTTCTAACGGAAACCCTGGGCCCATGAGCTGTGGCCTTGCATTGTGTGGCACAACACGTCATGATGATACTTTAGATTGAGACTTCTGAAGTCAAACTCATCTTCATGTTTCTTCATGCTCCAGGAGGTGTACAGGATCCCCAAGAAAAGCCAGGTGGAGAAGGAAGCAAATGGTAGGTTTTGATGGCTGTTTTGATTTTGTTGGCCGTTTCCATTTGATGGCTGTTTCCATTTGATGGCCATTTCAATTTTGACTATTTTCTGTGTGGCTTTGAGTTACTTGACTCTTGTATTTTCACAGATCGTAGCCGAGAACGAGACACAACGCTGGTGCCTCGCACTCCATCTGGCAGCCGGGAGCGCGAGAGAGAGAGGGAACGGGAGAAGGACAGGGATAGGGAGAGAGACCGAGACAGAGAGAGAGAGAGGGACAGAGACCGAGACAGAGAGAGGGACAGAGACCGAGACAGAGAACGAGACCGAGACAGAGACCGCGATTATGACCGGGACAGGGATCGAGACTGGGACAGGGAGCGGGACCGCGACCGCGATCGGGCCCCGGACAAGCCTCCGCGCAGCGCAGAGCGACGGAGGAAACGTTCCTCTTCCCCACCGCCCTCTTCCTACGAGAGGACGAGCCGGCGGACGGAGGAGCGGTAAGTGGAAGACGCAACTGAAAAAAAATTACGAATATCACATCTTCCATCTAGAGCGTGATGGAGGGTTTGTCACTGACTCTTCCTGTTTTGCGTTTTTACAGATTCGACCCGTCCAATAGCAGCAAGACGCCGCGCTCAGTCGGCGGAAAGGAGCGTAACAAGCTCTCGACGGAGGAGCGCAGGAAGCTGTTTGAACAGGAGATGGCCCAGCGTGAGGCCCAGAAACAGCAGCAGCTCCAGCAGCAGCAACAAGAGCAGCAGCAACAAGAGCAGCAGCAACAAGAGCAACAGCAGCAGCAGCAGCAGCAGCAGCAGCAGCAGCAACAGCAGCAGCAACAGCAGCAGCAACAGCAGCAACAGCAGCAGCAACAGCAGCAACAGCATCAGCAACAGCTCCAGACTATGGCTTACGACCACACTCTGGCCTATGCCTCCAGTCCCGGCTTCATCACCTACCCCCACGGTTACCCCCTCCAGACCTTCCTGGACCCCACGAACCCCAACGCGGGCAAAGTGCTGCTGCCGACTCCCCCCGTGGACGCCATGGCCGGTGCCCTGAACTACGAGGAGACGCCTCCTCAGCCCCTCATCTCGGAGCTGGGACTGCCCTCTCCTTCCTCCACCTCGCAGGCCGCTCCGGTGTCCAACCTCTCTCAGCACATCGCCGCCTCCGCCCCCATGGAGCTCGTCGCCGGGGCCCCGCAGCAGTACGCCCAGCCCCCCACGGCGCCGCAGGACCCGGGGGTAGCGGTCCACTCTGTGCCGGGGGCGCAGGCGGCTGCCCAGGTGGCGGGCCAGCAGAGCTATGCCACCCTGTGGGACCCCGCCACTCAGCAGGCGGTGACGGTGCAGACCCAGCCGGCGCAGCAGTACGCCGCCGCCCAGGCTCAGGCAGCCATCTACTACCAGGGCCAGCCGTGCCAGGCCATCTACAGCATCCCCACCGCCTACCCTCCCAGCGCTCCCGTCATACAGGTAGAGCGGCAGCAAGTCGCACACACACACACACACACACACACACACACACACACACACACACACACACACACACTCTGGGCCTCGTTTATCGAGCAAGATGCTAATCGATTTGTTACTAAAGCATCTTAATGTGTGCAGGGAAATACATTTTGGCTGCAAATTGAATGGTACACAGAGTCATTCAAGATCATCTTTATCATGGATGTTCTCATATGTTTAAGGATTCTAAGGCCGGGTGGCTGGGTGGCGCAGCGGAGACACTGGAATGTGTGAGCCTCCCACACGTTACACCTCACCAATGAGAGTCCGCGCTGGCAGGTGCATGCATTAAAGCGTTCCGTCTCCAGACGGATTTCAGTCTTTTAAAAAAAAAAATCCGTCAATTTGATTTAGAGTCTGACGGATAATATGATTTGTAGATGCGTAGGGCATTTTGACCATTCTAACCAATCAAACGTGAGCTTGACGCACACACGCTGCTCGCAGTGCCCTCCCCCTCACAGACCTGTCTTGTCACAGACCCGTATCATTTGCACCGAAGATAGCAAGCGTGCAGGTCCTCTTTTAACACCACTGAAGCATTAAACAATGGCCCAGTAAACTATTCACTTTAGTTTACTACACGAGGCGTTTTCTAACGTTATCTAGCTGGCTAGCTGATAGCTCATAACATAATTGAAATTCGTTTTTGAAGCTGTGGCTAACGTTAGCTAGCTACCGATCTTCGGGTGGCTAACGTTACTGTAACTGTAGCTTGCTAATACGGGCTGTCCTGGCTGGCTAACTTTTACTTTGCAATGGAGTGGAGCTAACTAACTGTACAAATCGATGTGATTGGCTGAGACTGTATTTTGTACGGTTGGCTGCCTGGCTGTTGTGGATTTGGGTAGCCAGCTAGCAGCTAACATCAACTTAACGTCAACACTCTGTTGACACTCTGAGCGAGTTTGCCGACAGCAATGTAACAAACAATATGGTCCGTGCGGAACCATTATCCCCAACACATAGTTATTAGCTAACGTCAGCATAATAACGTTAATGGAAGGAGTAAGCTGGCCACTAAAAAGAAAACACACAGTGTTCTCAGACGAAAAGGATGAGCGGCACCACCCAACAAAAGAAAGTGTCGAGAGGAATGGAAGTTTGAAGATAGCAGTATTTCAAGAGACTGGCTAGGCTACAGTATGATGCGGGGGCTGTAGACGGTGGTGAGTTGTTAACTTGTTCCGTGTTCCGCAACTATGTCAAAAAGAAAAACAGAAACAACACATTTGTCATTGTCGTGTTACTTCACAGTACAAATATCAACATCACACAGGTGTATCTGTAGACGGTCTCCTCCCCACTGTATATTCTCTCCCCGTATGTATCTTTTTTCTCCCACCCACCCTAATGTACAGTCTCCTCCCCATCACAATGTATATAATCTCTGTTAGGATCTATGGGTAACAGTACTCTATATTTGCATATCGTATATGTCACAAATGTAACATTACTATATACCTGCAATCCTATATTAACCTATATAATATATATATCCTATATAACCTATATATCTGCAATCATTACTATATACCTGCAATCCTAAACCTATATATCCTATATAACCTATATATCTGCAACCTGTTAAATATTGATTGATTGTTATAACAGATTGCAGAATGGGTACAATACAGTACAGCTCAATACAATTGTTAAGGGGGTGCAGACCAGAGAAAGACTTTCCTCTTGTTTACATCAGGGTCCCCCATTTTCAATTCATCATAACATATATGACATACATGACATACAGATAGATAATACTGCTACATCTATACATTTATGATTATGACATACCAGATTTACAAATACAGTATTGTTTGTGAAATACAATAGAGTCTAAAAAAGAGAGTATATACATTTGATGAAGAAACTGTACATTGGAGGAGGTTGGGTAGGTTGGGTGGAGGGGGGGGGGACTGTACATTGGAGGTGGTTGGGGGGAGGGTTGGGTAGGCGGGGTGGGGGGGTAACTGTACATTGGATTATCGACTAAACCGAAACAAGTAGGCTCCCTTAAAACGCCAACGCTATTAAAAAGAAATACAGTGGAGGTTAAAATAAGAATATGACTTGGCCTGAAAAAAAGTTCAGTCAGGAGATTTTTTTTTGCTTTAATCCCTGCAGGTGAAAAGAAGTGGCTGGCTGACTCTGCATGTATCGGAGGGGACATGCAATAGTATCTATCAACCCTCCCTAGACCGACCAGTGGGGGGCACATGCGAGCAACGACCAGGAAGGGGAGGGGGGAATTGGCACGACTAAATTGGGATGGGAGAAAAACACAGAAAAACAGGAGGAGAAAAAGTGGATAAAAAAAATGATTCTAAGGCCGAAAGTCCTTCACCATTTCACATGTAGGAATAATGATAACTAGGGGCATTACTTAAATTAGTTTTTATTATCCTCTGAGGTATGTTTTAAACTTTTCCGGTTGCCCTTGTGAATGACTGATGTGTTTTCTGTAGCATATCACACAAGACTGATTTATTTATTGTGTCACAAGTGTGGAAAATGACTCTCACACACACTTACACACTTGAATAGGTTTAGGTCATTTCTATCTGACCGTCCTCTGTGTTTCTGTAGGCATACACTGAGCCCACTGCCAGCTACCTGCATGGCCAGCCAGTGTACCCAGGCCACCAGCAGGGGGTGGTGGTGCAGCAGGGAGGCACAGTCACCACCATCGTCACCGCCCAGGCTGTCCAGCAGGTAACTCACGCACTAGACACGCCTACCATCAAAGCTAACTATATTTCTATAAAATGTATAAGAATCCATTAGGGCTGTCCCCGACTAAGGATTTGGATAGTCGACTATGATTGGCCAAAATTTGCCATTAGTCGACTATTAGTCAACAAAAAAAATATATATATAATATTATAATTTTTTTATTACATTTTTTTTTTATCATTCCATTTGGGCTGTGGCGGTGCTTAATGTCTGAAGGAGTCGACTGAAGGCTTCTTGTCCTCTGCAAAAGCATGCAATTGGTCCACTGATGGATACATCTTGATATTTGTCTAGTCTTGTGTGTTCATTAGATGGGTGAAATCCTCTTTCAGTGCCTCTGTGCCTGTTTTCTTAGGCAGTTAGCCTCTGGTACGCATGCCATTAGCGTTAGCCACGTTCTAGGCCTCTTTTCTTTTGGAAAGAATGATACATTTTTTTGTTTTTTTGTTTTTAGTTCTTTATAATTATTTAAAAAAAATTATTTGACTAAGAGGTTGGCAGTTGACTACGGCTCCTTTCGACCGATTAGTCAACTAATCGACTAATAGGGGTCAGCCCTAGAATCCATCAATAAATAAAACTGCTGATGATAATTTCATGGAATGTGAAAACTAATATTTGAAAGGTATTCTGCTCACATAGACCGCTCCTTTTTATTTTTAGGTAACTGCTGCCTATCTTAGTCTGGCCACAGGGGGGAGTAATTGTTCTATGCATAAGGGCAATGATAATCATTTGAAATGCAGTTAAAGGTATAATCTGCCATGCTGTGAAACGGTGATGGTGAAGAGCCGCTCTTGGTGGTCTAATGTGTGGGTTGGAGTTGAATTGGGATATGGGAGGGGTTACTATTGCTGGTGACACCTCGGTTTCTACCAAGAGAGAGTTGCCGATGAAATTTCGTCTCTGCACTTGACCGATCCCGTCGTCCTTCCACCCAATGGCAGCCGGGACCAATCCAAGTGCTCCTGTCTGTCTTCGTCAGGGGCGCAACAGCGTTAGCGATTTGTTCTGCATGCTTTTCCAGTGGGTTTATCTCTTTTTCTGGAGGGGAAACCCTTGCGAGCATGGGGGGGAGAACATGCAAATTCCACATACGCGGCAACTTGGTCCCCAAGTGGGAATAGAACCCAGGACCTTCTTGCTGTGAGGCGACAGTGTTAACCACTATACCACCGTGCCACCCAACAAAGTGCAATACCAAGTGGGGCTCTTTTGCCTAGATGTCGCTGTTTGACTGCATTAGACATTCTCCCTTTAAGGATAGATATAATGAAGGACTAGGCTTAATCTCCGGAAGATAATTCACCTGTCATGGTAGCTTTTATGTAATAATCATGGGTAAGTAAATAACGGGGGGGGGAAGCAGCAGGCTGTAGTAGGTACTTTGAAGTGATGTGCTGCTAATTCTTTCTATCCTGATTCTTCCTCTTCAGGAAATGATGGTTCCCAACAATGTGATAGATCTGCCTCCCCCTTCTCCCCCTAAGCCCAAGACCATCGTCCTGCCTCCCAGCTGGAAAGTGGCACGAGACCCTGAGGGCAAGATCTACTACTACCATATTGCCACCAGGTTAGCATTCCCTATGTGTGTGTGCATGTGAGAGTGCGTTTTTTTAATGTGTGTGGGGTTGTGTGTTTGTCCAATCTAATTGTTTTCTTAGCTGTGTTGGCTAGGGTAATTATTATTATTATCTATACCAATTTGGGTTCTAGTACAAGTTGCTGAAGTTGCTTGTCTCTCTCCAGAGAGAGACAAGAAGATGGATACCAGTTTCCTCTCTGCGTTCAGTAGAAAGCTATCTGGCTGCATGTTAGCCTATCTTAGACCGTCGTTAGCACCCCGCTAACGACGGTCATTTCATGTAATCTAGCGTTGATTTCAGGATGATTAGATAATCAGCCGAAAAATTACAACGTGATGACTGGATTACAGTAAAATGCCTTTTTCTTGTCTTTTTCCTGGAATTACTGAAAAACACCCAAACCATACTCTATTCAAAACGGTATAAAACGGAAATGTACGGATGAAAAAACAATCTGTCTCTGGCATGTTGACTAGAAGCAACTCACTGAGACTCGACGGCGTTATTAGACCCATAGATATAATATAAGATATATTTATTTTTAACTTTAAGCATTCGCAAATGTCACAGTCTAAAACTATATCCATTGAATAAAGACCTGGCGATGAATGGGGTATCAGCGCCCCCTGCTGCTGGCGTGTGTTAAAGGTGAGAGTTTTATTGTCAACAGCTCACTGTTATATTCACCAGTTTTCTGTTGTTGTTATAGTCTACAAGATGTTGATTATGGCACATATTGAACCGCAACAGTACACTGTATCTATCGCCTCCTGTCTCACCTCTCCTTGATATACACTATCACTTTCACGTCCTGTCTCACCCCCCTTGATATACACTGTATCTATCACTTTCATGTCTTGTCTCACCTCTCCTTGATATACACTGTATCTATCACTTTCACCTCCTGTCTCACCTCTCCTTCATATACACTATATCACTTTCACCTCCTGTCTCACCTCCTTGATATACACTATATCTATCACTTTCACCTCCTGTCTCACCTCTCCTTGATATACACTGTATCTATCACTTTCATGTCCTGTCTCACCCCCCTTGATATACACTGTATCTATCACCTCCTGGCTCACCTCTCTTTGATATACACTGTATCTATCACTTTCACAACCTGTCTCACCTCTCCTTGATATACACTGTATCACTTTCACATCCTGTCTCACCCCCCTTGATATACACTGTATCTATCACCTCCTGGCTCACCTCTCTTTGATATACACTGTATCTATCACTTTCACAACCTGTCTCACCTCCCTTGATATACACTGTATCTATCACCTCCTGTCTCACCTCCCTTGATATACACTGTATCACTTTCACATCCTGTCTCACCTCCCTTGATATACACTGTATCTATCACCTCCTGTCTCACCTCCCTTGATATACACTGTATCTATCACCTCCTGTCTCACCTCTCCTTGATATACACTGTATCTATCACTTTCACAACCTGTCTCACCTCTCCTTGATATACACTGTATCACTTTCACATCCTGTCTCACCCCCCTTGATATACACTGTATCTATCACCTCCTGTCTCACCTCCTTGATATACACTGTATCTATCACTTTCACAACCTGTCTCACCTCTCCTTGATATACACTGTATCACTTTCACATCCTGTCTCACCTCCCTTGATATACACTGTATCTATCACCTCCTGTCTCACCTCTCCTTGATATACACTGTATCTATCACTTTCACAACCTGTCTCACCTCTCCTTGATATACACTGTATCTATCACCTCCTGTCTCACCTCCCTTGATATACACTGTATCTATCACCTCCTGTCTCACCTCTCCTTGATATACACTGTATCTATCACTTTCACAACCTGTCTCACCTCTCCTTGATATACACTGTATCACTTTCACATCCTGTCTCACCCCCCTTGATATACACTGTATCTATCACCTCCTGTCTCACCTCCTTGATATACACTGTATCTATCACTTTCACAACCTGTCTCACCTCTCCTTGATATACACTGTATCACTTTCACATCCTGGCTCACCTCTTTGATATACACTGTATCACTATCACCTCCTGGCTCACCTTTCTTTGATATACACTATCTATCACTTTCACGACCTGTCTCACCCCACAACGCCATTAACCGGGGGTCCAAGTATCACTTCTAACGACATAACGAGCGGTGAACTGAAGGCGTTCTCAAGCTGTCCTGCCTGAAAGAGAAACACTCTGCTTTCATGGCAATAGAGGGAATGAAGGCAGGTGGGAGAAACCTCTCAATATTGCTCGCAACTCAATCTCCTTGTTTTGTCTACATCGTTGCCTAGGTCCTTCTAGCGTAAAAACCGCAGCTATGAAAAGAGTTCAGTCAAGTAGGCTACTGATAGCGGCACCATCTGTCCAGGATCTTAATGGTAGGCCCTTGTGATTCTGACCAATCGGGAACCGGTACCAAATTGGGTAACGTGACGCACGTCTTGCTTTTATTTAGCTTCAACCAAAGTCAGTGTTTTGTTCATGTTGTTGTCACGGGTTTGGGAGGCTTGACTCCGCTCACATGCTTGGTCCGATGCTCGCCTACACACTCACGCATGTGTTTTTCAACAATGGGGAGTCAGTCTGTCAGTCAGTCAGTCAGTCAGATGGTCAGTCAGTAAGGGACATCCACGCCCCAGGGCCGGCCAAACGCAACAACAAAAGAACACTTATTCTAAGTATTAGCCAGGCCTGTATTTCTTTTGAGTTTGGAGAAGAAATATGATTCAATTATATATATGATTATTAAAAAAAAGAGATCCCAGGCACTAAAAAAATATATAAGGAAGGAAAATATCTTTAAAAAGCCTTTATTGTGTCGCGGCTAGATGTTTTAACCAAGCTGGTCTTCATTAGTAAGTTGCTGCGGGTTCTCACGTGGGTTCTCACACAGGTTCTCACGTGGGTTCTCACGCAGGTTATCACGCCGGTTCTCACACGGGGGCTCACACAGGTGCTTGATGGAGGGCAATCCAGAGATCTAAGAGCACCTCACAATCCTTTGCTAAACAATTTATTCACCGTAGACGTAGAGTGCAGGGTTATTTCTAATATTACATTATTTCCGTCCATCAGTGGTGGTAATGCTCTTGCTTTGGTGTCTCACATCACTGCTGAAATGAATATGGAAGAAATGTTGGTTACTGAGTGTATGTCTGTCTTAAGTGACATTCACATTTCTGTGGAAGAAAGACGTTTTTGATTGATTGATTGAAAATTGTATTAACAGATTGCAGAATGGTGTTGGATTCTGGCATTCAGCCAAACTTATCTCATCATGGCTCCTTCGTGACTCTGTTGTGTTTTATTGCAACCCCTGATAGTACATCCATAGTCATAAGAAACGACACTGCAACTTGATCTCTTTCCTTAGATCCTCATGTTTATTCTTATAAACATAGCCTCGTGCAAGATGTGGTCATCGCTCGGTGGTCGTCGCGGCCTAGCTGTTATCCAAAAAGCCTTCCCTGTCGTTGTGGCACTTCAATCCTCCTTGAATCTAACTTCCCCGGAAGGAAACTCGCATTATAATATTCTCGCCATAGCAACGACAGGCCCGGCCCCTCTTTTCGTTGCTATGTGACACGCTGTCTTTTGACCCAAATCACTATGGCAGCAGTGATGTTGATATTAACTTACCCCAAACAAACGCTGTGGCTATCAGCTGTTGATGATAACAGCACAGCCTCATCTGCTGGGGTTAGTCAGCTCCTAACACACACTCTCTCTCTGTTATCCTCCTCCTCTGAGATGACTGAGTAGATTCTGTCATCCACCAATATTTTACATTATATACCCACCAATATTTTACATTATATACACCTTGAAAAACATAGACATCCTTCAATGGTTACAATACAGTACAGCTCAATACACACAATTGTTAAGGGGATGCAGACCAGAGAAAGACTTTCGTCTTGTTTACATCAGGGTCCCCCATTTTCAATTCATCATAATTTTCAATTCATCATAAATCGGCCATTGTATTCAACAGAGAGGGTTTTCCCACCAGATCTATGCGCTTATTGAACCCCCGGCGTTGACCTTTCAAACTAATGGCGTTACAGTAGGTTGTAGCCACTGGTCATTTCCAAAATGGAGACAAATCGGCCTGCTTGATCAAGGTCGGGACATTTAAAAACAACCGAGGTTTGCTGCACAATACAAAGTACAAAAGTCATGTAAATACAATACTAATAAAAATACAACACAAGGTGCACAATTTACACAAACTGAAATAGTAATGCAGTCACTACTACACATATAACAATACGAATACAACAGAAAAGTACAATATAGAACGCACAGTGAAAATACTGTAGAAGCATGGTTTAATTACATGCTCGAATCAATTTAAAAAGGGGAGGTCATGTTTTCATGTACATTTTGAGAGGTATTGTATTTTTGTATTTATTTTCTTTCATTTTGTGCTCGAGCATTGCACTATACAAAGTGGCGATCAAAGCGCCTCTCATGCTGAGATGTGAATGTCTCATTGCATTCCTCCTTCATAACCTCAGGCAAACACAGTGGGACCCGCCACAGTCCTGGGACGGGGGCAGCGATAACGCCAGCATCGACCATGAAGCGGAGATGGACCTGGGGACTCCCACCTATGACGAGAATCCCTCCAAGGTGAGATTTTAAGTCGAGATAATTCTCCATGTGCCGTTTCATCTAGGGCGTTGCACAGAACGTTTGTATATTTCTATTACCTCCAACATGGCTGACTGTGAAAGTGTTAAGCACTTTTCAAAGAAAATGCCTAATTTCTGTGCAGTGGTAGAATAGATGAAACATTGGAAAATTGTGATATTACTGTTCTACTATGTTTTTTTGTTTGTTTTTTTACAAGGTCCAGTAATAAAGACACCTCGATTTAACATTAATTAAATCTAACATTATTCTAACACTTTATTTCTCATACATCAACACATTAGCAACATAGTTGTTTTGCACATAGCAACCATTGTCTCTTCCAGCATGGGGTGAGAGACAACGCTATGTTATTAGGGATGGGCATGAGTAATGTTTCCCCAGATCCAGTGTGCTCTAGTCACACATGCTACCGATTTGTATTATGTTTCGCTCCGCGGACATAACAATGCACAGCAATATCTCCGATGCTTAATGCATAGTCAAAACAGTCGGTTACCATTTGTAATAACTACATTACTTCCACTCTGTCTGCAGCAGGTCTCTCCACTCATGGAATGGCATGTCTGTATCAATAGTATATGAACGCTACTCAAATTTGGAAATGTGCAAACATGAACCGCTGTTATTATCTTTTAGATAACACTAAGCTAAGAATGTTAAGTGTACTATCCCATGCTCCACAGCTTCCAACTTACAGTTCTTCTCGCAGGATTTCAGAGCAAGTTTTCTGTTTCATTGGCACAACGCACTTTTGTGCTTGACGTTAGGGGTGGACGGTATGGTCTAAAATGTATATCACGGTATAATTTGAAGCATAGACGGTAACGGTATATATCACGGTATCAGTGTTTCCGTTAGAATAATTTTTTTTGCCTGATAGGCAGGCTATATAAAGAATGACATCCTCAAGGCATGTAGATTTATAACATTTTAACTTAAAACTAGGCTACTTTTGCGTATAAAGTCATTATATTCCAAATAAAATAAGTCCCGAGTCGAGACTCCGTGCTGCTCCCATTGCAAACAGCGGGGCTGGATTTTGCTAGAAGCATATGTAGCTGCAGAGCCGCAGAGCCAGTGGCTCTTTCAGGTCGTTCAGCCGTTTGGTGGGGGGGCGCTGTTGAGCGGACCTGTGACCAGACCTGAAAGAGCCACTGGCTCTGCGGCTCTGCAGCTGCATGCTATTTCGCAAATCCACTGCTGCAGCCGTCCTCCCGTCGTTATCATAACACTACACACATATCATAATGTTTACAGCAAACTGTAGTTGATCACCAGGTATGTTTTATTAACGTAGAATAATTCATATAAGAAAAACGATAGGTAAGATCTCTTACCTTTCTCCACTGGTTAAAAATGCCAGGAACTGAAATTGAAACTTGCTGTGCGCCGCGGTGATATGTGTTTATTATGAAATGACAATTGCGTGTTGACACGCCCAGTGCGCCCACTGCGCGAAGCCTCCTAAATAACTTTTTCCAGTTTGCACATATCTATTATCTATGACTAATTCGATCTATTTTTAGGGGCAAATGCGATTGAAATAGTCGCGCTGTGGTTACATGACGTCATTGCTATTTTAGAGCTGCACTACCGGTTACACGGTATAGTCAAAATCCATACCGTAGAGCAAATTCATACCGTTTATACCGTTTATACCGTCCACCCCTACTTGACGTATTTGGTGGTAACTAGGGATGTCCCGATCTGATCACGTGATCGGGATCGGGGGCTGATCACGTGATTTTCAGAAGATCGGGATAAAAAAAAAAGAACAAAAATCGGAATAAAAAAAAAAAAAAAAAATTATTCAACAAACATGACCATGTTCACGTCTTAAACTCATACTGAGGCCTTAGTTTTGGTTTTAAATTGCATATCATCATTAATTTATTTATTGTCACAGAGCAGAAGAATTTTGCCAAAACAAACACATTTCCTTTGATTTAATTATACATCAAATGATTTATGTCAAGGATGAGGGACATCCACTAGTTGCAGAACTTGCAGTCACCTGATTTTTACAGACGATGGCGCCATTGCTCATGAAGCAGCAGGTTCGAGGCGGAGTTTTTAGATTACTCCGGTTGCAATGCCTCGCTTGAATGAAGTTAACTTTTCACCTGGATAACGTCAACATTCAGGGTGAATGTAATGTGAGAAATTGGGATGGGAATTTTTTTTTTATTATTATTATTATTATTATTATTATTTTTTTATATAATTTTTTTTTTTTTTTATCGGATCGGGAAAGATCGGTATCGGTAGATACTCAAAATCACATGATCGGGATCGGATCGGGAGCAAAAAAATGTGATCGGGACATCCCTAGTGATTAGAACATTTTAATTATAAAAATCGAGCACTCTCAAAAACCACCCGAGTTCATTTGAAACGGAGAGTACATGAGTAATCGATTACTCACGCCCATTCCTAGTTGATACATTTACTCTATTGTTTTTTTGGTAACCGTGACTTTTCCTCTTCCTCTCACGCCACCATCAGGCCAAACATTCATTATGCTACTTGTAACTCCAATAGCTTTCATTAAAATCTTTTCATATTAACAGTGCAGATTCATAACCCCTAAACTCCTAAAGGATGAACTCTCCTGATTTTGATGACCCCATAACCTTGCCTGTAGTGCAATATTATTGTGTCATGATTACCATTTGTTCGAATCTTTTATAATTTGCTGTGCAAATTCATGATCCCTAGAAGAAGAAGCCTATTGATTTTGGTGACCCCATGACCTTTCCTTTAGCGCCACCGTTGGCATCCATACACTTATACTGCACGCAGTGTGGTGCAGCCATGTGTTGGATCAGAGAGGCCTCTGGCTGTGGGCTTTCCCCCTTAACCAAAGTAACATCTATCCATCATGTGTTTCGTGTGATTCGCTTAGTTTTGGAGGCATCTGCTGTAGAGATATCTGGCGTCACTCCAATACAATGGAGCTGAATGGCACTCAAAGCACACAAAAAATACATTCGTAAAGCATTCCTGTCTCTTTTTCTCAAGATCACCCGCTGACTCGTCTAAATTGTCCTCCTTTTAATTTTGGGACTACAGCACAGAAGGATCTGAATAATATACTGATATCTTCAGGAAGCGATACGTTTTGAATGCCACTGTACAAGCGAGAGAGAAAGGAGTGTGCTGGCTGGCTGGATAGGCAGCTGAGCAAGAGCCTTGGCTCACATTTGTGACCCAGTCTAGCGAAAATGCCTACAAGTCTCCATTTTCATTTTCCAGATTGTGAAAGTACAGAATGTAAGCTTTCAAATGATGTGTCATACTTTGAAATCTGAGAATGTTATTATTATGATGTGCTCAGTTTAAATCTTGTAACCTGTCTTTTTTCTCAGAGCCTGAAGCGGTGAAAAGTGCTCTCAAAGGTTTAACACCTATGTGAGTTTTTGTGGTTGGGGGCGTAGACAATGCCTCCCATCCTCACCTCCTCCCTGAATAGTATTAACATAATTAAGTGCTGTGACAGGCATGCTGTCAATGTCATGACAGATCAGAATGGATGCAATCATGCATCCACTCTTACCCCAAAACAGGGGGGGGGGCATAGAAATCACAGATTCATTCTGCAATTAAATCACAAATCACTGGACGTACCCGGGTGATAATATTCCTGTATAATAAAGCTAAACTCATGGAATGGACTGTCACTGTTCGGTTGGTGACTCTTGGGTAGGTTATGACCCAAACTGGCATACAAGGAAATGTGCTGTAGCACTGCTTTACATAGGAGTAGATATACACACTAGATTCAGTAAATAGGAATAGATATTCACACCAGATTCAGTAAATAGGAGTAGATATTCACACTAGATTCAGTAAATATGAATATGAGTAGATATTCACACTAGATTCAATAAATAGGAGTAGATTCAGTAGGAGTAGATATTCACACTAGATTCAATAAATAGGAGTAGATTCAGTAAGAGTAGATATTCACACAAGATTAAATAAATATGAGTATAGATATTCACACCAGGGTTTCCGTTGTCCGGTAATTACCGTTTTTTGACCGGCAAAATCTGTTGAAGTCCGACATATTTAAATCTCTCCGGTCATAATGTCCGTGAAAATTATTCCCTCTAAGCACAATTTGAATTGTATTAAAATAGTTACATTTGTTTCATTGTTGCTTCACCAAGCAGGTCTAATAATGACAACGATGTGTGTTCTATTATGATATGTGTGTAGTGTTCTGATAACGACTATTGGTGAAGCGATGTCGAGATTCATTTGGTTTGGCAGCGGGAGCTAGATTTGCGAGAAGCATGCAACTGCAGAGCCGCAGAGCTGACAGTTGTGCGCGCACAGTGCAATACTCCAATTCAGCCATTGGCAATTCAACTGTTGGGTGGGTGGCGCTGCTGAACGGTCCCCAGACCGGACCTGAGAGCGCCGCTGGCTCTGCGGCTCTGCAGTTGCATACTATTGGAGTGTTCTTCGTTGGGACTGGGAGGCAACTTTTATATTTCACGATAATGTTGCTGTCTCTCTCTGCCAAATTATTCGCTTTATATAATTAATACAAATGTCCTATATAACGGAATTCGTTAGCTCATAAAAATGTGATTATAACACACTGCTGTATTTAATGTCGGGCCGACTGCCCAGAGACACCTATTTGATTTAAAGTCAGCAGCAGCACGGAGTCTCTGGACTTATTTGATTTGGAATATAATGACTATACGCAAAAGTAGCCTAGTTTTAAGTTAAAATATTATAAATCTACATGCCTTGAGGATGTCATTCTTTATATAGCCTGCCTATCAATTGTTTTTAAGCTCAATAAACTCTGACCGGAATTGATCCCATTTGTCCGGTAGATTGAAATCTTGCAGGACACGGAGACCGGCAACAATTTTTTCTAACAGAAACCCTGATTCACACTAGATTAAATAAATATGAGTAGAGTAAATATTCACACTAGATTCAGTAAATATGAGTAGATATTCACACTATAGGTTCAGAGCTACTGTACCTGCTATCAAAGGAGTAGAGCTTCTCCCCCAGGAATTGACGCCTACTCTCTCTGACTGGGCAAAAAGGCTGCAGATTTGGGACTGACTCGCCATGCAACGGCGGTGGGACCTGCCGCTTTTCTGAAAAGAAGCTGCAATGTCACTGCGCTGAAAGGGACTCTAAACTAAAACAGACCTTCCACTGGCATTGTGCATTTGATATGCACACTGCGCATAGGTATAAACTTGTACTCGCAAGTCTGGTTTTCACACGCACAGCCGCGCGTCCTTTGGGGGAATGTTATGAGAGTGTTTGTGGAGAAAATGTTTGGACATTATCAGTGAGGTCCCATACAGCAGGCTGGAATACCGCGCAGGGGATCCTCAGTCCATGGATTTTGCGCTCCTCGACCGGGGACCTTGTCAAACCTGAGCGCGCCAGGCCACGTATACTGACAATCTCTGTGCGTCCATCGTTAATGACTCTCTGTGTGGATGCCTTTACCTGGCTCAGTGAATCTGAATAAACACACAGCGTGGGCGTACCTCCCAACGCGCAGCTCTATTCAGATGCAAAAATAACCCAGCCCCCCACCTCTCCTCTGTGGAGAGGACAAACTGTTTCAAAACAGCCTTTTTTAAACACAGAATTCTTACAATTAGAGTTATTATATCTGTTCGCTGTTATACATACTAAATATGTTCTTCAACTCTCGAACTGTAGTTATATAATAAAAAATAATTATTGTGTCTCTGTCATTTCACCCTGGCGACTTGTAGGCATCATCACCAGACTGGGTCACATTTGTGTTAGCTCTAGTGTCCCTGTCTCTCTCTCTCTCTCTCTCTCTCTCTCTCTCTCTCTCTCTCTCTCTCTCTCTCTCGCACACATCTCTCTCTCTCGCACACTTCTCTCTCTCGCACACATCTCTCTCTCTCTCGCACACATCTCTCTCTCGCACACCTCTCTCTCTCGCACACATCTCTCTCTCTCGCACACATCTCTCTCTCTTGCACACATCTCTCTCTCGCACACATCTCTCTCTCTCGCACACATCTCTCTCTCGCACACATCTCTCTCTCTCGCACACTTCTCTCTCTCGCACACATCTCTCTCTCTCTCGCACACATCTCTCTCTCTCGCACACATCTCTCTCTCTTGCACACATCTCTCTCTCGCACACATCTCTCTCTCTCGCACACTTCTCTCTCTCTCGCACACATCTCTCTCTCGCACACATCTCTCTCTCTCGCACACATCTCTTTCTCTCGCACACATCTCTCTCTCGCACACATCTCTCTCTCTCGCACACTTCTCTCTCTCGCACACATCTCTCTCTCTCTCGCACACATCTCTCTCTCTCGCACACATCTCTCTCTCTTGCACACATCTCTCTCTCGCACACATCTCTCTCTCGCACACATCTCTCTCTCTCGCACACATCTCTCTCTCGCACACATCTCTCTCTCTCGCACACTTCTCTCTCTCGCACACATCTCTCTCTCTCTCGCACACATCTCTCTCTCTCTCGCACACATCTCTCTCTCTCTCGCACACATCTCTCTCTCTCGCACACATCTCTCTCTCGCACACATCTCTCTCTCGCACACTTCTCTCTCTCGCACACATCTCTCTCTCGCACACATCTCTCTCTCGCACACATCTCTCTCTCGCACACTTCTCTCTCTCGCACACATCTCTCTCTCGCACACATCTCTCTCTCGCACACATCTCTCTCTCTCGCACACATCTCTCTCTTGCACACATCTCTCTCTCTCGCACACATCTCTCTCTCTCGCACACATCTCTCTCTCGCACACATCTCTCTCTCTCTCTCTCTCTCGCACACATCTCTCTCTTTCTCTCTCTCTCTCTCTCACACCGCACGGTGATGAATGAGAGATGAACGTGATATATGATCGATGATGTGCGGCTACTCCACAGACAATGAAAGGGCCTCAGACAATGAAAGGGCCTCAGACTTAAAAGGCCTTCACTCTAAGGGTGCTTTCTCACTCACCATTCGGGTCCGTTCCGTCCTTGGGTGTGAACTTCCCCCCTCCCTCTCCCCCCTCTAATTTGCATACACACTCGGGCTGCGGTTAGACTGACTGATGTTTTCGTTTCGTTTTGAAGATGAGTTTCGCTTTTCCAGGTCGCAACGTATCGGTAGGCGAGTCAGACATTCGTTTTGCAACCTGAGCACTTTCGTTTTGTCACCTGAGCACAGTGATGTAGTACACTGCCAAAGCAGTAGGTGGCAGTAGGTGGCGAACATGAAGGCTATTGTCAACCAATCAGAACTTGAATGTGCCAATACACTTCCTGCAAAGAAATGTCAACACGCCGCCATCTTTAAATGCTCCGGCTATTTAGCCAATGCAGCACTTATTTTTCAGCAAAGTGTAATAAAAGTGCAATAAACAAAACGGATACATTCACTGTGTGTTCTGCCTCTCATTTGTTGATGAAACAAAACTAACATCAACACAATTGACCACCAAGAGCGGAGTTTAGTCTCATCTGCGCTGATTTTGTTAGCTTACATGCTAACGCGATAGGAATATGCCATTATAACAGTATAGCATTGTGGCTAGCAGATAACGTTAGCACACGTTAGCCAGCCAGCACCAAACTGATGATATCGGGAGCTATCAGTAGCTAGATAACATTAGAGACAACGCCTTGTGTATTAACTCTTTCAGTGCCACGCCTGGTTTTCCGTTTTACCGCTTGAATGCCACCATCGGCGCCAATGTTAACGTTAATATCGCCTAATCTATGTTTTAAATTATGGCTATGTGTCTAATCTGCCCATCGCATTATCAAAGACTATTTTCCAGTCAGTGCTGTGAAGACCGATTGTTTTTTTATCGCGTCGTTTCCATTTCAGAGCAGTTAGAAAAGCCCCTGTTTTGATATAAAAAACAGCTAATTCTGGAGCATTCTATGAAAATCGTCTTTTAGTGGAATATTCCACAACGTTGATATTCGTCGGCCTTTTTATGAATAGTTTTCAAATAAACGCTAGATGATCAATATTATACGTGCACGCAAGCACATTACGGCCGCGCACTGATAATCGCTCCGTTGATTACCTCACAGAGTTTTACAGTGAAACCGAAAGAAGACATTTCACAAAACAGCTTATAACTTCATCAAACTTACTCCGATTATCCTACCACTGATAACATAGAGTCCTTACCTGACATCAGATGGTATCCAACTGGTATATTCCAATTCCTGATCACCATTCGAAAAAATCGATACGTGTATGGATCCAACGCGACACAGTAGATCTCTATGATCCGCGGGGATCTGAGGCTCCAGAATGAACTCTGGTAACCCCGGCTGGATCAGTGAACTGGAAAATGTGGAGTACCGGATTTTTTTCCCCATTCATTTTCATTGAGTCCATTCCAAAATCACTTATGTCATCTGGGAGACGACAGGGGGCGCTTTTTTCCACAGTGATCGTCGGCGCCCCTCGGCTATACTCGGGTAGGCTCGGGTGATGCAATAATTTTTCAGATCGCAAAAAAAAAATAAGAAATCCGAGAAATCTCGTGAGTGGCTAGCAACCACCTATAAAAAAACACGAGAAATCTCGTGAGTGGCACTGAAAGAGTTAAACAAAGGTGAATAGATGACTGGGCCATTTTGTTTAATGCTTGTTATGTTGAAAGATGAGCTCTGAGCTAACAGGGTCTGGTAGCTACGGTAGGTAGCTAACGTTAGCCAGCTGCTCATGCAATCGTTAATGCTAGCAGAATGAATGGATGTAAACTTTATTTAACATATCGCAGAATTGGGGGGGGCAGGTGGCGCACGGAGATTACGTTCGTCACCAACACCGGGAGACACTAGGATTCGCCTGTTCGAATCCAGCTCCCGGCGTTGCTATCAGCTTGGCTGGCCTCTCACACTGATACAATTGGCTGTATCAGGGGGTGGGAAAGCTGAAGGGTGGGTCCTGGGCGTTGTGGACAGCGACCCCTACAGTTCGGTCGGGGCGCCTGCTCAGCAAGGGTTGGAACTGAGGAGAGATAGTGTGGCCTCCCACACGCTACACTCTCCCCGGTGAGAACCTGCGCGGCCAGGTTGGCCTGCCCCAGGCTGCACATGCGTCGGAGGAAAGCATGTGACAGTCTCCGGTCTCCCGGACCAACAGTAGGGGAAAGTACGCAACAACCAGGAAGGGTGGGATGGGAGAAAAATCGGGAAAAAGGAGGGGAAGAAAGATATAAAAAAAAAAAAAAACATATCGCAGAATGGGTACAATACGGCTCAATACAAACAATTGTTAAGGGAATGCAGACTATTGTAGCTTGGACTGGGGTCCTTATAACAATAACTTGACAACACATGGTAGCTGCAGCTATAGCTCTGTCACCGGACGTTGGTGAGGGCACGCAGATGTGGGTATCTACTGCGCATGGGCGTTGAGCAACAACGGCTCCGCGCAGATTACACAACACGTTGTCGGCGAGTTTTGGCGAGTATCCAAAACGGAAACACAATTTCAGCGTTTTCAGTAGGGCCAAAACGTTTCCTGCCAAAACGGCATTTCTATCTAACAGGGACAGAAAACCTATTCAAAACGAACACAAAAACAGTCTGTGTAACAAGGGCCTCAGTCTCTCTGGGTTTTGTTTACGGTTTGCGTTTTTGAGCGTGTAAGCTTGCCGTAGGCGATGATGTCACGCTCGAAAATGTAAACACAGGAAGAGTGTTAACATGGCGGTGGAGACTGGATGCTGATATAAAAGAAACAAATAACCAATAAATATGAAGTTATATTTGAACCTCTGTTGTCAAGCCTTGTCAATATAACCCACCCCCCTTTTCTCACAAATGGAACTGGTGTCGTGCAGTCCGCTCCAGGGTTAACGCTAAGCTAACGCTAGTTAGCTTACGCTAACGCTAGTTAGCTTAGCCTATTACTAGTCTATCTAGTCCAGGGGTTCCCAAACTTTTCAGGCCAGGGCCCAGAAAATAAGGCGTCAGAGAGCCGCGGCCCAATGCACATCGTCGGGCTTTTTTTTTTTTTTTTGCCAGGCGACCGATTTTTTTTGCCAAATATCACGTCAATCCTATTAAGTTAGTTCAAGTTAGTTATTCATTTATATGTGCTATTTATGAGAGAGCTAACTTGTTGCAAAATAATAATGATAATAATAATAGCCTCATTAAAATACTATTGTTGCTTTGGTTGTTTTCAGCGTTTTATGTGCATAATCTGTTATTTAGTTTGAAATGTTCGTTGAAATAAGTAGATTTTTAGTTTTTGTTTATTTATTAAGTTAATATAAAACCATATAGTCACATTTTAGAATACAATAGAATAGAATTTTAGAATACAACTAGAAACACTGTCCTGGCCTGCTTCTAAGTTCAGTGGCCTGACAAAAAATTTAAAAAAAAAATTAAAAAAGAAAAATATATTTTTTTTATTTTTTATTTAATTTTTTTAAATCATCTCGCGGCCCACCCGTGGCTGCTCGCGGCCCACCTTTGGGTCGCGACCCCGACTTTGGGAACCACTGATCTAGTCTACTAGACCTATCTACTAGTTAGCAGCTAACATTAGCCCATCACTCGCGGCAATTATATTGCATGTCAGTTGATGGAACTGGTGTCGTGGATTCCGTTTTGAGCGTTTCCCAGGGTTAACGCTAAGCTAACGCTAGTTAGCTTAGCCTGTTCAGCAGCTGTTCAGCAGCTAACATTAGCCCATCGCTCGTGGCAATTATATTGCATGTCATTGATCTACTGGTCGACCACGGCCGACTGGTTGGGCACCACTGGTCTAATAGAAATAATTGCATTCGAACAAGAAACCAATGTATAGATATAGCAATGGCAAACAAAATTGCCAGGCCTAATGCGAGCCAGGGAAGTGTTGTGCTTTGTAACGTGGCTTCATGTTTTCATCCACTGAGCTGTGAGGCTCCACATACTTGTTTTGGTTGAGGTCTGAACTCGCAAATTGCCCATAAATATCGTTTTTGTGGGTATTGTCCAGTTGTTGCTGTGTTTTTATCTGCCCAAAATTCAAGCAAGTAACGACGTTGTGTGTGTCAGCAAGTTGATACAAAAGCCTCCCCCGCTCCCACTGGCGCGCACCCGGAACCACCTATTTCAGCGGTCCAGGTTCAGCGCCCCCGGGGACGAATCAGCGTCCCCGGGGACGGGGGGGAGCGTTCTCACTAGGACAGACACACCCTTCTCTGATGTGATCCGGCTCTGATTCGACCGCGAATGGTGAGTGAGAAAGCACCCTAACAGTCGGATGTCTTCTAGCCGCGTAGCGTAAAGGCCTTCACTCTAAAGTGCTCCGCACACGGCGGGCGATTTTTTAAGCGAGGCGACTGACAGAATTCTATCGCCTACATTGTTATGAATGAGACAGCCCACACGGCAGGAGATTTTGAAGCGACGGTCGCGCAGCAATTTCTGTCGCCTCGCTAAAAATCGCCTCGATCCTATTTTTTTAGGCGACAGCAGGCGACACAGCAAGGACAATGAGAAAATAACATGACTTATACAGTAGAAGTAGTACAGAAGTTATACTGGTGTATCATTTGTACACCATTAATTTATCAATACATTCATTGATCAATAACCTACGTATTATTACCATGCTACTTATGTTAATTATTATTAACAGGAACAATTTAAATAAATAACGTTAGTTGGAGAAGCTATAGTGGCCGCTTGTCATTAACTAATAAATGAACAATGCGCCACGATGCACCTACTAGTGTTTTTATACTCGGGTAACAAAATAAGTTGTGGATGTTGACAGAGTTTAATGTCCAGGCTGCAGCTGATGTAGTTTGTAAGGTTTATTGTCCAAAGAAAATGATGGTTGAGAACAGAACAGTTTGCGTCTTCAGTGAAAAAACATTCTCTCTCAGCAGGTGCATAACAATACTTGTCCAATCGGTGGTAGTGAACGTATTGTAGCGATCAGTCATGCAGTAATGTCAGGAAGAATGAGAGGTTGTATTCGTATATGGTGGTTTAATTCCAGCTCAATATGGGTTTTACAGGTTAATACTCCCTCGTAATGCACAACACAGCTACCTGCTAATATATATACGCTCGCTTCAGGACAACTTAACATCCGGTCCCGGCGGTCCGTCCTCCTATATCTCCCGGGGGGGAAACACCCCCAGCTAAACAGAGCGACACATCGCTTATTATACCTGAACGGTTGCCTCTGGTGTGGGGTGCTAAGCGATTGTCGTTGAGCGACAGGCGATCGCATCGCCAGGCGACGTCGGTCGCTCGCCATGTGCGGACCACTTAACAGTCAGATGTCTTCTAGCCGCGTAGCGTAAAGGCCTTCACTCTAACAGTCAGATGTCTTCTAGCCGCGTAGCGTAAAGGCCTTCACTCTTAACAGTCAGATGTCTTCTAGCCGCGTAGCGTAAAGGCCTTCACTCTAACAGTCAGATGTCTTCTAGCCGCGTAGCGTAAAGGCCTTCACTCTTTAACAGTCAGATGTCTTCTAGCCTCGTAGCGTAAAGGCCTTCACTCTAACAGTCAGATGTCTTCTAGCCGCGTAGCGTAAAGGCCTTCACTCTTAACAGTCAGATGTCTTCTAGCCGCGTAGCGTAAAGGCCTTCACTCTAACAGTCAGATGTCTTCTAGCCGCGTAGCGTAAAGGCCTTCACTCTAACAGTCGGATGTCTTCTAGCCGCGTAGCGTAAAGGCCTTCACTCTAACAGTCAGATGTCTTCTAGCCGCGTAGCGTAAAGGCCTTCACTCTTTAACAGTCAGATGTCTTCTAGCCGCGTAGCGTAAAGGCCTTCATCTAACAGTCAGATGTCTTCTATCCGCATAGCGTAAAGGCCTTCACTCGTAACAGTCAGATGTCTTCTAGCCGCGTAGCGTAAAGGCCTTCACTCTTAACAGTCAGATGTCTTCTAGCCGCGTAGCGTAAAGGCCTTCACTCTAACAGTCAGATGTCTTCTAGCCGCGTAGCGTAAAGGCCTTCACTCTAACAGTCAGATGTCTTCTAGCCGCGTAGCGTAAAGGCCTTCACTCTTTAACAGTCAGATGTCTTCTAGCCGCGTAGCGTAAAGGTTCACTCTTAACAGTCAGATGTCTTCTAGCCGCGTAGCGTAAAGGCCTTCACTCTAACAGTCGGATGTCTTCTAGCCGCGTAGCGTAAAGGCCTTCACTCTTAACAGTCAGATGTCTTCTAGCCGCGTAGCGTAAAGGCCTTCACTCTTTAACAGTCAGATGTCTTCTAGCCGCGTAGCGTAAAGGCCTTCACTCGTAACAGTCGGATGTCTTCTAGCCGCGTAGCGTAAAGGCCTTCACTCTAACAGTCAGATGTCTTCTAGCCGCGTAGCATAAAGGCCTTCACTCTAACAGTCAGATGTCTTCTAGCCGCGTAGCGTAAAGGCCTTCACTCTTAACAGTCAGATGTCTTCTAGCCGCGTAGCGTAAAGGCCTTCACTCTAACAGTCAGATGTCTTCTAGCCGCGTAGCGTAAAGGCCTTCACTCTTAACAGTCAGATGTCTTCTAGCCGCGTAGCGTAAAGGCCTTCACTCTAACAGTCAGATGTCTTCTAGCCGCGTAGCGTAAAGGCCTTCACTCTAACAGTCAGATGTCTTCTAGCTGCGTAGCGTAAAGGCCTTCACTCTAACAGTCAGATGTCTTCTAGCCGCGTAGCATAAAGGCCTTCACTCTAACAGTCGGATGTCTTCTAGCCGCGTAGCATAAAGGCCTTCACTCTAACAGTCGGATGTCTTCTAGCCGCGTAGCGTAAAGGCCTTCACTCTAACAGTCAGATGTCTTCTATCCGCGTAGCGTAAAGGCCTTCACTCTTTAACAGTCAGATGTCTTCTAGCCTCGTAGCGTAAAGGCCTTCACTCTAACAGTCAGATGTCTTCTAGCCGCGTAGCGTAAAGGCCTTCACTCTAACAGTCAGATGTCTTCTATCCGCGTAGCGTAAAGGCCTTCACTCTTTAACAGTCAGATGTCTTCTAGCCGCGTAGCGTAAAGGCCTTCACTCTTTAACAGTCAGATGTCTTCTAGCCGCGTAGCGTAAAGGCCTTCACTCTAACAGTCAGATGTCTTCTAGCCGCGTAGCGTAAAGGCCTTCACTCTAACAGTCAGATGTCTTCTAGCCGCGTAGCGTAAAGGCCTTCACTCTAACAGTCAGATGTCTTCTAGCCGCGTAGCGTAAAGGCCTTCACTCTAACAGTCAGATGTCTTCTAGCCGCGTAGCGTAAAGGCCTTCACTCTAACAGTCAGATGTCTTCTAGCCGCGTAGCGTAAAGGCCTTCACTCTTAACAGTCAGATGTCTTCTAGCCGCGTAGCGTAAAGGCCTTCACTCTTAACAGTCAGATGTCTTCTAGCCGCGTAGCGTAAAGGCCTTCACTCTAACAGTCAGATGTCTTCTAGCCGTGTAGCGTAAAGGCCTTCACTCTTTAACAGTCAGATGTCTTCTAGCCGCGTAGCGTAAAGGCCTTCACTCTTTAACAGTCGGATGTCTTCTAGCCGCGTAGCGTAAAGGCCTTCACTCTTTAACAGTCGGATGTCTTCTAGCCGCGTAGCATAGAGGCCCCTCTGTGTCCCAAGCACCGCATGCATAGTTGTGTGACTCTTCCTTGACTCAACTAAAAATCCCAAAGATGCTCAACCCTAGTGCTGGCAGGAATCACAAAAACAGAGGTCAAAATGTCATGTTTTTGCGATACTATAAATGCTGCGATACATTTTGTCAAGTGAAAAGTTGATTTGAGACAGTTGTAGGAAATATGGTGGCCACTAATTGATTGAATTACTAATCGTATAATATTTTATTTTATGACGATACAATATCATAAGAATTGGAATGAAGTGTATCAGTATTTATTTACACTCCTATCGTCTTGTATGGATGCAGATCTTGACGGGAGTAATGTACAGAAACTGAAAACATCACGCTGCAGCTGTCTGTCCCCAAGGCCCCGAGGCTCAGGCTCATCCTTCCTCCTCCCTCTGCCCGCTTTGTTTTCCCTCTGCAGATTTATCCTGCCTTTTGATGATAATGGAAAGCAGCTGGGAGGACTTGCATTAGTTTATTTGCGGTTTCTCGGTTATATTCTTAACTACACAAGTGTCCCTTTTGTCTCTGGGATCAATTTCTGAGGAGATGTGCACGTAACCGAGGTCTTTGTCAAGATAGAGAGATCCCTTTTTATTTATTTATATTTGTCACGGACCATTTCCAACATGTGTCCAGGTCTTGATATTATACCCCGTGCTCGTAAAGCTCGTTCCCGCTTCACCCGCTGCGGGTTCCTCTCCACGCTGTGTTCCAGGACCGGTGGGCACCATGCCCCTCAGGAAGAGCGGAGGTCTAATGTGTGAATCCAAACGTGTTTTGGCTTTGATCCTCACCCACCCTGGTGTGTATACAGGGGGGGGGGTCAGCTGTCGGCCGCCATCCCTTTGTTGTCGGGGGGGCCGGGGAGGGAGGCTTCTGGCAGGATATCCATGCTTTGTGCGGCCTGGTGATGGCCAGGTGCCGGCTGTCGCTGACCTCAATGGCAGCGGCCACTTGCCACGTTTGGTTAACCCGGAGGACGGGCGCGGCGCGCGCGGCACAGCCTCCCCTTCCCCTCCGAGTGATCTCTGGAATCTCATGTGTGCCAGAGGAGGGTTTCTTTTAATCGCCATGAAATGGTCGCTGCTGCTGCCTGCCATCACAGCTGAGAAAATGTATTTTCCAGAGGAGTGCAAGGAAGAGATTATGACGGGTGGGGGGGGTTATTGCATGACAGGTTGGAGTCACAAAGCCAAGCTGGTAATGTGAAACGTATGACACTTCTCCTAAAGAGAAGAAATACTTCTAATGTTCTCGTCTGTCCTACTCTGTCTTACAGTTCTCCACTAAGACGGCAGAGGCGGACACCTCCAGTGAACTGGCTAAAAGGAGCAAAGAGACGTTCCGCAAAGAGGTGAGTGAGCCAGAGTCTCTCTGCTAGCCATGTTCTCCGTCCTCCTGCGATTTCAAGTTATGCCACTTCATTCATCACTTAACCATTACCAACCCACCTACAATTGCCAATTTCTTTATTGGTTGCAGATATGGGGAATGTAATGCATATTGTCCTGTTCTTTTAGTTTTTGTTTTAAATGACTTTCTTTGTGCGTTTGTCTGATACTCAGATGTCCCAGTTCATCGTACAATGCCTGAACCCCTACCGAAAGCCCGACTGCAAACTCGGCCGCATCAGCTGCACGGATGACTTCAAACACCTGGCTAGAAAGGTAACGGCAATATAATTTGTGAAACGACAAACGTGTTTTTCCCCGTATTTCTCAATTGAAAGAGAGAGAACGTTTCCTCATTTCCTCGTTTCTTTTGGCCACATTGAACGAAAGCATTGGTTAGGGCTTAACTTCAAAGGGAACGTCTCAAGTCTCAAACTTCCCCCAAACCAGAAATAAATAGTTGAGCTCCCACAGTTCCTTTCTTCGACCAGATAAATGTTTTTATGCTATGTTTTTTTGGGGGGGGGGGGGGGGTTCAGAATACACTTTTACATCTTTAGACCGGTATCTCCCTCTTTGTTTTACACAATATTTTTCTTTTTTTTATCCACTTTTTTCTTCTCCTATTTTCTGTATTTTCCCTCCCATCCCAATTTAGTCGTTATGCCAATTCCCCCCTCCCCTTCCTGGTCGTTGCACGCATGTGCCCCCCCCCCCCACTGGTCGGTCTAGGGAGCCCTGAAGTCTATCACATGCTTCCTCCGATACATAGGAGACAGCCAGCAGCCTCTTTTCACCTGACAGCGCGGACTCTCATTGGTGAAATGTAATGCGTGGGAGGTCACACTACCTTCACCATTTCCCTCCCTCGCTGTGCAGGCGCCCTGACTGACCTGTAGGAGTCGCTGTTTACAATGACCAGATTACCACCCACCGGCTGCCAATCTGCCAATTGAGCCAGTATGACGACCGGCCAAGCCGGAGGCACTGCTGACAGCCGGATTCGATACCAGTGTCTCTGCAGTGGTAGACAGACGCTTAGTCCGCTGTGCTACCCGGCCACTGTTTTACACAATATTGTTAAAAATCCCCAATGTTTTTTCCCCCATCCCTCAAAGGACAACAGACCCCCACCCCACCCCGAGGTTCATAGCGGTTCTTTGGATTTTCAGCCACATCTACATCTCTGTGTGGGGACCGGTTTATACCGAGTGCCACTTGGAAATACCAGGACCGTGAGCACACGGACACAATAAACACAATGAAAACCCAAGTAAACTGGCATGTACAAATTGTAATTACATTTCATCGCGCGCTTCCAAGCCCCAAATCACAAGCCCTGTCTGAGAACGCTAACGTTTCTTTGGCTTTTACTCCTTTTTCTACCGCTTGAGTTTCATTGTCTCTCAGAAAAATTGTAAAGGAAAGAATTCCACTGCGAGAGATGAATCAGAGTGTTGACAGCCGCCGCTATCAAATGTCTGTTGTATGATCTCACCACCGACTCTATATCATAGTTATGGCATCCATATGAGTCTGTCAACGGGAGAGAAATGTCTAACTCTCTTTTCCGTCTCGCTCTCCCCCCCCCCCCCCCCCCCCCCCCCCCCCCCCCCCCCCGCCGACCTTCCAGCTAACTCACGGCGTCATGAATAAGGAGCTGAAAGCCTGCAAGAACCCAGAGGATCTCGAGTGCAACGAGAACGTCAAGCACAAGACAAAAGAGTACATCAAGAAGTACATGCATAGGTTTGGCACGGTGTACAGGCCCAAGGAGGACACCGAGTTGGACTAGTCTCAGAGAGAGAAAGGAAAAGGCTTTGGAATCTACACCCCCCCCCCCCCCCCGCCTGGGATAACGCAGGAGGAGAGACAGGAGATTTGCCTTTTTTTAAACGCTCACTTCTTCCACGTACGGGTCAGCCAGCCTGAACTGTTTGTCTCAAAACGGAGGAAAAGAATGAAATAAGATTCATACTCATATTTATGATAAAGACTGTGAAGTGCTGTACACGAAGCTCTCCGGGCCACCGGTCTGTGACGGGCCTAGAGTTCAAACCCGACCCCGACCCCAACCGGAGTGAGTTGAAGCCAGAGCTCGGCCTGCTCGACATCACCACATACAATACTGAGCCAGAGACCGACCAAACCCGGGAAAAAAAGGGGGGGGGGGGGATAAATAAATATATTATATATATACGTATATACTAATATATATATATATATATGTTGTTTTTTGGGTTGCTATTTTGGAGTCAATCAATGCCACGTCATGTGAGGAGTCCACAATGCAACGTGCACAGAGCATCGTTCCAGCCGGCTGTAATGTGGAGGCATTCTAGCCATTATTCTCCTGTCTTGGTGACACCATACCATTGCCCTAGCGTCTCAGTAGTTTTGAGCATGGACCACACATATACCGCGTTGCATTGTGGGCTCCTCACATGACCCACATGATGTCACGGCAGCTTTATGGAACTCTGCCATTGTCGAGACTTCCTCTTGTTAATCTGTAGCTATTTATGCTTGCATGCATAAAATGCCACATGTGTGTATTTACAGTAGGCTAATCTGCATTTTTACATGTTGGCATGAATAGCTACTTGTTAACAAGTAGAGAAAGTCTTGACAATAATTGACTCCAAAATTAGCAATCCATGTTTTTTCTTTGCCGCAGTCCCAAGCCCTTACCCGACCAATTAGCATATATTGTCGGCCCGAACCCACTCGTGCTCACAGGCTTTTTTCTGCCCGTCAGGCTCAGGCTGAAACTGAGAACTCTAGAAGGGTCCCCAAAAGGGTGTCCAGAGACTTAATTTTGGGGGGGCGGGTCACTGAATGAACCTGAGACTCCAGGTGACATGCTCACAGCAGGTGACACTGAGGGGTGCTACATAGACTGATGTTTTTTCTCTTATCATGTTTGATTTTAGCAGTTTTCCAAGTTTGTGGCTCTTAAAAATGTTTCCCGAGATGATCACTGTCTGTCCTATTTTTAAACTCTACTCCCCTGCCTGAGAAGGATTAATTAATTAAATAAATAAATTTATTCGTGAATATCAATTGCTCTTCAGTACTTTCCACTGTTAAAAATAACAGGCAAGAAAAAAGAAGTCCCCCCCCCCCCCCCCCCCATCCTCCTCCATAAGACTTGTTTTTTCTTCTTGTGCATATTTACCCCCAGCCATTGACTGTGTGATTCTGGTGCTGCTTCTAGCTGGGCTGTGACGGTCCAAGCTTCCACTCCTCCGAACCCTGCCTTCTAACCACAGGCCTCTGTTGTTATATCGGTGCACGATGGAAGGCTGGGGTCAGGGTAGCAGCTCCTTTTTGGAAATTCCTGCATTTTCCCCAAGTCTCCCCGAATAACACGCCCCCTTTTCGTTAAAGGGATTAGGACATTATTTCACGCGAATAGGAAATTAGAAAAGGTGCAGTCGCAGGTGTTTTCACATGCAGCTTGTGCTACTATGATACACCTTGATTAGGTGGATGAACAAGTGCGTTGACGAGCAGGGTTACTGATCAATGTTTCCGTGTATTTTTTTATTTTATTGATTTGTGTAATATGAAGGGAGCAGGGTTTGGACGCTTATCTTTTGACTCCTGTTCTCACCTCTCCCGTCACAGGAGTGGCCGTTGTAGCATCGTAATTTTAACCCGTTTTTGAACCCTTTGTGTATTCTTTGTTTTCTTTATCCTTTATAAGTTCTTTATAGGTTCTCGATAGGAATAAGAGACGCTTGGACTGTCACCGTTTTTCTTTTTTTTGCTCCGCAGACTTTTGCCCATCTGTTATTCGAGGTTTTGTCCAGTTGTCAAGGTTACTGTTCATCGGCATGGGGTCATTAATCATCAATTGTATCTCAGCCTCATTAAATCGCATTAAACCGTGTTCCAACATAATGTATATTGCTTTATATGTGAATATATTGAAAAAATAGTTTTGGGGGGAATGTTTAAATAAGCAAAGACTTTGTAAAAGGACTATCATGACTTTAAAGTGTAAATATGTGTAATATTTCCAAACCTGTACACAGGGGTGAAGGGTCAGGGGGTGCAGTGAGTCCCCCCCTCCCCCTCCAGCCTCACCAGCTCAACCCTCCTGTGCCAGCTCTCAAACCTGTCGGTCAAAGATAGGATCCCACGGACTCTCAAGCCCTCTCTGGTTTCTTTCAGTGGCAGGGGTGATTTTTTTTCTTTTTCTTTTTTTTTTTTTTCTTTTCTATGTACAAAAGAAATGTCACCCCCACTCTTATGTAAGTATTGTGTAAGCACATTGTCATACTGAGTGTACAAACATTTTAAAAGAAAATAAACTTTTTTCTAAAACAGAGTCCCCTTCTTTGCCAAGTAATTGGACCAAGTGCGCTTTGGGGTGTCGGCTAATAGAGGATCAAAACAGCCAGAAAACTCCAAACGCTAAACTGCCTCCCAATCTCATGATTAACTGCGTGGCAGGCGCGCACGCACACCCCGATCCCAGTTTAGAGACCGCTGCTCTTTCCGCTAGCAGAGAGGGTACATATGGCGCGACTGCCACTATAGCTCACACATGGTGCCAGGCCAGATGTTTGGCTCCAGTAAAGGGAATCAAAGTGATCGACTGTTTTCATTAGAGGCCTTCAGACTCTAAAAAAGATGGAGGCCCATGATGATGAGTGGAGGGAGCGACTCTGTACCGCTTCCCTCTCTTCCTCACATCCCCCCTCCCGTTATTATGTGCATTCCGCAGCCCCATGCCTGCGCGCTCCAGACCGCAGTTAAGCAGTCCCGTCTGGAGAGCGTGACGGCATGCAACACTGCCCTAGGCCCTGCTAGATGCCTGCTCCCACTTACAACCCAAGGCAGAGAGATCATTAACAGATTTAAACTCGGATGGAGGGGGGGGGGCGCCTTGGCTTGAATCACTTTGGTGTCTCAGAGAAGAGGAACTTCTTTTCAGAATAGTTTGCATGAAACTATTATCCCCCCTCCCCTCTTATATACCCGTAAACTAATTTCCTTTAGCACGTTGGATAGGAAATGTCCTTATACACTAAACCCCTTTATATGGAATGAGATCTGCCAACTAAGTCCTTGCTTCCTCGCTGTGCAATCCATCAAGATGTTATTTTCCTTATCAATTTTTTCTTTTTGTATCTCTTACTGTTAAATAAACAAAAAGAAACGGCAGTCTCTCGTGTAAGTCTTCACGTCCGGTCCAGGTCAGCAACAGTGTGTTGTCATCAAACAAGAAAATTACTTTTCATTCGCATTGCTGTCACTACTCCAATATACAATTCACACTGCGTGTCCAAATTATACACACAATGTGAATCTCGACACCGACTTGCTAATGACTTAAGTACCTAAATACCTAAATTCTTGACCTATGGGAAATGTGACGCCTCATAAGTTATTAAGACGCCCTAACACGCTATGCATTCAGTTCTATAGACTAGAGCTTTCCAGAAGTATTCTGTTGCCAGGGGGACGGCTTTGGCTCCTGTTTATTTCCTGTCGGCCACCGTATGAACGCACACGTTTCTTTACTTTACTCAGTACTACTGCTGCTGCTGCTGCTGAAAAAAAAAGAATATTTGCATTAAGCTCATTCTAATTTATTGTATATATTGTACATATCTTGCAGCCCTGTATGTGTTTGTATGTAAGCAATAATACACTCGAAGCTGTGGTATGTCATGAATATTGCCGCTAGGCATCAGTGGCAATATTCATGAAATACCATGGCTTCGAGTGTTTTGCTATTATAATAATAATAATAATTAATTTAATTTATATAGTGCTTCTGAATAACCCGAAGTCGCTGACAATAGTCGGGAGCAAAGTAAAAACAAAGAAACAAAAGCAAAGAAACAACAAAGAAACAAAAATTATACAGCAGTGTGCACTGTCGGGAAAAATATAGGATGAATAGACAATTCTAGGGTATTTTATATCGATGTCAGTGAACTTGGCATAGACAAATAGTTCCTAAAGATGTCTCATTGCTATCAACGCAATGCAAGCGAAAGTCAGAGAAAGTCATCAGCACCTTGGACAGTTCCTCTTTATCTATCCACTCAGTTATGGCAAGCACTGGACAAAAGTATACTTCACACTAATAAAACAAATCGTCTATTGGCTGAGCAGTCTGGCATTCGTGTGACATGGAATCAACCAGGAAATATCTAACGGCTAACAGTTGTTGTCATTGTCGAAAATTGATAATAATCACAAGATACATTCAGTGCTGGATCTAACTAAATGGATTTACGGAGACACATTTATGGAAAGTTTTCTTACCGCGATAAGCCAGAAAAAAGTGAGTCTCTCAGCCTCTGCGTTATGATATTATGATGTTATGATTTGCATTTGATGAATGGCAGTTGAAACCTTCTACAACATTCTAAAGCCAGCGCAGTGGTATATTTGTGGTGATTTAATCGTGAGTGTATCATGAATATACTCACTGTTTAGAACGCTCTCGACCAATCACAATGCGTACCTGTTGTATAAAGTGTAGTGCTGTCAATAGATTAAAAATGTTTTACTGATTAATCTCACAATTTTCTGTAATGAATCTAGATTAAAATTAGCATTTTTCTACTTAAGACCGAAGCTTGTAACATATTTACTTGAGTAAAATCATGGAATTAATGTAAAATCAACACAAAGAAAGTATATTTAGATTCAAAGACTATAAGTTTTCTTTGAATAGTTTCTCCTGTGAAATACAAATGTTCAACAAAACCATCAACATTGACTCAGCTAGACCTCTTTCATAAATCCACGGCGCTAAAATTGAAGATTTTTCACTCCATAGATTAAGTAAGGGATAATGTATAGCTATACTCGGTCATTGTCGCAAAATAATTGACCGACACAGCGTTCTAAACGCAGTGAAGGTCAATTATTTTGCGACAATGACCGAGTATAGCTATACATTATCCCGCTTATTACATGGCTAACTTACTAACAATATACCTAATTCATTTTACACCATCGACAAGACGAGATCAAATGCAGACGCAGTTGTTCTGTGGCTCCTCTGTCATCGCCGGCAGCCGGCAGGTGTGTGGACTTGATTGCACTGATGTAGTGCAGCTGTGCATAATGGTAATGCTTAGCTTTCGTGACTGGGATCAAAATGCTTGATTGTGATTGGTCAATAGCGCTCTCTTGCCCCTAACAGCGGTCATTATTGCGTTGCCCATGACAGCAGTGAATTATTGAGAAATAATTGACCGGTCAGGGGCAACCGAGCGCTATTGACCAATCACAATCAAGCATTTTGGCGAATGTTAAAACGCCATGTAATAATCTAGATTAATTTATTTTAATGCTTTAAATAATTTAAATTAATCTCCTAAATTAAAGCATTAACTTTGACAGCCCTAATAAAGTGTCTTATATTTTTTACTTTTGTTGTTTATATTGTCTATGTCTATATTTTTTATATACAACGTAGAAATGAGGGAAATGTCATTTAAACTTTCTGTATGTCTTGCACAATAGAAAATGTAAAATAAAGTTGACTTTGAAAAGGAAATACAGAGAGGATAACACACATGCTGAGGTTACAGGAAGAGAAATTTGGAGAAAGATGGGGAAAGTGGGAGGATTACAAGGGGAACGAAAACGACATCACAGAGGAAGAACCAAATGCAACACAAGAGGGCGAAGGGTAAAGGAGGAAAGAAGTTCAAGGAGGGTCTCTGAACCCATGTCACACACTTTTGACTTAGTTAGTATTTCCTGATTTTCTTTTTCTTTTTTTTGGGTATTACATTTTTTGTACTTTATTATTTATGTCTGTTTAACAATGTTGTATTAATAATCAAGGAAGAGGTGGTTTGTAAATGGGTGAATCAAAAGGCAAAGAGAAATTTAGTATAAAAGGAATAGAAAGGGCGAAGGATAAGAGAAGAAAGAAATTCAAGGAGGGTCACTGGACCCATACCGTACATATTTGCCTTAGTCAGTATCTAATCCTTTTGAGTAGGTATTAAATTTGTCTATACCTGTTCAAGGGCGGTATACAATCAGTCTTTGTATTAAGTGCCTGGAAAAACAACTGTAGTGGAAACATATAACCAACAATGCTATTCATGTAACCATTTATGTTCACTGCATTCTTTCACATTGTGTTATGGGATCCATTTTTGTGTAAGTGTTGTTTGTCTATAAATGTTAATAAAAATTTAAGTTTAAAAAAAAGAAAAGGAAATACAAAGGGGCCTATTTAGAATGTTTATGTTGTCAAGTTAGAAAAGGTCTGTCTTGAGACTAAAACGTGACGTCATCGTTTTGCAGTACACTACAGAGGAACTCGGATGTTTTGTTTTTGTCTTTTTAAAGATTTATTTTAGCATTTTTACAGCTTTATTCTGGTCAGACATGACCGACAGAGAGCAGAGAGGAAGGACGGGAGAAGATATGGAGGGAGGACATGCGGCAAATGTACGTCCGGGATGCGTGTATATTTTCCCTAACGGAGTTGCACTTCCGCGTTCGGTTTGCGCGATCTGATTGGCCACTGACGTTTTTTTCAGCGCCAATCGCGTTACTCCTAACAATCGCGCCAGCAGGCTGTTACCCTAACCCTAACCTTAACCAACTAACCCTAACCTTAACCAACTAACCCTAACCTTAACCTTAACCAACTAACCCTAACCCTAACCTTAACCAACTTCGAAAGAGTCGCCAAGCTTAACCAGTTTGTTAGGAGTAACGCGATTGGCGCTGAGAAAAACGTCAGTGGACGTCCGGGATCGGGAGACGAACCCGAGTAGGGTCCAGCTACAGCGCCGGGGAATCCTCTCAAGGGGCAAGCCTGTGGCAGCCACAGAGAGCGCGCTGATTGGCGGAAAGTACGGAAGTTTCTCGAAGTACTCGGAGGTGCATGCCATCTAAGAATGAAGTGAGCGTGTGTTATTGGAATGATTGATTGATTGATTGATTGATTGAAAATGTTATTAATGTCCGCATTGTTTCGAACTGGTTATGCTTAGGCCCTCTTTCGAAGTCGGTTATGCTTAGTTTATCTTTAGAGCAGGGCGATAGACCACCAGCCCTGATTCCAAACTCTAAGCATAACTTGAAAGAGGGCGACTTCGAAAGAGGGCCTAAGCATAACCAGTTCGAAACAAGGCGGACATTAATAAAATGTTCAATCAATCAATCAATCCAATAACACACGCTCACTTAAAACAGCGCACCTCCGAGCTGCTTCTATTAAAGTAGGTTCGTGGCTGCCACAGGCTTGCCCAGTGAGAGGATTCTCCGGCGCTGCAGCTGGACCCTATTGACCCGGGTCAACCACGCAGTAACATTGTTTTTTTCATGTGCAGCTTTCAGTCTTTGTGTCCCGAACACGCAACAAGCTCAAATATAAATTTATTTTATTTATTACATGAAACGAAACCTTACAAAAACACATCAAGACATACTGTTTTAGGAATATAGATGTAGAAAAATATTACATGATTGTCATTAGACAAAATATGGCTAGCCCACCAAAAGCCTTCTTGTGGTCGTGTGGTCTAACGCTTTAACAGAAACACTGGCTTCCACGGATCTAAATAGCCTACGTTCTGCTCTGTGTGGGAGATGAAACGGTGAGGGAGAAAATAAAATACAATAGCAAGGAGGAAGCAAATATGATGCAATCCAAATATTGATTTTAAAATATCCGTTTTTTTGTCCGCATCTAACAGCTGAAAGGACATGGCAAGAAAATAGTGTGAATGTGTGTGAGAAAAATGGATCTTAACCCTTTCACTACCACACTACCAAATGGTTAACCCTTTCACTGCGAAAATACAGAAGGTTAACCCTTTCACTGCCACATAACAAAGGGTTAACCCTTTCACAACCACACTACATAAGGTTAACCCTTTCACAACCACTCTGTTTCACTGGTAGTGAAAGGTTAACCTTCTGTAGTGTGGTAGTGAAAGGGTTCATTCGGAATCTTCAATTGAGTACCTCAGGCGAAGAAGAACCACATAACTCCGTTTGACGTTTGCAGAGGAACAATGTTTTCAAACTTCATTATCTAAAGATGGTACGTTCAAGAGTGTTGTGTTCACTCACAGTTAAAGACCGTAGAGACTGAGAACATTCTGGTGATATATATATATCACATTCACACTTCCAAGTGATTTGGACAAATGTTTACAACTATAAAAACACGTGCCATCCAAAACATTTCAAAATGGGACTTATATGGTTCTTCAGTGCAAAGGTTCAATTGTCACAGTCATCTCCTTACTTTAAGCCACAACACGTATAACAAATTAATCCATATTTACGATATTTACAGTCATATTCATGGTTATTAAAAAAAAATTAAAAAAAAGAGCTATGAAGGGCGCTTTTCACACATTATTCAATATTTCTTACAGAATACTTCATTTCCACTTCTCTGTAATTACTTAACTTGTTATCTAATCAATATCGCTAATATCCTCTCTGCAAATAAATACTGATGACTTGAGCTACGGAATAGCTGCAGCAGAAAGTAAAAGGAGAATCAGAAAAGACAAAGAGTTTAAAAATAATAATAATAACAATAATAAAAAAAAAAATCTAAAGAGAGTAGTCCACACATTTATTCTCTTGAAGGAAGCAGCGCTCACAGGCATCATCGTCGGGGGGGGGGGGGGGGGGGATTCAGAGCGCTTCACCCTTTGATGTACCCAGAATACTGTCCGGCTGTTCCTTTTTCATCTGAGGTTTCGTGGCAGTTGGGGAAAGTTGGTTACGGTGTTATGTAACTTAGTAGTGAGAGAGTTGAAAACCAGTCGGGTCGTTTCCCCTGGTGGATGGAGATGTGTACTGTGGGAATGGTCAATCCACCCCCAAGTACATCATAAAACAATTCATTTCACCATATATACTCCGCGATGACTCAGACGGCGATATACATTTTGCAGCACCGTTTTATGTCTTTCTAGATTTTCTTCTCTTTGTGAAGAGTGGATAAAAAAAGTATTCCGTTCGAGCAATCAGCACCGACATTACTGGTGGCCTCTTTTTAAGTTCAAAATGTCTAAAGGTGATGACATCAGAGTGCCTCCCAAGCCATTTCCAGCAGGAGTTGGGGCGTTCCCCCCCCCGCCCTCCCCCTAAGTCACTTAGTCCCATAGGCGTGGCGCATGCTCTCAGACGACCGACACGCCCTGTGTGGGGTAGGTGAGAGCTGCCGCCACGTCAGGCCTCTCGATGCGGGCCAGCGCCGAGCAGAGCAGTCCCAGGGACGAGCCCTCTTGCAGGGCCCAGTTGGAGAGTAGCGTGTGAGCGGCGGCCTCTCCGTGCCCAAACCGGTCCAGCTGTTCGGTCTCATACCCCAGCACTGCCCCCAGCTGCCTCCAGCTCCGGGCCCCGCCCTCCTGCAGGAGACGCTCCACCTCCTCCTGCCTGTGGGGGGCCAGGTTAATGTAGAGACGGGTGTCCTGCTTACTGTCCCGCTTGCTGCCTGTGGAAACACACAGAAGAAGAAGACGTCAGTCACTGGTGGCATTGTCCACTAGAGTGGTTCTCAACCAGGGTGTACATCTGGAGAATTATACGGGAGAGAAGCCTTACCCCTAGGGCTGCACGATTAATTGGGGAAAAAAAATCACGATCTCGATTCATAGATCTATGGCATGCGATCTCATTTCTAAATGATGACAATTTTTCTTTTACTTAAATTTTATTTTTTATTATAATTACTTATTTTTTTTACTTAACTTTTTTAAATAATGACGAAAAATAAGAATCGTGTGAGAGAATTGTGATCTCAATTCTTAGAAAGAAAAATCAAGATTCACATTTTAGCAAGAATCGTGCAGCCCACTCATGTGACCAATGTGAGAAGAGCTTCGGTCAATTTGGGCACTTAAAGAGTCACCAGCACATTCATACAGGAGAGAAGCCCTGCCCCAGGAGATTGTCGGATGATTTTGCAAGGGGGGTCATGTAAAGATGTACAAATACATACACTAGTCATAGTCATACTTTTTGGTATAGCCTAGATGTTTTTTTCTTGTGAAATAATGAATATCTGATGTCCTCCTGAAATAGGAAGACAAAAATTATTCTCTGGTGTCAAGGTTCACCATTCTTTCTGATTAATCTTAACAACGACCTAACCGAAAGCTTTTCTGAGAACCGCTGATAATGGAAAAGAGGAGAAATGCTAACTTTTTTTTTGCTGCAGCCAGCAGCTCTATAGCTCGAACTCTTAGTTGGTTTGTCCACAAAAGTGTCCCCCACCCTCTAGTGGCCACAATTTTCACCCCCAGGAGGCGGTTTATTTGCCACAGAGGTCAAGTGTTTGTGTGTGTAATGGCTGCTTTTTTTATAGTGCTTTTATCCAAAGCACTTTACAATTTGTTACTCACATTTTACCCATTCACACACCGACGGCGGAGGCAACCATGCAAGGTGCCAACCTGCTCATCGGGAGCAATTAGGGGTTAAGTGTCTTGCTCAAGGACACATCGACACACTGCCCGGGAGGAGCGGGAATCGAACCGGGAACCTCTGGATTGCCAGACGACTGCTCTACCTCCCGAGCCACTGTGTGTGAGAATGCATGCGTGCGCTCATAACTATAGGGAGGTGTAGTAGTGGTTACGTCATTCCCGCGCGGTCCACCCCTAAATTGTCTCGTTTTTTAATTTTTTTTACTTTTATTTATAGCATTCATTTTCAGCTTTTTCTGGCCACGCAGCCTCAGGACCTTTTGGCCATGCAGGACCGACAGAGGAGAGAGGGTGAAACGGGAGGAGAAGAGGGGAAGACATGCGGCCTACGCCAACTACACTGGCTTCCCATTAAACTCCGCATAGACTACAAGATCCTCCTCCATACATACAAGGCCATTCACAACCTCGCCCCTCCATACCTGTCCGACCTCCTTCATATCAACATTCCCACCCGGTCCCTCAGGTCTGCCTCCTCCATCAACCTGACCGTCCCCCCAGCCCGTCTGTCCACCATGGGGTCAAGAGCCTTCAGCTGCTCTGCCCCCCGCCTCTGGAACTCCCTCCCCCCCGACATCAGGAACATTGACTCCATAATTTCTTTTAAAACCCACCTCAAAACCCACCTTTTTAGGCAGGCGTATGTCTGATTTTATTTTCTGTCTGATTTTATATATTTTTATTTTTTCTTATTTTAATGTACTGTGATTATGAATTTAACTGTTTTTAAATTGTTGTACGGCGTCCTTGAGTGCCTTGAAAGGCGCCTTATAAATAGAATGCATTATTATTATTATTATTATTATTATTATTATTATTATTATTATTATTATTATTATTATTATTATTATTATTATTATTATATGGCCACCGGGTCTGGGATACTGGAGCGCCCTAAATCGTCTTGTTTAAAACAAATAAAGCATGAACATTGGCATGGTGTACCTTTCTGTGTGTATTCATCCACAATCTATAGCTCAACATGAAAAAATTCACAATTAATCGTACACTTCACTCTGGCGCTGCTGACTGACGTCACCACAGCGTAGACTTCTGGCTGTATTAGGCGACAGCACTGAACGACAGGCGTTCTACTGGTAAGTGTAGTTCTTTTTTAACAACAAATTAAACAACCTTATAACTTTATTTGAACCAAAAATGCTTAACTAAACAATAATGTTAGTGATAGAAGGGAACTCATTTTGTGCCAAAATGGAAACCTTGCCAATGTTCATGAGGCAGAATTATTACAATAGCCGATGATACATTTTCCCAATGATAAATCCCTATACGGGTGGACCGCGCGGGACACTAAAGTGACGTCAGACTACACCTGGTTGGCACAGTCTACAGGCCGCCAGATCATAGTGGCTTTTATGATACACTGGATGGGTGTTTAGCTGGAGTTGAGGATGTAGACAAAATTCTTATTGGAGACTGGAACACGGATATGCAACGAAAAGATGCACCCGTCTTCAAGGCCTTCAGTAGGTTTTGTGATCTGCATGGCCTCAGCCAGCTAATCACCCAACCCACACGTGTATGTGAATCAACTCAGACTACCATTGACCTCATTCTGACCTCCGACAAGTCCAAGATCTCAAATAAAGGGGTTATAGCATGTGGGTTAAGTGATCATTATATGATATTCTGTACCCGAAAAAAACTAAAACAAAAGGCTGGCTGCCACAAAACAGTCACATCTAGTTTTCAAGTTTCTTTAATAGTTGTCATACAGAAGTACAGAATACTTTTGTACAAAATGCTTCTTACTGTTGCGCTCCAGAGACTGTGCATGACAAGATAAGTATGAAATAAAAACATAGTAAAAATTAGAAGAAAAAAAAGAGGTCACAGTGTTCAGTTTAGACATATGTACAATGTTCGTAGACGTAGTTACCATACAATATACAATACTGTGCAGTGTACTAATATACAATACTATATAGTGCAAGGCATAAATGGACGAGGTGCAGTTTAGGTACAATTCACAGTAGGTGTACGAGTTGTAGTGCAAATCCTTTATCAATAAATATAAAGTGTAAGTGTGTTTGTGTGATCTAAAGTGTGGAGAGTGGGTGCTGCAGTGTGTTGTTTGTTTGAGTGAGTGTGTGTGTGCGTGTGGGTGTGTGTGCTGTGTGCATTTGATGGTTGTTGCATAGTGATTATTGTTCGTTTAGCGATTATTGTTCGTTTAGCAGCCTGATGGCCTGGGGATAGAAGCTCCTTCTGAGTCTTTCTGTGCTCGCCATAAGACTCCGGTATCGCTTGCCTGACGGCAGCAGTTCAAAGAGGCAGTTGTTCGGGTGGCTCGAGTCCTTAATAATTCTCTTAGCCTTCCCCTTGCACCGCTTGTTGTAAATGTTCTGGAGGGTGGGAAGCCCCCCTCTAATTGTGCGTTCGGCTGAACGTGTCACTCTTTGTAGTCTGCTACGGTCTTGTGCAGTGCTATTCCCAAACCAGGAGGTGATGTTGCCGGTCAGGATGCTCTCTATTGTACATGAGTAGAAGTTCCTAAGGATCTTCTGACTGACTTGGAACTTCCTTAGGCGCCTGAGGAAGTAGAGGCGTTGTCGTGCCTTCTTCACAACACTGTCAATGTGTGTGGTCCATGTCAAGTCCTCGGATATGTGGGCTCCGAGGTACTTGAAACTGTTCACTCTCTCAACTGGTGCCCCGTCGATGCTGAGGGGGCTGTAGTCCTTGACCCCCGACCTCCTGAAGTCCACAATCATCTCTTTTGTTTTGCTGACGTTCAGGGAGAGGCAGTTCTCCTGACACCACTGTGACAGGTTCTCTACCTCTTCCAGGTAGGCCCTTTCGTCGTTGGCAGAGATCAGGCCCACCACTACTGTGTCATCAGCAAATTTGATGATGGTGTTGTTGTTCCGCTGTGCTACGCAGTCATGTGTGTACAGGGAGTAGAGGAGGGGGCTCAGAACACAGCCCTGGGGGGCCCCTATGTTGAGCGTGATGGATGAGGAGGTGCAGTTGCCGGCTCTTACCACCTGGGGTCTGCCCGTCAGGAAGTCCAGGACCCACTGGCACAGGTCATAGTTCAAGCCCAGGTCCCTGAGCTTGGCTATGAGTTTGGAGGGGACTATGGTATTGAATGCTGAGCTGTAGTCGATGAACAGCATTCTCACATAGTTCCCCTTCCTCTTGTCCAGATGTGATGCTGCTGTGTGCAGCACATGGGCTATGGCGTCCTCCGTGGACCTGTTGGGGCGATATGCAAATTGCAGAGGGTCCAGGTTGATGGGGAGGGAGGAACAGATGTAGCCCTTCACTAGCTTCTCAAAGCACTTCATGGCTATGGAGGTGAGGGCTACAGGGCGGTAGTCGTTGAGGCAAGCGGGCGTAGATTTTTTGGGTACAGGGATGATGGTGGACTTCTTCAGACAGGTGGGGATGACGGCCTGTTCCAAGGACAGGTTGAAGATGTCAGTGAATACCGGGGCCAGTTGGTCGGCACAGACTTTTAGGACGCGGCCGGGGATGCCGTCCGGTCCTGCTGCCTTCCTGATATCCACTTTTTTAAAGATCCGTCTCACCTCATGCTCTGTTACCCTGAACACTGAGTCTCCATCAGCAGACCCCCCCCCCCCCCATTGCCGTGGTTTGTAGGCTGGTGTTGTTATTCACAGCCTCAAACCTCGCATAGAAGGAGTTGAGATCATTTGCTAAGGAGATGTCACTGTTCAGTTTGAGGGGGGTTCCTTTGTAGTCTGTCATTGTTCTGAGGCCCTGCCACATGCCTCTAGAGTCAGCCTGTTCAAACTGAAGTTCAACTTTATCCCTGTAACGCCGTTTTGCCTCTATTACTGCTCTCCTGACGTTGTATCTTGCCATCTTGTGTTCTTCCATGTTGCCTGTCACCAGCCCGGTGTTGTATGCTGATGTGCGCACTTTCAGAGCCTCACGGACGGATTTGTCTACCCAGGGCTTTTGATTTGGGTAGATATTAATTTTGGTGGTGGGGATTATTACTTCTACCTGAGTACAGACATAGTCAATCACCGTTTCGGTGTATTCGTTAATATTGGCTGTGTTATCACGGAATACACTCCATTCTGTGCTTCCCAGCACTGCTTGGAGTGACTCCACTGACGTCACGGCCCAACGCTTAACCTCTCGCGAGACCACCGGCGTTCGCTTGAGACTCTGTTTGTACTTAGGCAAAAGAAAAATTGCGGCGTGATCGCTTTTACCGAATGGACTAAGAGCCTGTGACTTGTACCCATTCTTAAATTGCGAGTATACATGGTCTAATATGTTCTCGCCTCTGGTGGGACAGGTCACATGCTGATAGAAATTCGGCAGCACCTTTTTAAGACGCGCGCTGTTGAAATCCCCCAAGACCAAAATGGCCGCGTCAACGTTAGCTGCCTGGAGTTTGTTTACCTCGTCGTGAAGTTTTGAAAGTGCGACCTCAGTGTTCGCGTGTGGTGGAATGTACACTCCGATGAGGATGATGGACGTTAACTCTCTTGGGAGGAAGAAGGGTCGACATTTTATCGTGATAAACTCCAGGTCTGGGGAGCAGTGGTTAGACATTTCCTTTGTGTTGCCTAAATCGCACCACTCCTTGTTTATCATGAAGGCAATGCCGCCTCCTTTCTTCTTTAGTGACTCTAATGCCGTCCGGTCTTTTCGTAGAACGAAGAAGTGGTCTGCCGGTTCTATTGCATGATTCGGGACATCTGGACTCAGCCAAGTTTCTGTGAAACAGAGGACGTTACAATCCCGAATGTCCCTCTGGAATTGGATCCTTGCTCTGATGTCGTCCAATTTGTTTCCTATCGATTGCACATTGGCCAACAATATGCTGGGCAATGTGGTTCTGTGTCGTTTGGACCTCAGTCTGTTCCGGACCCCGGCTCTCTTTCCTCGTCTTCGCGGCGGCTTTTGGTCTTGTCCGAGACCTCAAAACCTACTCTAGCGAGGCCTTCAACCTTGAACTGGAGAGTCTGGACTGGTCAGATGAACTCAATGGTACACTGGTTGACGAAACATGGCTAGGTTTCAAAACCAAATTCTCAGCAATACTAAACGACATGGCCCCCCTAAGAACCACCAGGGTAAAAAATCGCGCTGAGCCGTGGATGCACTCCGAAATACTGGCCGCTATGAAAACCAGAGACAAAAAATGCTCTGAGTTTCGTAAAAGTCAGTCAAAGCTTACTAAAAGCACGAGCAGTGAACTCCAAGCCCACGTGACTGAACTCAAACTAGAAAGAAACAGACTAAGAAACGACGTAAACTCCATGATCAAAACTGCAAAAAAGAATTTCATCAATGACAAAACTGAGGAAAACAAAAACAAACCACGTGAACTTTGGAAATTACTCAATAATCAACTAGGATGCAGTAAAAAACTTAAAACCAGATTCTCAAACATAAACATAAAAACGGACAACACGCTCATCACAGACAAGCTGGATGTAGCCAATTACTTAAACATTTTCTTCACAAACATAGCCACAACACTGGTAAACAAACTACCCTCCCACTCAGGGCTTTATGGGGTAGAACACATAGTAGCTTACTACAAAAACCTAGGGGTCCGCGAGGACGACTTCAAGCTGGAAATGGTAACAACAGATGAGGTACTCAATAAACTGAGCGCCCTCCAACCTAACAAGGCCACTGGCCATGACAACATCCCCTCCAAATTCCTCAGAGACTCAGCAGCCGCCATCACACCAATCATCACACACATAATAAACCTCTCCATAAAACAGGGACACGTCCCCAAGGACTTCAAAATTGCGAGGGTGACCCCTCTGCACAAAAAGGGCAGCAAATTAGACCCAGGCAACTACCGCCCTGTTTCTATTCTCACCTCCATCTCGAAAGTCATGGAAAAAATAGTCTACGAACAGGTCGAAAAGTACCTAGCGGAAAAAAATCTAATCTACGAATTCCAATCTGGCTTCAGAACATCCCACTCCACTGACACATGCCTTCTCTATTTGAATGACCACATCAAACAAGAGGTGGACGCAGGCAAATACTGCGGCATGGTCATGCTGGACCTACAAAAGGCCTTTGACACGGTCAATCACTCCATTCTGATTGACAAGCTAAAAGCAACTGGTTTTGATAGTCTATCAGTGAGCTGGATGCAATCCTACCTTGAGGGGAGGGAACAGATGGTGGAGGTAAACGGTACTCTATCCCCCCCCCTCACAGTGAGCTGTGGTGTTCCACAAGGAAGCATACTAGGACCGCTACTGTTCCTAATTTATGCAAATGACATGTCGTCAGCTTGTGACTGCAACTTGTTCCTGTTTGCGGACGACTCAGCCCTGCTGGTCTCTGACAAGAACAAGTTACAGGTTGAAAAAACCCTCAGCTCGGAACTAGGCAGAATCTGCATATGGCTCGCTGATAACAAACTATCATTACACATGGGCAAAACAGAGTCCATTCTCTTCGGTTCAAATAACAAACTCAGCAAGACCGACGGCTTCTCAGTTACAGTGGGTGACAATATTGTCACAAGGAAAGATGAAATTACCTACCTGGGTTCCATCCTAGAGGCTAATCTCTCCTGTGACAAAATGGCATCCAATGTAATAAAAAAAGTCAACCAACGAACTCGATTCTTGTACCGGATCTCCTCTCTGGTAAACAAGAACACCCTGAAGACTCTGGCAGGAGCACTCATTCAGGGGTACTACGACTATGCTTGCACCTCATGGTACCAAAGCACCTCAAAGGCGCTAAAAACAAAATTACAAACATCTCAAAACAAACTGGTCAGACTACTGCTTGACCTTACTCCTAGAACCCACCTCACCCCTGCCCACTTTGACAACCTAGGATGGCTTAGAGTAGACGACAGAGTACAACAACTTGCAATGGGCCTGGTCTACAAGATACACTACACGACCAAGGTACCCATGTACATGTCAAAATACTTCCCAAAGGTCAGTGAATACCACGATCACAACACCAGAGGGAGCTCCACAAATCATGTTAAACCCAGATTCGGCTCAAATAAGGGACTAAACACGTTTC
>NC_140183.1:73307858-73315155 GCF_963971535.1 Notolepis coatsorum
GAAGCGAATGTTCCTGGAAGACCAAGAGACACACAACACATAGTCAGCGACAATTAATTATATTTTGTGTTTTTTTTTTATTGTATTTAGTGTATTTACCGAGGAAACCGCACTTCCACCCGAAAAATCCCCCAAATCCACCCCAAAACAGAATTAGCTCATGTTATTGGTATACACTTTCATTAAATCTTTGAATTCTTAATGAACAGAATGTGCACCGGTTTCATTCTCGTCGACAGAGATGAAGAGTTTAGTTGTCTGGTTTAGAGCTTCGGGAAAGAGTCGTCCATATTGTCCGCAAATATGAACCGAACAATCTCATATCATAATATCGTATCGTATCAAGATCACAAGAGGAATAACTATGCATGTTCTGTTTTAGGGTGTATTTGTCCTTTAATGAAAGGAGGCCTATGGTCTCCCAGACACATTCCTCCTATAAACTTGACAAGCTGTTCCCCTGGCAACAGAATTCTTCTGGGAAGGTCTATGACACACTCCTACGCAGAGAGTCGCACCACGTTCCACTGTCAAACAAGAGGAAGTCAACTAAACGCTGCTACTTATATTAATTGTTCCCCCTATATTTTTTTTAGCCCTATTTTACAAAAATGTAAACGACAATGAACTCAGCCATAAAGCCAGGCATGGTTTCTTTACACAGAAAAGATCCTCCGTTTACTTTTCTGATAACTACATCGCCGCTGCATAACTCTGCTGTTCATTCATTTGTCAGAGGTCATGCATCGCCACGGCAACATGGCACACGGTGCATAGTTGTCCTGCGGGCCGTGCAACGTGTAGGAAGGAGTGCAAAGCTCACGGGGGAAGACAGTCGAGACATAATGATAAGGGGGGGCCGTGACGTATTGTATATAGGTACAGTATCCGTGACATTGTAATTACTTACCCTTCGGGCATGGCGCGCACTTGGTGTCCTCTTTCCCGCACGCCACCTCTAGTCCGAAGCCAGCGGGACACAGGCTGCAGCACTGGCCCGACTCCGTGAACTGGCCACTGACACAGGCGTCTGCGAGGGCCACCTGGAAGGACACGTCGATAAAAAGGATCAATAAACAAGATTCGGGAGAAAAGGGAATGAACACACGCACCAGGACTGGAGCGGCGCCGGTGCTGCACACGGATGTGATGTAGAAGAGAATCGCCGCACGTACACTCATAGGCCTCGGTGAAAGTTGCTTTATTAAAGCTGCAGTAGGTCAGAGTGAGTTCACCTGCTGCTCGGCAGGTTTTCAAGCCCAGGCAACTCGCAACCAAGGTTTTCCACAGACTCCCAGAGCGAACCGCAGCTTTAAGCTAAATTCTTCCCCCAAAGAAATTATAAATATTTCCCAGCCTCTGATCGACAGTCTGTTTTGTACATTGTGTGTACTTCTCGACAAGGGCCAAAAACCTCTGATTGGCCAAAAACAACAGCTCCCTGCATCAATAATCAATCGGATGTTTTTGGCCTGCCAAGTGGTGTTCCCGAGGTCATATTGTAAAACTAAGACCGCCGTCACGTTCCCCCGCGTTAAAGTGCACACAATGTGCAAAATGATACTGCCAATTTATATTTAATTCCATCTTCAAATCCGCTGGTGCCTCTGGGAGTCTGTGGAAAGCCGTTGTTGCACGCGAGGGGAATAGCTCGCTGTATTTCTCCGCTGGGCAGGTAAACTCACTCTCGCTAATTTCTCCTGACCTACTCTTTAAACAGAGACACTCTCAGAGAAGCTACTGGCACCGGATGACGACAGTACAAACGTCTGAAATAAAACAACCGGCATTGAAGCCACATACAGTGGCTCTCATGGCGTTAAAGGTGCTGTAAGTATATTTATTAGTTAAAATAAGTGTTAAATAGCTCTACATTCCAACAGCCATCACTGATATAGAGTGTTTTTGTCAGTAACGTGGGTCTCCCAGTCCCTCCTCTTTTCTGGTATCCCTTCCCACTTTATCCAATCAGGAGAGAGAACCCTACATTTGTCTTCTTTTTTTCTTCTTTTTACTCATTTCAAGAAATCGCGCCGTGTCAAATTAGCTTATTGCATTGGCATATTATGTTGCTTGTTTCAAGGACAAAAAAAACAATTTTTGTCTGACCATTTTGCAGTGTGGAGTTCTCTCTCCTGATTGGATAAAGTGGAAACGGGATACCAGAACATGTATTTTATGTTTACTGCAGAGCGGAGGGACTGAGAGACCCTTGTTACTGACCAGACACTCGATATATCAGTGGCGGCTGTCGTGAGTGTAGAGCTCTTATTTTAACATGTAGACCACTTATTTTAACAAACACAAAAAAAAACACCACTTACAGCACCTTTAAGATTACGAACACATAAAAAAACCCGCTCAGTCTCGATTTTAACAGCCGTTTAACGGCACACGGGCAAACGAGAAAACTCTCCTCCCCCCCCCCCCCCCCAAGTAAACTCTTGTTGACCACTCTTACTGCTAAACCGTCTGGTCTGTTGAACCCATTTTGAGGGAGAAGGGGGAGGGGGTCATTTTTGCTTTGTTCAGGGGGGGGGGGGGGGGGGGGGGCGACGACTTTTGGACCACATGTGGGAAGGAAACCGCGCACACCCTTGCCATCGGAACACAAGAGAGAGGGAGTGGGTGTACCGAAATGGCCTTTTTATCTTTTAATCTGCCTGGGTTTTTCACCCCGAGAGTGCTCCGGGGGCCTTATCTGCGCCGCGGTAAACGGAGAGCCCAGGTTTTTCGACTTGGACATGAGGGATAGATCAGACATTCCTGAGGGTTTGTACAGCAGAGTAGGTGCCTAACAAGGGTGGCTGGCTTTAATCAGATGGCTTTAGAACTGGTGGAAAGAATAAGACGCGGAGGGGGTGAAGGAAAACACTCGCAAGAAGAGGAGGAAGGAAGGAGCAAGAGAGAGAGAGAGAGAGAGAGAGGGGCTTCCTCCCATGTTGGCACGTTCCAAATCACTGTGAAATCTGTCTTAGAGTGTGAAAAAAAACACAGGGATGTATGCTGTGTGTCTGTTTGTACCGTATGCAGCATGAGTGTGTAATAATAATGCCATATTGCCATGTCTCTATGTTCAGCCTGGTTGGGGCTAGCCATGGTATGGTATGGTATGGTATGGTTTGTGTCTCCATTAGCTGTGTACAGTCTGGCTGGAGCTAGCCATGGTATGGTATGGTATGATCTGGTTTGTGTCTCCATTAGCTGTGTACAGTCTGGCTGGAGCTAGCCATGGTCTAGCATGGTATGGTATGGTTGGGTGTGTGTCTCCATTGCATTTCTTCTACACTCTCCAGTTGCTAGGCAACCTTTCAAAGTCCACACCGCCAACCGTGGTACAACACAAGGTAAAACCGCAATGATGAACAGTCCCAGCCGGCTTTGGCCAGGTCTGGTCAGGCTGTGAAAGGTGGCCGTCTCAGCCAGGGTCCAACCAGGTTTGGCCGGGTTCTAAAAACAACGAGTGTGTGTGTGTGTGTGAGTGTGTGTGTGTGTGTGTGTGTGTGTGTGTGTGTGTGTGTGTGTGTGTGCGCGCGCGAGAGTGTGCGCGCGAGAGTGTGTGTGTGTAATAATAATAATTTATAATTTAGGACCTGCTCAGAGGTCATTAATCGGCACGCATGCGATGCATGCATGCGATTCGTCTCTGCGATTAACCCATCCCGTCGTCCTTCCCCCCCAAGGGCAGCCGGGAGCAGACAGGCGTCAACGTGAGCCGCGCCAGGGGACCAATCCAAGTGCTCCTGTCCGTCTTCGTCAAGGACGCCACAGCGTTAGCGATCTATTGTTGTGCATGTTTTTCCATTGGGTTTTATCTTATCGGGGGGGAAACCCTTGCGAGCACGGGGAGAACATGCAAACTCCACACAGAAAGGCCTGGGAGATACCCCACCTGGGTAACTGGCACCATGGAAACCTGGTCCCCAAGCGGGAATCGAACCCTGGACCTTCTTGCTGTGAGGCGACAGTTTTTAACCACTACACCACCGTGCCGCTGTGTGTGCGTGTGTGTGTGTTCCAAGTTAGACCTGAGTTGAATACTTTTTTTTAAATATTTATTACGATTCTGAGCAGTAGCCTACCAGATGGGTGGGGTTTGGCAAACAGGGTACTACTGACAATGCCGCAAGTTTAGACAATTTCAAAGTCAAATCAGTTTACTTCTCTGGGGCTGACGGCTTGTCTTAACGCTACTGGAACTGTCTCCATGCGGTTAAATCCCCCATTAGTCTGGTACTCACTCGAAGCAGGTTAAAACAATCTCTCATGAAGAGAAAAAAAGGTTTAGTTTGATCCTTGATTTGTTTGTTTACTTGATTGTTCCTCTATGTTTCTTTTTGTCAAATGTCTGTATTGAATAATTGGAAAATGGCAAAATATGTCAAATAAAATTATTAATTATTGTGAATTATTTGCTAATAGTATTTAACCCAGGTCTGGTCTGTGTGTGTGTGTGTGTGTGTGTGTGTGTGTGTGAGTGTGTGTGTGTGTGTGTGTGTGTGTGTGTCTGAGCGTGCATGTGCATGTGCACGTAAAGAATGTGTAATTCTCATCCCTGGAAACAGACAGGGCGGGATACGGGGGAGATGGCTGCAGCCCAAGGCGGGGGGGGTGTCAGTTAGCCAAGGCTGTCCAGCATGAGGACTGTATGTTTGGGTGAGAGGGGCCTTTGAAGTCCCTCGGCCCTGCAGGTGTGTGCGCATGGAGGTCAGTATTACTCTCCCTCCCCCTCTCCAGGCTCCAAACAGCGGCATCTTAAACATGCGCACATTTAAAGGAGAGATTGGCCCACCGAGCCTGAGGGCTGACAAGAGCAAACAGATGTCTAACAACTCTAACCTCCTGCAAAGGGGGGAAAAGTAACAGCTAAACAGCCCACTGATGTCTCACTCTCTGTCTCTGATGTCTGCCAAGGAGCGCAGGCAGCGTGTGTCGACCTGCAGTCTCCAATGAAAGTCTCCCATAGCCCACCCCAGCCCCACACACACGCACACACACACACACACACACACACATACGCACACACCATGCCATCTCTCCAGTCACTAAATGCTGAACTCTTTCCACCGCGCCGATACTGGAGGGGAAACAGCTTTGAGAAGCCTCGTTCCAAAAACAACAGCTAGTTTTATTGCAGCACTTACAGAGGAGCCAGATATCTGAACGCCAGCCAAATGATCCCGGATCAGAGGGTATCTGGGTAACGGGGTGTATGTAGCAGGTCGCGGCGGGCAGCATAGGCGGTAGGATGCTGGAGAGAGCGCGCGCACGCACACGGGCCATAACCAGGCCTGTGCCTTAACCCTTTCACTACCACACTACCAATGGGTTAACCCTTTCACTGCCACGTGACAAAGGGTTAATTAACCCTTTCGCAACCACACTACAGAAGGTTAACCCTTTCACTACCACACTACAGATGGTTAACCCTCTCTGTAGTGTGGTAGTGAAAGGTTTTACTGGCCCGAAACTGAGGGGGAGGCGCGTTGGCTAAACGCTAGCCAGCCCCCTCCGTGTGACACATGGACCTCCTCCGCAAACACCAGCTAACCTCTTAGCGTTCTATCCACACTTTGATGAATATTTGGTGGCGGCTCTTTAGTAGTGTCTCCAGCTGGCCCCCTCTGTCGTTACACAGCGCCTGGCCCGGCCCGGCCCGGCCCCGGTCAGGTCTGGTCAAGGTCTACGAGGCTGATTAGTAAAGACTATAGAGCCAACTCTGCCCAGAACAGGAAGCGCCACTGGCATTTCATCAACCGGTGCCCAAATATAGAGTGAAATATCCAGTCCGTTCCAAACTGAGGAGGAGGAGGAGGGCGGCGTTAGTCACACACTCTGTAGCTCAGGAAGTCAGGAACAGATTTATTAATACAAGCTACACTGTGCTTTTTGAATTTGCTCATGTTCATTTGCATAATATGATTTAATTTATTAACCAAAACAATTGATAAATGGTACTGATAAGTGTTTCGTACTTTGTTTTGTTAATGGTTGTTGAATCGTGGCAACCATACTGTATGACGATTGTTGTGATATGGAAAGCCTCTGGGCTCTCTCCTCCTCTCCTGTGGAGCAGGGATTCAGTCTGGCAAGACACACTTATTGATCTGGGTGTGTCGACTCAGTGGTACTGAGACTTTGCTCCAATTTCAACAAATCTGTATATATGTATCTATCCACATCGGTCTGTACATAACTGCATATTATCCCTTTTCCATGTCTGTAGATACTATATCTGTACATATCCCTTACCTACTCTTACTAGTTACGCTGCCGGCCAGTATGACTTACTACCATACTGTCTTTATACCTGTATCACTCACTACATAATTATTAACTACAACTCTGTACATACATCTGATTAGCACTATTACTCAGTAATACTCATTTACATATCTTATACCCAGTTTAGTCACATGTACGTCGTCATTGTACTGTACTTGTGCTGTATGATGACAATACATTGAATTTAATCTAATGACGTAATCAAATGTACACATTTATTTAATTACATTTGTTTAAATTCAATTTCATGATGTTATAATTTAAAAGTCCCCCTCCAATTTGATACGATTGTGCCACATCCAGCACCTCATGTTGTTTACCAGCTTTGAGTGGAAAATTCAAGCCATCAAATGGTGTAGTGTACCTGGTTGGGTTGTCTTTGTTATTTTCCAGAGGCACCAAAACAGTTTGGCGCTACTACTATGGTAAACACTTATCTGTCCCCCCAGGGTGGATAGGAAGAGAGAAGCAGGCTGCAGTTGCTCTCCCTCGTTTAGGTAAGGGAGTCGATTCCCTGGTGAGAGGAATGGGACCACCAGCTAGCAGCACTTTCAATAAGGCTCTCCACTCTACGGCTGTCAGAGTCACTCAGTCAACACACGAGGCAGAGAGAAAGAGAGAGAGAGAGAGAGAGAGAGAGAGAGAGAGAGAGAGAGAGAGAGAGAGAGAGAGAGAGAGAGAGAGAGAGAGAGACATACATACACACAGAAAGAAAGAAAGAGAGAGAGCAACATACACAGACATACACACAGATAAGAGAGTAACATACACAGACATACAGAGAGAGAGAGAGAGAGAGAGAGAGAGAGCAACATACACAGAACAGACATACAGACAGAGACAGAGACAGAGAGAGAGAGAGAGAGAGAGAGAGAGAGAGAGAGAGAGAGAGAGAGAGAGAGAGAGAGAGAGAGAGAGAGAGAGAGCATGCAACATACACAGAGAGACTATACTCAGAGAAAGAGAGAGTGCAACATACACAGACAGACATACTCACAGAGAGAAAGAGAAA
>NC_140183.1:73315355-73355355 GCF_963971535.1 Notolepis coatsorum
CCTGAGTAGTAGGATTATGTCCAAGAAAGACCTTGAGAAGCAAATGTACTTCCGAGCTATTTCGTATTTTACAGGATGAATAATTCGGTCTCGTAAATAAGATACCTATAATATGGCCTCTTATTCAGCAATATTCAGTGGTAAAACGTTTCCACGACAGGGCTACTGTGCGGTCTTCAGGCCTGCATGTTGCAATGTCTCATCGGAAGAAGTAGGAAAGCGCAGAAGTATTACTTTACTCACTTTGACTAGAAGTAGCGCGCAGATCAGAAGCGCGTCCATGTCTTCAGTCCGTCGCGGCGGCTTTATTAGATTGATCCAAGGAACGAGCTCTCAGTGCCGCTTAATAGACCAACAGATGAACTAGTTCACCCGACAGACAGACCACGAAAGTAAAACTCGTTTAACGGCCTCTTTAAAACACCCAGTCCGTGGGGGGAGACAGACAAGACGGCGTGGAAACAACTTGTAGGTTCTGCGCTCCTCCGGATGACAGCTTCGGTCCAGTCCTGTGCTGCAGATCCTGTTCAGAGTGAAACCCGTCGCCCTGCTGCACGAAGAACGTGTCCAAAAACAACATATATCTGTTTCGTTGTTACATTCTTCACGATCGTCATCTAACAAAAATATAATACATATTTTAGAATGTATATCTTTGACTGTGTATTCTGATCTTTGACTACCTAAATGTTTATTGTGCGCGATCTGTGGTGCTGAATTTCCCTAGGGATGAATAAAGTACTTCTATTCTATATTTGTATTCTAATAAAAACGTCCCTCGATCTCGGCTCGCAGACGCAGCATACCTCCTCCTCGCTCTCCAGCTCAGAAACAGATGCGCCAAAGTTGCCCCAAAGTTCTTTCAAGCACTCGCCCCACCTCTCCCCTCCCTCCCTCCCTCCCTCCACCTCTCCCCCTCCCTCCCCCCCTACCCTGCCCACCGCGTGAATACTTTCCCCAAGGTGGTTGTCCTTCCGCGTTCGGTTTGCGCCGCCTGATTGGCCACTGACGCTTCTCTCAGCGCCCAATCGCGTTACTCCTAACGCTCGCTCCTAACTTTCAGAACTTCTCTCAGTTCCACAAGTCCGTCGCATCAGCTACCTACCTGCATCAATATACTACTAACTATCAACGCACTCGCTACCGCCGTGCAGGCCCGGACTGGCCATCGGGAGCACCGGGAGTTCGGCTCATTATTTGTGATTCACATGCACTCAAATTCACCAGTATGCAGGAAGTCTTTGTAACAAAAATGTTTCTGGTGGGGGACCCCCAGACCCCCCGCTAAAAAAGTGGCCTGACTGGGGCTATATTTCGCGCTATATCTCCCGGTATGAATTATTTCCCCAGTCCGGCCCTGCTGCCGTGCATCAATATACTAACTAACTAGCACATCAATGCACTAAACTACTACCGCTGTGCATCAATATACTGCTACTGCCGTGCAATATACTGAAAACAATACGTTATTTTGATGTGATGTCGATTGATATGAATAGCGCGTTACGTTAATATAGAGAGATGAAAACAATACGTTATTTATATTGATGTGATGTCGATTGATATGAATAGCGCGTTTACGTTAATATAGAGAGATGAAAACAATACGTTATTTATATTGATGTGATGTCGATTGATATGAATAGCGCGTTACGTTAATATAGAGAGATGAAAACAATACGTTATTTATATTGATGTGATGTCGATTGATATGAATAGCGTGTTGCGTTATTATAGAGAGATGAAAACAATACGAGGAAATGGGCTACGTTAATATAGAGCGATGAAAACAATACGAGGAAATGGGCTACGTTAATATAGAGAGATGAAAACAATACGAGGAAATGGGCTACGTTAATATAGAGAGATGAAAACGGGCTACGTTAATATAGAGAGATGAAAACAATACGAGGAAATGGGCTGTGGAACTGAAAGCTAGGCGCAACGCGATTGGGCGCTGAGAGAAGCGTCAGTGGCCAATCAGGCCGCGCAAACCGAACGCGGAAGGACAACCACCTTGGGGAAAGTATTCACGCCTCCCCACCTCCGCACTCGTAAAACCTGATCTGTGATTGGCTACGTCGCTGCCACGTGGTGGTAATAATAATAATCATCTAAAAAGACGTTGAAGTTATACTATATTAAAAAGAATAAAGCAAATTGATACACAGTTGCACCAACTTGCACGACATAAAACGGAGCCACGCTAACTGTTATTTGTTTGGCCTGCTGGTTGCAATTTATGTAGCTATATAGACGGTTTAATTGGAATTCTGTTGCTAGGGAACAGTTTGGACACAAATGTATCTCCTGCCAATTATCGTATTAGCAAACATAGCAACAGGAAATACATTTGGGTCACTTTGAAACAGTCTATAAAACACTATACATAATAGGTTTACCCATAATTGCACATTCTGTAGACATTTGAAATATAAATGTTATTATAGCTCTTTTGTAAATAGTCCAACCTCTCAATAAGGTATTGGAGGATTTTCTTTTTTTTATTCTCAAATTGATTGGCTGCTCTTGGTGCAAGGACTGCTGACAGTAGACAACAAGATAGCTAAACCTGAAATTCGACTGCATTTTATAGCAGTAAAATACTTTTTTTGGAGATGGTAAAAAGAAAAACTGAATTGGGGCTTTAATGAGTAAAATATCTCTCTACTGGATTACAGGATGGGGCAGAAGTGCAGGTAACACACTTGTAAGGATGAGGCCCGTGCCTACATCTAACATGGGAAGTACTAAACGGTACATGGAGGGCAGGACAACAAACAGACCCGACCAGGCTGTTATCAGAGACAGAAGCATGAATTAAACTAGATCCTCTCCAGAGTTCATGTTTGATCTCATGCAACTCAAAGAGCCCCCACTGAAAACAAACAGAGGGTGAATTACACACCTTGTAAATTCTATCTGGAGAGAGAGGAGCATCCCAGGGGGTCTGGGTAACTTCAGAGGAAAAACAAATGGAGATCTCTCTCTTCAGACACAATAGTGGAGACACTTCAAAGGCCGCACTGAGAGGGGAGAGAGAGGACGGGCCAGTCTGGGAGAGAGGATGTCTCGTCTTTCTGACAACTTTATGTTTCAATTATTATAACATCTATATTTCAGTCTATTCTCCTCTCTCTCTCTTTCTACATTTACATTTAGTAATTTAGCTAACGCTTTTATCCAACACGCCTTACAAGTCCTGTACAACAAGTCATCAGGAATGCTACAACTCTGGCAGCTAAAGGGTAAGATTGTTCGTCAAACAGTGTCGAACTTGAGTGCTACAGTCTTGAGTGTATAGTAGTAAAGATATATTAGCATAGTAGGTAGTCATTTCTTTCCCTCTCTCTCTCTCTCTCTCTCTCTCTCTCTCTCTCTCTCTCTCTCTCTCTCTCACACACACAATTAGTGCCAGGCAAAAATGTACGAACAAATACTTTTGGTACATACTGGTCAAATATAATCAAACCTCTCCCACTCCAATCATGAGCTCCAATCCTAAGATTTAGCTCCCTGAAATGAGCCAGGCTGCCCATTGTAGTTCCTTCCCTTCCTCACACCCACTCACACAGTCAACTGGATTGGAGTGAAGCAGGGGTGCTATGCCAGTGAGACCTAAAGACATGTCTTCACTTAATTATCAAAGTAGCCAATAGAATAAAAACCCATATCACGAGTCATGCATAGTGACTGGGGGCCAGGAGTCTCAGGGAGCTCGATTAAAAACTCTTAAAACACCTGGAAAAACTTGAATGGTTAGATTCACTTAAATGAACCGATGAGAGAGAAAAATAAATAGAATTTGACTGCCAGACAAATTTCCCTAGGGACAAATAAAAATAATCTTGAATCCATCTTCTTTACTAGGAATACTATAAAATACATACATATTTCATAATAAATGTCAAACAAAAGTCAATGTCTATATTCCATTTCTTTCTACATTCTCTTCCAACCATCGCTTTGTAGTGCTGCTGCTGACAACTCACCTCCCCCTCCCCCCCGGGGTGATAAAAGTTGTGTCTTAACAATACAGTCAGGGGTGGATGTAGTACTTCATCCTGGATATGATGTCAAACGGCTGGGGGTTTTCTGCGGTCATACGTGGGTGAGAATTAGCACTGCGGCGTAAGGCAGTAATAAGATCCAGGATCTTGTCCTGTCATCCTATAACCAGGAAGGCACGGACCAGAGGGGGAGGGGGGGCTGAAGCCATCGCGGGGGGACAATTTGAGGGTTGTTGTGGTTCTTGGCAGTAGGAACTCAGACAACACCGACAAGATTGCGAGAGCTCACGATAGTACCCCCCACCCACCCCCGACCTCCCCTCAGGACACGAGAGGTCAGAGGGACATACGTCCAATAAACGTGAGCGAGGTGTCGGCCCCTCCTACCATTGTCAGTGTGGCCACATCAGAGAGTAGAATAGCCTGCGGTAGCCCTCCCTCCTCCTCCCCTCGCTCTCCTTCTCCACTTGTATTGACCAGGGGTCTACAGGCAAGTTTTTACCACTACACCCCCCCACACATACCACCACCCACCCCCACCTCCTCCCTCTATGACACAGTGAATGGTTACCCTGGAGGTGTTTATGGGAGGCTGGCAGGATGTTCAGCCCACCGGCAGATCAAAGGCTCCTTCTTTAAGTCAATGCGCTGCCGTTGCCCGCTGACCCCTTCACCTCTTAATAGACAGTTTAGACACAGACAGATGAGAGTTACAGGGTTCCAGTAGAACCCAAGGTCTGAACCGTCGTGACTCGTCTTGATGTACAACAGAACGCGCTTCAGTCGCCATGATGTCATATCAGTTTCCTCCCCGCCGGGACTCATGGAAGAATTAAAGCTATTTTTTTTTTTTTTGCGGACAGTCGTCCCTGGGACGAGGGGCTGTGGAGAGTCACTAAAACTATGTGGGAGCAGGCAACACGGTTATATGGCCATATAAGGTCAACTTGAACCAACGTGTCTGACCGAAGGGTGAGAGTGATGTTGTGGATTCACGTTGTCACAGGAAAGTCACAGAAAAGTCACGGCAAGCGGCTTGATTTAAAAAAAGTGTGTGTATTTTCAAACATCCTTTAAGAACAATACAAATGCCAAAATAGTGGATATATATATAAAGAATTAAAACAGGTCAAAAAAAAATCAAAGCAGTGCTGGCTGACTGAAGACACTTGGGAATGCGGACGTCTTAGTAGGTATATACAACATGTGTACAGCAGAAGTGTCTGGGTTAGTGGCTGGGGGGCTGTGTGACGAACAGGAAGGAGGACACTATAGGACAATTGTGACGGCATGTTGAACACCAGTGACTGCATAGGTCAGTGAGATCACCATTACATTCAGAACATTTTACGACAAAACACACCAGTGTTATACAAACGAGTATCAATATGCAAACTAATACAGCAAAGGTATACTTGCACAGTCGCTTATGCAAACAATCATGTATATTTACGCAGTACACACACACACACCCGTTCGACAAGACCCCGTTTCTTGACTAATATTGCAGCCAGGGTGATTCAAATAAAATGTTGATTGTACATAAACCGTGTTGTGAGAGGGATTATTTTTGTATCAGTCTATACATTTTTTTTTTTTTGTAAAATCGTACTCATTGTGCCTTTAACTAGGTACAGAGCAAATAACCGTCAACATTTCAAATATATCTTCCGTTTTCTCTTTCACTTGTAAAAGGCGATTTGCATCGCTCGAAGAGAGCCATGCTGTATTCACGCACCATTTTGTTGGTATTGCATTTGCCCAGACGGTTCCCTTTGTTTCTCCCATGATGACAGTGCATAACAATTAACTCTGACCAGACTGGCAGCCGCGACCGCGACCGCAGGAGAGGAGCAGGCAGGAAGTAAATTCCTCTGTTTGCTCAGAGACTTTCTTCTTCTCATGTATTTCACAGTCAGCTCTTCGGAAGAAGCTTTCAGTGCGTCAGAAATAATACAATAGCGTAGTAGAGAGAGATGCTTTGAGCTAAAACAGCTAACCGAACTTAAGGTAAATAACGAATAAGCAGGGAAATGCATTGAGCTAGACTAAAATGACATTATAAACGTAAAATAAAACTTTTATCTTGTTTTGGTGTGTCTACAGCAGCAAAGTTGATGGACACTGGACAGTGACCTTGAACAGGGATGGCGCAAGAGACCAAATAGATGACTGTGTGTGTGCGTGTATGTGCGTGCGTGCGTGTGTGTGTGTGCATGTGTAGCTTGAGATGCAAGATGCAAAAGGCACTTTTTCAGATCAGCTAAAACAAAGACATAGCAATATGATTCAGTAGCATGGAAAACACAACCGACCGTCATACAACAGATATTCTATTCAAATGAAACGGCCGCACACTGGAAGCAGTGGTCAGCGCTGTGGCCTCACAGCGAGAAGGTACTGGGCTCAAACAAACTCGCTGGAAGGCCTTTCTGTGTGGAGGCCGCATGTTCTCCATGTGCCTTTTCGTGGGTTTCCTCCGGGTAGTCGGTCCCCGGGTGCTGGACTGTGGGTGCCCGCGGCTCCTAACTCGTTAAATGCAGATTTACGTCAAAATGTACTTGACAATAAAGATATTCTATTCTATTCTATATTTCACATGTATCAGAACAATGGCCTTTTCTCCTCTGTAAGGCAATTAGAGGGCATCTCCTCCCGAGGTTGACTAGATCCGAGATGGGGGGGGGGGGGGGGGGGGGGGGGGGGTGAGGCCTCCCCTGGGCACTGATCTCAGATCAGGAAATCTTGACGTTTACCATTAGTGGGAATAACACAGCACAGATCCACTACCTGTAAGTAATTACCCTGCCTCCTCTCCAGCCACACGTGTGCACAGAGGAGATCAACCATCTTGTGGTGTACACTAGTATTACGCGCAGGAAATCTCTATGAACAACATTTTCTTTCAAGTTTTCGAGGAATTTTAAGAAGGTGCCATTTGCCAAACAAACGACTTTGGAACAACTGAAAGGAAGGGAGGGGGGGGGGGTGTTCCACTGACAATAGCAGGAGCCAGGGGTCGAGAGCGCGTGGGGAAACCACTGCATTAACTCTCTCCTTGGCTGTGCCGTGTCTGTAAGGCTGTGAGTCATGGTGCCTGCAGGTCCTCTGTGATATGTGAGTCACACAAAAAAAAAAAAACAGAGTTGTCTCTTCTCCGTCCAAGAGCATTCTTTGGAATGATGCTGAATGAACACAGAATTACAAAAACCTGTCGCTGGAAAAATCCATTAAAATATTGTTTCCCTTTAGTACAAAGTGCTCAGTGACTAGTTGCTCTCTCGGGAGAGTTCAGAGGCTGAGAAGGATTGTTTTCCAGGATTCGGGAGGAGGCTGGAGGGAAAGCCTGGTTTTATCCGGCAAAGGTGAGCACCGTCTATCGCCACCCTTTTTACGGGGGTCCCTTTGAAAACAGCGCGGCGGGCGGACAGGCGGTGGGGGGTCGAAGGCTGTCACTCCGTGGGGTTGTACTCCGTCTCGCCCGAGGACACCTGGGAGATGCGGCGTGTGGAGCCCCAGAGGCGGCGCGAGAACTGCCCCGATCGCACCTGAAAGACGAGGCAGAAAAACAAGTTGTCATTCACTCCGGGGGCCAATAAAGACACCGTCAAAGAGATCTAAACGTCCAAGTCTAGATGTGTTAATCCCTCGTAGACGCCCGGCAAGGAAGAAGAAAAAGATCAAACGACTCAAGTTTGGAAGTGTTAAGACGCTGTCGAAAGACCCAACATTCAGGTCGAGATGTACCAAAACCAAACAGCGACATTATAATGTGAATGAACTTGTTCTCGACGAGTAGTTATACATTATTCAGGTATTCATCGCCCCCCCCCCCCACACACACACACACACACACACACACACACATACAATGTTGCAATCACTTGACACCCCCCGCTTCTCACCTCCTCTGGCTTGCCCGCCCCCACCACTATGAGCTTCCCGTCCTCCAGGCCCACCAGGATGTGGCTGCTCTCCTTGGTCACAGAGACGCTCCTCACTGGGACCTTCAAGGCCAGGGGGGGCACCGCGAGGTCCAGGCTGGCATAGAACCAAAGAAGACGAGGTTCAGCGACTCGGCGGCGGCGAAACAAAGAGGACTCTACTGAACTGAACTCTCCACTCGACAATCACAGTTAATGGCAATAATCATGGATATGTAAAAAAAAAAAATTAAATATTTTCCATGTAATTTCCATCAATCTGATACTATTATGATATATACTATCGTATTTTTTTTTATCTGCTTAAAAGGTGGGTAAACTAATTTCACAAATAAAAAAGTGGGTCAATTAAAGAGAGATAGAAGTGGGTTTAATCCACTACATCTCTGTTTTTTGTTTGTTTGTTCCTACAGTCTTTTCAGTCTTCAATGTCCATGAGATCACATCCAATTCAACTCACTGGCACTATTAGGGCTAACTGATCTTCTTTTACGATCTAAAAAAATCAAGAATGTTACTGATTCTATTTACTTATCTTCATCAATCCAGGTTAGTCTCATAGAGACCAGGGTCACAACGGCAGCATAAGAAGTTACAGACAAGGCAACATTGATAATGTTCCTTACCTGTATAAGTCTCTTATCTGTCTAAGTCTCTTACCTGTATAAGTCTCTTATCTGTCTAAGTCTCTTACCTGTATAAGTCTCTTATCTATCTAAGTCTCTTACCTGTATAAGTCTCTTATCTGTCTAAGTCTCTTATCTATAAGTCTCTTGTCTGGATAAGTTTCTTCCTTGTATAAGTCTCTTACCTGTATACGTCTCTTATCTGGATACGTTTCTTACCTGTATAAGTATCTTATCTGGATAAGTCTCTTACCTGTATAAGTCTCTTATCTGTATAAGTCTCTTACCTATATAAGTCTCTTATCTGGATACGTTTCTTACCTATATAAGTCTCTTATCTGGATACGTTTCTTACCTATATAAGTCTCTTATCTGGATAAGTCTCTTACCTGTATAAGTCTCTTATCTGTATAAGTCTCTTACCTATATAAGTCTCTTATCTGGATATGTTTCTTACCTATATAAGTCTCTTATCTCGATAAGTGTCTTACCTATATAAGTCTCTTATCTCGATATAAGTCTCTTACCTGCATAAGTCTCTTGTCTGGATAAGTTTCTTCCTTGTATAAGTCTCTTACCTGTATACGTCTCTTATCTCGATAAGTCTTACCTGTATAAGTCTCTTACCTGTATAAGTCTCTTCTGCATAAGTCTCTTATCTGGATAAGTCTCTTACTTGTATAAGTCTCTTACCTGTATAAGTATCTTACCTGCATAAGTCTCTTATCTGGATACGTTTCTTCCTTGTATAAGTCTCTTACCTGTATAAATCTCTTATCTGGATAAGTCTCTTATCTGGATAAGTATCTTACCTGTATAAGTATCTTATCTGGATAAGTCTCTTGTCTGGATAAGTCTCTTACCTGGATAAGTCTCTTACCTGTATAAGTATCTTATCTGGATAAGTATCTTATCTGGATAAGTCTCTTGTCTGGATAAGTATCTTACCTGTATAAGTATCTTATCTGGATAAGTCTCTTGTCTGGATAAGTATATTATCTGTATAAGTATCTTACCTGTATAAGTATCTTATCTGGATAAGTTTCTTATCTGTATAAGTATCTTACCTGTATAAGTATCTTATCTGGATACGTCTCTTGTCTGGATAAGTATCTTACCTGTACAAGTATCTTATCTGGATAAGTCTCTTGTCTGAATAAGTCTCTTATCAGTATAAGTATCTTATCTGGATAAGTCTCTTGTCTGGATAAGTCTCTTATCTGTATAAGTATCTTACCTGTATAAGTATCTTATCTGGATAAGTCTCTTGTCTGGATAAGTCTCTTACCTGGATAAGTCTCTTACCTGTATAAGTATCTTATCTGGATAAGTATCTTATCTGGATAAGTCTCTTGTCTGGATAAGTATCTTACCTGTATAAATATCTTACCTGTATAAGTATCTTATCTGGATAAGTCTCTTGTCTGGATAAGTCTCTTACCTGTATAAGTATCTTATCTGGATAAGTCTCTTGTCTGGATAAGCATCTTACCTGTACAAGTATCTTATCTGGATAAGTCTCTTGTCTGGATAAGTCTCTTATCTGTATAAGTATCTTATCTGGATAAGTCTCTTGTCTGGGTAAGTCTCTTATCTGTATAAGTATCTTACCTGTATAAGTATCTTATCTGGATAAGTCTCTTGTCTGGATAAGTCTCTTACCTGTATAAGTATCTTACCTGTATAAGTATCTTATCTGGATAAGTATCTTATCTGGATAAGTCTCTTGTCTGGATAAGTCTCTTATCTGTATAAGTATCTTACCTGTATAAGTCTCTTGTCTGGATAAGTATCTTACCTGTATAAGTATCTTACCTGTATAAGTATCTTATCTGGATAAGTCTCTTGTCTGGATAAGTCTCTTACCTGTATAAGTATCTTATCTGGATAAGTCTCTTGTCTGGATAAGTCTCTTACCTGTATAAGTCTCTTATCTGGAGGTTTCCCTGTAAGGTGCCTAGGATGACGTAGTCGGAGACGAGGAGGAGAGCAGAGACCTGCTCCTCCATGGTGGAGGAGGACAGCAGACAGCCGTTTACAGAGTACACATAGACGCAGTACTTCCCCTTTATGAGGAAAGAGAGAATTATTATTATTAGTGTCATAAGCAGGCAAACAATGGGCCTCATTCACCAATACTCTCTTATTATTTTTCTTATATTGTTTCTTAACCGTCTGTTAAGAGAACAAATAAGAAAAGCTACCACCGCATTCATCAACCTGTTATTTTTTTTTTATCTACTTTTTCTCCCCATTTTCTATTTTTCTCCCTTCCCCAATTTCGTATTGTCCAATTCTACTCCCCTGTCTCGAACGTTGTTAGGCCATGCCTCCCACTGGTCGGCTGCAATGTGGATGAAGCCTTGCATCACGTGTCCCCTCCGGTACACGAGGAGGCAGCCGTCGCATCTTTTCACCTGCACAGCGCGATCTCTCAGCGGCGAGGGTCTGCGTGGGAGGGACACGTTGCTTCCTGATTCTGCTGCGCAGGCGCACCAACCGACCTGTAGGAGTCGCTGTCCACAACGTCCGATCCCCACCCACCAGCTTCCCACCCCCTAATACTGCCAATTGTATTAGTATTAGTGCTGTCAATTGATTAAAATATTTAATCGCAATTAATCGCATGATTGTCCATAGTTAACTCGCGATTAATCGCATTTTTTTTTATTTTTTTTTTATCTACCTTAAACGGATCTTTTTCAAGTTCCAAATTTTAATACTCTTATCAACATGAGTCAACAAATGCTTGCTTTATGCAGCCATTTAACACAAAAGGATGACCCTCATGCATTGCAAATTTGCATCAAATTCAAAACAGAGTGATGCACAAAATAATTTAAAAGAATATAATAATTTAAAACAATGAATAAAGTGTGCATGAAATAATAATACCGCGTTAACTTTGACAGCCTTAATTAGTATGAACGACCAGCCAAGCTGGTAGCAACGCCGAGAGCTGGGCTCGAACCCAGCATCTCCTGCGTTAGTGGCGAGCGCCTTGCCCACTGCGCCACTTAGCCGCCCTCATCAACCCGTTCTTAACGTCCAAATCTGTTCTTACCCAGGTGTGTCGAATGATGAATCCCACTCATTCTAAACTGAAATGCGCGTTCTCGCGCAATTCATTTGCATACAGACACGCCCCACGGGCTCATTATAATATGAGAGCCGTATGCACAACTGCGTCTGCATTGCATGAGCGGATCCCCGTATTCAATAGGTAGCACTGGAGCGCTTTTGTGAGGTTTTGCCCGCTGCTCACTACCTTTTCTCTGTCTTCTTTAAGCCTACTGTTAGGAATTCCCTATTCTCTGTCTTCTTTAAGCCTACTGTTAGGAATTCCCTATTCTCTGTCTTCTTTAAGCCTACTGTTAGGAATTCCCTACTCACTCTCTCTAGCCCCCACCCTCTCGTTCCTTACCCTTAGTGGCCACACCTGTTTGATATTCTATTATCTCTCGCACCTGTGGTGGCAGGCTAATTAGTCCCCCTGTGGGCTTTAAATACCAGGGCGCTTCCCCTCGTTTTGGCGTGGGGTCGTGTTGTATACTTGCCGAGTCATATTCTCTAAACATCTAGACTCTTTCGGGAGATCCTCTGTCTGCCTATGCTGTTCCATTCTCCGGCGTCGAGATGTTTGCTCCAGCCTTCGCCTGCTGTCGCCGTTGCCTGAGAGTGGGACTGGTCTGCGCTCCCTAGACTTCCACGGGAGGCATCCCAGTCATCCACTTCAGACCCCCCGCGCAGCTGTCGTCCTGACGCACATCCAGACCAGCGCAGACGCTCTCCAGTCCACAGCGCGCAACGCGCATCTTCCAAGGACGCTCGAGCTTGGCACGCTCTCCAGACCAGCGCGCAACGCGCATCTTCCAGACCTTCGAGCTTGGCACGCTCCTCCGTACCAGCGCGCAACGCGCATCTTCCAAGGACGCTCGAGCTTGGCACGCTCTCCAGACCAGCGCGCAACGCGCATCTTCCAGACCTTCGAGCTTGGCACGCTCCTCCGTACCAGCGCACTGACGCGCATCTTCCAGACCTTCGAGCTTGGCACGCTCCTCCGTACCAGCGCACTGACGCGCATCTTCCAGACCTTCGAGCTTGGCACGCTCCTCCGTACCGGCGCACAGACGCGCATCTTCCAGACCTTCGTGCTTGGCACACTCCTCCTGGCAGACGCACCCCGATGCGTCTCTCTGTTCCGACGCGCACACCAAGGTGTGGCGCGCCACTCTGTTCCTCGGCTCCGACAGTGGCTACCCGGTGGACGACATCCTCGCCACCGCCACTGTTCCAGCTCCCTGTTCCGACGCGCACACCAAGGTGTGGCGCGCACTCTGTTCCTCGGCTCCGACAGTGGCTACCCGGTGGACGACATCCTCGCCACCGCCACTGTTCCAGCTCCCTGTTCCGACGCGCACACCAAGGTGTGGCGCGCACTCTGTTCCTCGGCTCCGACAGTGGCTACCCGGTGGACGACATCCTCGCCACCGCCACTGTTCCAGCTCCCTGTTCCGACGCGCACACCAAGGTGTGGCGCGCACTCTGTTCCTCGGCTCCGACAGCGGCTACCCGGTGGACGATGCCCTCGTCACCGCCACTGTTCCAGCACTCTGTTCCTCGGCTCCGACAGCGGCTACCCGGTGGACGATGCCCTCGTCACCGCCACTGTTCCAGCACTCTCTCCCTCGGCTCGGACAGCCAGCCGCCCCGGTGGCGATGCCTTCGTTCCCGTTGCTGTCCCTGTACCATTACGCATGCGCCTGGGTGAGTTTTGATTGTGATGTCACTCACCCAGCGTAGTGCCCTTGCCCCCGTTCCCGCTGCTGTCCCCGTACCTTTACGCATACGCCTGGGTGAGTTTTGATTGTGATGTCACTCACTCAGCGTAGTGCCCTTGCCCCCGTTCCCGCTGCTGTCCCCGTACCTTTACGCATACGCCTGGGTGAGTTTTGATTGTGATGTCACTCACTCAGCGTAGTGCCCTTGCCCCCGTTCCCGCTGCTGCCCCTTTACCTTTACGCATACGCCTGGGTGAGTTTTGATTGTGATGTCACTCTCCCAGCGTATTGCCTCTGTTAGTTAGTTTGGACATTTCATCTCCCAGCGTATTGCCTCTGTTAGTTAGTTTGGACATTTCATCTCCCAGCGTATTGCCTCTGTTAGTTAGTTTGGACATTTCATCTCCCAGCGTAATGCCTCTGTTTTTGGTTCTCACTTAGAATAGTATTTTTGGACTTTACATCTCCCCCTGTGTGTTTGTCACACGAAGATATTATTACTTTGTTCACTTTGTTATTTGGACTGTTCTGCACCTGCTCTGTTTTTTCCCTTTTGTGCATTAACTCTCTCCTCTGTCCTGCAGAGCGGCCCAGATGTTTTCCCACCTGTCCCCAGTTCCTCCCTGTACCCCAGCCCGCCTCCGCGGGCCTCAGTCCCCTCTGTTCCCTAGTTCTCCCCTTTCTAGTTCCACCTAGTTCCTGTTCCCTAGTTCTCCCCTTTCTAGTTCCACCTAGTTCCTGGTCCCAAGTTCTCCCCTTCTTGTTCCACCTAGTTCCTGTTCCCTAGTTCTCCCCTTTCTAGTTCCACCTAGTTCCTTGTCCCTAGTTCCCCTAGTCCCCGTTTCTCCTGTTCCCTAGCTCTCCTAGTCCCTAGTCCTCTCTCCCTAGTTCTCCTTGTCCCTGGTTTACCTAGTCTCTAGTTCCTCTGTCCCAAGGCGTTCCCTTAACCTTCCCTTAGGCGTTCCCTTACTTTCCCTTAGTGTTCCCTTTTCCTGCCCGCCTCTTAAAGGCACCTTTCCTTCCCCTCATATTATATTCCTGTATTTGTGATTCTCCCTTAAAGGGACAGTGCCCTTTTCCCTGTATTTCCCTGTTGTTCAATAAATATCTGTTTCTTGGCAAACCATCATACCTGTCTTGTGTTGTGCGATTGGGGTCGGTTACAAACCATAACAGCTTTGCTCAGATTCAAATGTATTTTCATCATACAGCACCTACTGTATTATGGAATAGACTGTATTAATATTCCATATTAATATATCCGGAACCGATCTTTTTCGTTTTCATTTAAAAAACATTTTAAAAAAGTAAACACGAAATCGTCTCAAGAAATAAAACAAACACTGAAAATGCTGTAACTCTGCCACAAATGTACAAAATAAACGTCTTTCCTGTTTTAGACTTCGCTCTTTTAATTTGAAACCCCCCGACCGGAAGTTTTATTGTTGTTATCACTAGCAGAACAACTTGTGTCGTCCGGTTCTGTGCTTTTGAGCTAACGCTAGTTTCCAAAGGACAGGAGAGAAACACCGCGGCTCACATGCATGCACTGCTATCTGGTGAAAACACGTTGCCTACAGTGGCGGCGGAGGAAGGCGAGCACAGAAAAACTGAAAATGCTGTAACGCTGCCACAAATGTACAAAATAAACGTCTTTCAATAGCTTCAGTGTTTTAGACTTCACTCTTTTATTTTTAAACCCCTCGACCGGAAGTATTATTGTTGTTATCGCTAGCGGAACAACTTGTGTCGTCCGGTTCTGTGTTTTTGAGCTAACGCTAATACAAATGTGCATACGATAAAATACTTTGGCGGATAAGCCCAAAATCGTCACCGTCTGGACATGGCCTAAGAGCCAATCGCGCAGTAGGTTGGGAAATGCCGGTTACGCAGCCACTCATCTGGCTCTGCAAATAGATCTAGAGTCTGAATATCTCCGCATAAAAGTGGAGACTGGATGGCACATCTCTCGCTCTCTCAAATCCATTCTGAGAACGGAACGCAGTGCCCACGATGCAGGTCAAAGTCAGTTGTTTATTTATAAATGTTTACTGTTTGCATACGAGGTGGTCCGTAAATGTTCTTGATAACAATCTAGTGGTCCGCATAAACAAGAAGTTTGGGAACCACTGATATAGACAATCTCTAAATATGTGTGGGCGGCCAGAGCATCTAACTGTTCTAACAGCAATATATAATTATTATTATTATTATTGAAAAGTTCTGGATTTTTTAAGTCGTATTTGGGGGCAATTTAGGCTTTTATTTATTTATTTATTTTCTTCTGGGTAAGAGTTTCTTATCTGGGTAAGAGTGGTCTTGACCACTCTTAGAATTTGGTCTTGCCTATAGAGAAAAGCAAAAATAAGAAAACATTGCTGAATCCCAGGTGAGAACAAAATAAGAAGAAATGCTAGTTAAGAACGAAATCTTTTTTTTATATCGCTTTGTGAATGAGGCCCATTGTGTGTGTCACCATCAAAGATTTCTATTAGTCAGGTGAATACTTCTATAGCCAAAGTCAACATTTTTAGAATAGTAGAAAAAAAAATGCTTTAAAGAAAAAATGCAATGTTTTCAGACTGACACCCCCATGTATTACTGAAATTCTAATATGAGATTTCAAATGGGATTCACAGGCCTTAGGGTCACAGAACTTCTCAATTCACACAGGACTAAATAGACTGTCAGTTAAAACATGAAAATCACCCAAACTGGAGTTCTAAGTTATACACAGATATGGTATAATACACTAGTATATATATGGTGCTCTATACCTTCCCAGCAGAGTGTCCCTCCAGAGAGGTCTGTGCCACTATGTGCCCCTCCAGGCCCACCTGGAGCTCAGAGATCTGGGCCGGCACACAGCCCTCGCCCGGGGGCCGCAGGGTCCGCAGGAACTGGCCTCGCCGGACGCCATGCACTATGACAGTGCCGTCCTGCAACACAGGCAACAGACTGGGATCAGTAAGAGAAAATACTTTCTTTACACCTTAAACAAGTTAAGTTCATTAAATACATACTTTGTTGTTATTATAGTAATTATTATTATCAATAACAATAATAAAGGTATCGTCATCATCATCAATATATGACCTGACCTACATTATGACCTTTGACATCTAGGCAATTTGTTACTGTGTTACTGGACTATGCAACATGGCCTGGTGACCTCTCACCTTTGACCCTGAGACAGCCATATCTAGTTCTGTGCTGATGGCCACACAGGTGACCTCCTGGTCGTGTCCACAGAGGACCTGCATGGGACGAGGAGAGAGGCCGCTGGAGAACCCACCCTGACGGACACAAAGCAGGTTCCACCTAGTTAGCCGGCAACCTTCAACCTACCTTTCACAGAACGTTTAGAATGCTAATTTACCACCATGTCGGAAGAAACAACCGCCGCTATGTGCAAAACAACAGAGATATTTTGTCGAATAATAACTTGATGTCTGGATCTACTGCATCGTGTAAACAAGTCACAGTAGAACAGTAATATCATGCTTTTCCAGTGTTTTACCAACTGTACCACTGCACAGAATCTGTACATCTGTATGTGACAAGGGTAGCACTGTGAACAAACTGCACACAAACTGGTAAATGTTATATGTAAATATGTTTTTTATGTGAAATGTAAATAATGGTAAATGTGAAGATTGGAGCAAAGGAATGTCCAGAAGAAGTGTTAATTTACAGGCTCCAAAATGTATGTTATTTTATTGTTCATGATTTTGTAATGAGATTTTGATTTAGCATCATGCTGCAATTTTTATTTGTGTTATGCATTGCTCTTGCTGTGTGGCTATTCCATTACCTCAATCTGCTATTGTATGTGACTCAAGACTGATATGTAAGAAATAATATGCATGTATTTACCTGCTGTAGAACTTGCCACACTATACAGGATGTGTCCCTTGAGCCAGAGATGAGGTAGATACCACAGAGGTCCAGAGCCAGGCATGTAACAACATCTACACGGAAGAACACATGCACATGCACACACACACGCACACACACACACACGCACACGCACACACACACGCACACGCACACACACACACACACTGACACTGTCATCGTGATTCATATCAATTGTCATTGTTATTACTAAACACTCATTATCTATAGACCTCTTCAAACTTGACAACATAAACATTCCAAAAGTGCCATGGCGTATATCCTGGTGCAGCGTTTGCTACTACAATAGCCGACAGGAAATACACTCGGGCCAAAAAAAGCTGTTCCCCTAGCAACAGAATTCCCCCGAAAAGGTCCGTGGGCGCGGGAGCTCACCGATGTGCCGGCAGATCCTGCCCACCAGCTTGCCCTTGCCCAGTTGGGTGACACGGAGGCTGCAGTCCCAGTGACCGCCACTGAACAGCAGGCGGCCATCGTTGGAGACAACCAGCACCTGGGCGCTGAGCTCCACCCCGGGGGAGAAGGGTCCGCTCAGGAGCCGCTGCGTCCTGCATCGTGAGCGGAGGGTGGGAGGAAGGGGTGGAGGGATAGTCAAGTCAAGTCAAGAGTTTTATTTGTCCCGGCATACAAGTATACAATGAAATGCAAGCGGCTACGTGGCGTAGTGGGCAAGGCGCTCGCCACGAATGACGGAGACGCTGGGCTTGCCTGTTCGAGCCCAGCGCTCCACATTGCTTTCAGTTTAGCTGGTCGTCCGTACTAATACACATTGGCCGTATTAGGGGGTGGGAAACTGATGGGTGGGGATCGGGCCTTGTGGACAGCGACTCCTACAGGTCGGTTGGTGCGCCTGCGCAGTAGAATCAGGAAGTGTCGGGGGCAGCGTGAGCCTCCCACGCGTTACTCCTCGACACTGAGAGATCGAGCTGCGCAGGTGAAAAGATGCGACTGCTGTTACCTCAAGTACCGGAGGGGACTCGTGCTATGTGACTTAGTCCACATTGCAGCCGGCTTGTGGGAGGCAAGAAACAGCGTTCGTGACAGGGGAGGGTTGAATTGGATGATACGAAATTGGGATGGGAGAAAATATAGAAAATGGGAGAAAAAGTGGATAAAAAAAAAAAAAAAGTATACAATGAAATGCGGGGGGTCTTGCCCGCAACGATGTGCATAATACAATACCGTAATAATAAATATAGTAACCCCGGCTTGTATTTGTTTCAACTGTAGCGGATACCAGGCTTGTATTAGGAGGAGGCATGTATAAGAGAGAGGCCTATATTTCTAATTTTCAAACAGATCATAATGAATAAATCAACATTTTGTGTCAGTTTGAACCCAGTAAAATGTACTGGGTTCATTTATTGAAACCAAGTACTGTATGAAATACGGTAGTAAACAGTGCAATTACAGGTGGTCAAAAAAAGTTAAATAAAGTAAAATAGTGCAATCACAATACTGGTATAATAATAATAATAACTTCGTTTTATACAATTCTGAGGTAGGCTTACTCCCTTGGTAAACATTAACACCATACCATTATATGGTATTTACTGCACAGCCAGGCCAGCATATAACAACAATAACAAAATATATTGCCTATGGTAAATCCGTTGAGGGAAATACCGTAATTCCTCTAATATACATGAAACCCGGCTTGTATTAGGAGGCCGGCTTATAATTGCTTAGCTCAACAGCGCACCCGGTCATTAATAGAGACCCGGTTTTTAATTGAATACCGGTTACTATTAGAGGAATTACGGTAGTAATATATAATAAGAATCCAATAGAACGACATTGTGCAATAAAACAAGTAAACAAAGTAGGGCATATCGGTATATGTACATGAGTTATTAGCTCATGTAGCTTGTTGATTTTATGATCTTATTGTCTTACTGTGTTGTTGTTGTATCGTTTTGTTACTGTGTCCTTTGCTTTTAAATATTTCTTTTTTTAAGTACTCTGATCTATTTTAACTTGTATTGCTGCCTATATTTACCTAATGTTTTTTTTATCTCTGTTTTGGTACTCTTGTTTTATTTTAATCTATTTTTAGTGCTGCTAATAGTTTTAATATGCTCCTCTGTACAGCACTTTGTGCCCCTGTGGCTGTTAAAGCGCTTTATAAATAAAGTTGGATTGGATTGGATATTTACAGAGCATGGTAGGACATGCTAGGTCCTGTGGTAGGATGAGGGGATGAAGGATGAAGGGATGAGGGGATGAAGGATGAGGGGATGAAGGGATGAAAGCAGGATTAAGAGTTGTAGAAGGAGTACATTTACATTTTGTCATTTAGCTGACGCTTTTATCCAAAGCGACTTTACTGTACAAGTTTTGTACGACAAGTCATCAGGAAGGGTACGACTCTATCAGCTGAGTAACAATGTTCATCAAAGTGTTCAGACTTGAGTGCTATAGTGTTGAGTGTATGTTAGTAGGATAGGAAGAGTGCATGACAGTAAGAAGGTTAGTGTTTTTTCTATTTTTCAGTTCAGATATTGATTGAAGAAGTGTGTCTTCAGTCGAGTAAGCTGATGACTTGTGATAAAGGGTCAACATGGAGGAAATTCATATGGAAAACATTTCAAGGGTCAAAAATACAAACAGTTGTGGCCATTTGATAGTCCGAAGCAGTTCTCGTGCAGATTTATTCAGTGTTTATATCCTCCATGTTTATTCGAATTTTAAAACTATAAAAGTCCATTGAACCAGCCAGGAACATATTTCTGAATTAAGTATGACTTTAAAAGCCTGCAAATAAAAGTAAGTCTAGTTGATCTGGAAGCAGATAAAAGATTATACAGATATCAGAACCTATGAGAGAGAGCGAGAGAGAGAGAGAGAGAGAGAGAGAGAGAGAGATAGAGACCCCACACATGTTGTTCAACTGTGTCCTGCTTAATATAGGATTCACTATACTGGCAAGCAGACTGAGGGCACTCACTTGGGATTAGCCACAGTGGGGTCCTTGGTGAAAGTGAAATAGTTGGCTATGTTCTTGTCGTACGGCAGCCAGCTGTGTGTCCCTATCAAACCATTAGCACTCACAGTCACCTGGAGAGATAAAGCAAAACAAGAGTCATATGAAACTAAATGCTTTCCCATACGTAGCTTTACTTGTGGCTTGGGGTGGGAATCACCAGAGAGCTCCCACTATGATAATATTGCGATTCTTAATTTTCTGCAGTGCCTAATATATAGAAAATATCAGGGACCGTACCAGTACATCCGAGCCCTGAATGATGAAGGACCGGTTCTGGATCTTCGGTACTACCGCCTGGATCAGGGGATGGCCATCGCTCACCACCTGAGACACAGAAGTGCAAAGGTTCAAAGCAAATCCGTGAAAATCTTGTGAATTTATGATTTAATGGAATGGGAGTGACGGAGGTATGGATCTGCTCGAGAAAATGTGGGTCTTACCTCCACAAAAGGCCGCAGTTTGTCAAGCTGCTCAAAGAGGTTGGGGGGTAGAGTATCCAAGCGGGCCTGCCGCCTAGACGCATTCTCTACCGACATACGAGGAGGGTGAGGCTCCTATTTGGAAATGGGACAACAAAGATCCAAAGATGCTCAGATTAGTTTGAAAACCCAAATGGTCCATGAACTGGTTGAACTCTATAGAAAGTGCTACAGCGGTTCCATAGACACCTCTATAGAAACCCCCAGCCAGAGAGTTGGAAAAAGAAGGAATTTATGGCTTTTCTTTTTGCAGACACTCCTGCTCATGGAGAGTGGTTGTAAATTATGAATGTGAATAATCAAAGCCAGTGGTGGCAGTAAATTAGTCTGATGGAAGTCAGACCTTAAGTAGCTGACAGGGGGTCTGGCCAAAGTTACTGATGATGCCTTCCAGGGCCTTGCGCTCCGTCTCGTTGGCAATGGCATCCAGATCTACAGCACCTACAGATCAGGCCGGACAAGAATCAAGAGTAGGGTCAGTATTGGCACAAGTAATACGAGATGATGCACTTCCACAGGGATAGAGATAGGCGACTGAATCCACAAACTTTCTTTATATGCAGACGACCTATTCGTTTATGTATATTGGATCCTCTAAGTTCAGTCCCGAGACTGGTGGATTGCTTAGTCAAATTTGGAACCCTTTCACATTATAAAGCTGATGTAGATAAAACTGAAGCCTTTTCTCTGAACGGCTTCACCACGCACCAGATGAGAGCATCGTTCTCCTTCAAGTGGCCAAAGGATGTTAGACTCTGCCTCTCTCGCCACCAACAACATGTTTACAACTTTAGATCTCATCTCCAGGTTTATTTAGCAGGGGAGTAGTAAAATACAGTTCTAATAAATTTTTCACATCCCTAACCTCATAGGCACCACTGGTTAGCTTGTCAACTAAGAGCGTCTGGCCAATCTGGATTCTAGATAGCCTGTACTCCAATGCCTTCATCAGATGCTCCAGTCACTGACTGAGAGAGGTGCACCGGACTGTCCGTCTCCTTGGTGATGTGTCGGCATTGTCTCAAGTTTTGCTCATCAAAAATGTTACACCCCTAAAATTTAACTCTAGACGCAAAAGATGGAGATGCTTAAAGCTTAGGTTTATCCACACGGTCGTTGAGGATCGGGAATTCAAATTGAACAGTTAATCTAATTAAATGAAAATGAAAACGAATAAAGATTCAAGACAGACAGGACACAAAGAGACCAATAATTAAGCTATACAGAGCATTATCCAGCTACCCAGGCCATCCTGGGGGCTATCCCAGAGGCAGATATACCTACTGCATATATTCCTAGCAGCAGGCAAAATATATACCTACTACCGTACATATATTCCTAGCAGCAGGCAAAATATATACCTACTCCTGCATATATTCCTAGCAGCAGGGGAAATATATACGTACTGCATATATTCCTAGCAGCAGGGGAAATATATACCAACAGCATATACTCCTTGGTATAGTGAAGAGTATGGAAATATATACAGTAGTACCTACTGCATATACTCCTTGTTATAGTGAAGAGCAGGACAAATATATACTTAATGCATATACTCCTTGTTATAGTGAAGAGCAGGAAAATATATACTTAATGCATATACTCCTTGTTATAGTGATGAGCAGGGAAATATATACCTACTGCATACTCCTTGTTGTAGTGATGAGCAGGGAAATATATACCTACCTCATATACTCCTTGTTATAGTGATGAGCAGAAGAATATATACCAATGGCATATACTCCTTGTCAGGGGTGTAAAATACTTGAGTAATTGTACTTTGTTACAATACTTAAGTACTGTTTTGGGGGATTTGTACTTTACTCAAGTATTATTAGGTTTGTATACTTGTACTTTTACTCAATTACATTTCAGAGGAAAAAAAACATACTTTTTACTTCTCACATTTAAAATGCAGACCTACAAAGTACAAAGTACAAATCTCAAAAGTACAAACATTTGTTTCTCTGGCCAAACTATTGTTAACGTTATTAATCCTGCGGCCGCACTTTATTTAAAAACAGCCAATCAAATCCCCATCAATGGAAAATTAACCCGCCCATACCCATGCTGATCCTTGTGCAAGACTAGAAAGCAGGGATTTTTGATTAAACACCTGCTATCAGAAGAATAGACAGAGTGACAAGCTACAGAAGATGGCCACAAACGATAGTACGAGTTATGAAGAGGACAAAACGGAACATTTCATTGCCCCGGAATAAAAAATAGGTTTAAACTTTTACTTTTGAGTACATTTAAAAGTAGAAACTTTTTTACTTTTACTCAAGTGTGTTTTTAGACAGATACTCTGACTTTTACTTGAGTAAGACTTTGAGACGGTACCCATACTTTCACTTAAGTATAATTTCTGGGTACTTTTTACACCCCTGCTCCTTGTTATAGTGATGAGCAGGGAAATATATACCAACAGCATATACGGTACTCCTTGTTATAGTGAAGAGCAGGACAAATATATAGGCCTACTTAATGCAATTCCTTGCAGCAGCCCAGAAAGCAATAACACTGAGCTGGCATAAAAAAGATCCTCCAAATCCTCCAACTTATATGACACATGGCAGTCAGTAGTTAAAGGAATCTTTGTAATGGAAAAAATAACTTTCATGCTGAGACGACAGAATGCACAATTAACAGACATATGGCGACTTGTCTAGAAGAGATAGAAGAGGAGGCTAGACTTGCCTTAGAGGCCTTAGATGTGTTGAGTAATTGCGGCTATATTTACATTTAGTCATGTAGGTGACGTTTTTATGCAAAGCAACTTACAAGTTCTGTACAACAAGTCAGCTGGAAGGGTACAACTCTGGCAGCTAAGAGTAGGTAAGATTGTTTGTAGAATAGTGTCGAACTTGAGTGCTACAGTCTTGAGTGCATAGTAGTATAGAGTAGACATACTAGCATAGTAGGTAGTAGTATAGACATAGTAGCATAGTAGGTAGGCCTACTAGGTAATAATATAGGCAAGGTAGATTCCTTAGTACCAAAGTGCATAATAGTAAAAGAGGTTAGTCGTTTTAAATGTATTTCCTCATTTCAGATATTTGGTAAGTAAGTGTTATTAATTAAAGTATTAAAGTATTGGGATATAATTCTGGTGTATATGTTCCCTGTTTTTCTACTGGTTATGGGGAGGGCAGGGGGAGTACAACCAGAGAGAGAATGAAAGGGACAAAAAGGAAATGTATACCGGTATATACAGACGTTTTACATGTCTTACTCAGTGTACAATTTACAATTTGAAGGGAGAAGGGAGAAAAAGTTGTAATATCTAGAATGTGTGTTTGATTAACTTTGCCTAATAAACATTAAATTGAGGGGAGAAAAGACAAGACTAGGCAAGCCGCACCCGGCTATGACATTCACACATGCAGGCTTCAACAATAGGGAGTCAGTTAGTCAGTTAGAGACATTCGCTATTTAAAAAAAACAGTAGGGTCAGACACAAGGACAAAGCGAAGCACTGTTCATGCATAAAGTCGTACATCCATTGACGTGGGATGTTATCCATAAGGAAATAACGCAAAGCCAATAAAAATGATTGATCTTCACTAGTTCCTTGGTTCCTTCCAGGACCTGGGGGCGTATTTCTTTAAATATTTTGAACTTAAGACCAAATCTGAGCCAAAAGTTGTGATTTATTAATACGTCATCTTGATGTCGAAAACAGAGGCTTACAATGAAGTTCCTGTGATACGGTAAAGCCCAAAACTAATTTATATCGTTATCCAAAGAATGAATGCTATAGGTATGATCTGTTTTTATCATATTCTTTTAAATGATCGTATGAAAGGAATCTAGGGTAAAATCAAAAGGACATGTTGATAAATGAAGTCCCCGGTGTTCACCTTCTGTCTCAGTCTCATAAGTGCAGTAAAGCACTTCTTGCATAAATTCAACAAATCAAAGTGGGATGTCATCCCGAAAGAAATAGACCCAAGCCAATAAAATGATTGATCTCCACTAGTTCCTCGGTCGCTCCCAGCGAAAGACCTGGGACCTCATTTATAAAAGATTGTTACACACTAATTATTTTTTACCTACAACCAAATCCAAGCCAAAGTTGTGATTTATTAACAAGTCATCTTGATGTAAAAATCAGAACTTTACACGGATTCTCTCACATTTTTGGTGATACAGTAAGAAAAAAAACGAACGTACGACTGCTACACTATAGGTGTAATTTTCATCTGTTTTCATCACGTCCTTTTTAAATGATCATACGGAGGAATCCAGGACGAAGCCAGACAACATTTTGATAGACGAGGTGTTCGGTGTCTTTACCCTCATACGTGCAGTAGTAGAAGACGTTGAGAGCCTCCACCGCTTCCTCGCCTCTCTGCTTGCAGCCAAAGATGAGGTCAATCCACTCGTGGAGGTGACTGGAGACATGCTCGGATTCCTGGGGGGAACATACACCAGACTGTGTCACTGCCCTGTATGTACCATACATACACCAGACCCTGTGTCACTCCCCTGTACCATACATACACCAGACCCTGTGTCACTCCCCTGTACCATACATACACCAGACTGTGTCACTCCCCTGTATGTACCATACATACACCAGACCCTGTGTCACTCCCCTGTACCATACATACACCAGACTGTGTCACTCCCCTGTACCATACATACACCAGACCCTGTGTCACTCCCCTGTACCATACATACACCAGACCCTGTGTCACTCCCCTGTACCATACATACACCAGACCCTGTGTCACTCCCCTGTATGTACCATACATACACCAGACCCTGTGTCACTCCCCTGTACCATACATACACCAGACCCTGTGTCACTCCCCTGTACCATACATACACCAGACCCTGTGTCACTCCCCTGTATGTACCATACATACACCAGACCCTGTGTCATGCTGGGCAGCTCTTTCCTAATTTATGCCCCTGCTGCATAATCAACACAGGATAAATGCAATATAATTGCATAAAATGTCATGTAAACTGAATAATGACTTTTGAGGGTTGGCTCTCTCTCTCTTACTTACTCTCTCTTACAACTTACTATTGTATATTGTATATTTGTATAGTGTTTTGGGACTTAATTCCCCTTTAACTTTTTTTACTGTATGAAGCATGTACATCATGTACTTTATATGTGACAAATAAAACAAAGCTTGAACTTGAAACTCTCTCTCTCACCAATGCTCTCCTGTGTTTCCTGATGAAGTCCTCCCTCGAGGAGGCCCAGCGAGGCAGCAGCGTGTTAGCCACGGAGTCGTGTGAGATCTGCAGGCAGCCCAGGTCGAAGCCTGCACGCAAACACACAGGGAGCAGGGACAGCAGATTGCATCGTGAAACGAGATACATCAAGGAGCATTCATTTGCTCATGTCTGGGCAAAGACAATCAGATGAAGGTGCCTTTCAACCGTCAATCTTCCCCCTTAATAGTTTAAGTCGGTTAAGGTTACATCTGCGAGGCGGTTTTCTCACCATTCATGTTCTCCAGGAACTCAGGGAAGTAGAAGAACTCTGGAATGAGTTCTTTGACATCGGCAGGGCTCTCCATGCGAGCCTGCCAGGCCGCTGGCACGGAGTGGAACTGCCTGTCCGCACAGTCGAACCTACACAGAGACAAGCGTGTTGATACAGAGGCCAAAGACATTAGAAGGGTTTCATTCCAAAATGCTTCAAATCCACATCGAGATCAATTTGAATATAGATATTAAGAAAAATATTTAAAGGAACACGCCAACATTTGGAGAAATTTGCTTAAATTAATTCAATTAGCTTAAATATACAGATTCTAAAAAAGAAAGTGGCCTTTTTGAGCTCCAACACATTTTTTACACATTATGATATTCCATAATGAGTTGTATGCAGCGATGCAGTCGTGCACACACGCGGTTCTGTATCGTTAGTGGCTTAGCTTGGCATCACACTGCACTATCTCGCGTACGTGCACGCGTACTGAATAAACCACAAATGTACCTCTAATACCAGTATTAGTCTGACCACACCCCTCATCAGCTTACCTTCATAAGCAGGTGTGTGGTCACCTGCTCTCCTCCTTCTCGCTTTCACCACAAGGAAGAAGTGCCTCGGTAGATCCCCACACTTGACACCATGATGGAAGAAATTGGATTAGGAACAGCTTGGGAAACAAGGATACGTTGACATCATATCTTTATTTTCTCTCTCACTATTTTCGAGAAAATACGGCGATATTGTCTTCGTACTGGAGTGTCTAGAAGATGATGATCATTCTAAAAACCCTCCACCGGTTTTCGTATTGGGAGCACGCCGCTGCATGCTTCTCAACTGCAGTTCCTTGCTGTGTTTGTTGGGGTGAAACCTGTCAGGCCACAGCTGAACTGTCGGACATGCCGCTGTTGTGAGAAGCGGTGCGTTCCAGGTTGGGTGAGTAGTGTTTGCTGGCGGGCTCCACTTGTCAGTTAGTGCTATGGGGGCTACTTGACAAAGTTTATGGAAACCGGCCCCAGGCTAGGGTCCTTTGTTTAGCCGCCTAGGCGACAGAAGGCCTTGGTCTGGAGACCATTATAGTTTTAACTAGTGGGCCGCGACCATTGACACTGGTGATCCCTGTGTGTTCTGGACGAGTGGATTCTCTCTGTCACCGTGTTAAGGCCCCATCTTTCATATCCAAATGAGAGTATTCCTTCACGAGGGGATATGTGCATGTAATGTGCGATAGCGGCAGATTCATGTTCGAAGTCAGCTACACAGGCCAGTTGGTACTGTGCTGATTCCGCCGGATGTGGTAAAGTCACCGTTGTGAAGCGGTGTTGACATCTTGTTTTCTCTTTTCTCTTAAAAAGTGAGGAGAGGTTCAGAACGGCGGCCTGTCTGGGTGAGTGTTATGTCATTGTTTACATGTTCATAGCTTACGGTTAGCCAGTCAGCTGTTAACTGCTGCGTTAGCCTGCTGGATCGCTGCATGGCCTGCTTAAGGCCTACTATTAGCCAGTCAGCTGTTAGCTGCGGGGCTAGCATGTCGTGGTCGCTAGGTAACGTTAGCTTGCTGCTATGGCCATGGCTGGCGCGGGGTAGCTTAGCTTCTCGCGCGCCGCCGGGAGCTCGCTTCTGATCGCCGTTAGCTTGATGCTATTCTGTTGAACGTGCTTTGATTTTAACATGTTTTACACTCTTGACCGCGACGTCATCCTTGACAGGGGATGTTTCGTCGACCCTGCCCTGAGCCTGGACGGGGATTGCGTCAACAAAGAGGACTGTAGCGACTGGTTGGAGCGGCGACGCTGCCCGGATCGAACAACACAGGACGGCTGTGTTCTACGGTGTCTTGTGACTGCACTTCGCTGATCTGCGTTCCGGGTAGGAACGGGGTTGACCAGACCTCATAACACGTCTTCTGGTTTTACTTTGCTAAATGTATTGTGAATAACGGTGTTTTTTCCCAAAACGTGTGTTGTTGCAATGCATTTAGGATACGTTGCGGGTTATGTGTGAGCTGTTTTTGTCACTGGCAGTTAGCTTCTCCGTGCAGATCGTGATGTATTGATCTGGTTGTTGTGTGAGAAACATCATGGTGTTTATGTGTACCGTGTACTCACTACTAAGGCAACTAACCTATGAAGCTATGCTTGGTGACAAGTGAGTAAAAGAATGTTCTTTCTCAGACTGTAATGACAATGAACAGTGTGTTCACACATTAACAGGTTTTCCTGTTTTAACTGGCCGTATTGAGGGTAAAATAGGAGGATTGTGTTTTCCCCCCCGGTTCCCTGGGGACTTTATCACCTCCTATCAGACATGTTGTGCATTAATTGTGTCTTTTGTGTGGTAGGGATACGATGTAACTCTTAGCTTGATTGCTGAGGTTGTGCTAAATCTGCTGGAGAAACTTATTTCCTAAAGGGAAATTGGTTTGGTTGCTGTCATGTGTGCTTAGCAAGGCCTGTGGTCGATACTAATCAAGAATGATGTATTCTCTCATTGTGAAAAAAACTGCGTTCCTCTGTTGAGTGTTTTTGCCATTTTTTGTAGGTGATGATGGGTTGTGTGTGTCATGTGACCTACAACTGGGTTGTACTGGCCACAGAAGCACATGTGTATGTTGGACCGGGGTTCTTAGAGCCCTCTCTATTCTGTGTTTTTCCTTAGTAAAAATCAGATAGCAGGTTAGCTCATGCGCTGTGTGGAGCTGTGAAACGCTTCATAGAGCTGACTATGACTGTGTCATATTCTCTTTTTGTCGTTACGTCGTATCATGGGTGTGGGGTCGTAAAGGGGTGAACTGGTAACCTTTCCTCTCCCCATTGTTCTGTCGGTCAGGGGTACACCCCCTGTCCTTCAAGGTTCCCGTCACGTGGCGGTTCGGCACGTTACGGGGGGGGGGGGAGGGAGTTCCTGGTCCCACGGCCTGGTATATTGGGCGTGTGCACCGCAGGAATTCCCCGGCCATAGAGTACGTCACCGTGCGCGTCTCTGTTGGTAGGACTTCCGTGTGCTGTTCAGGTCCATGTGATGGATCTGTTTTCAGGGGGGGTGGTCAGGGCTCCTCCTCACCAAGCGCCTATTCAGGCCTTCTGTGAGTTCGGACTCCTTCTTCCATGTGAGGAAGCCTCCATCAGAGTACAGAGCCTTCCTCCTCAGATTGTCAAAGTGAGTGGACCCTCTAGAAGGGTCCTTTTCTATTGTATGTATATTCGATTCAATTCGTTTATTGAGTGTGTATGGGTTCAGTGCCTCTTCCCCGGAGGCCCTAAAACCAGTTTTTTACATGGCTCAAGGTGCAATATATTCTTTTCAATCTGTACAGCTCGCGTGGGAAGTCTCTCTGGGGATCCCCGTCTCTTTCCTATGGGAGGGTGGTGGGATGTAAAAATGTGAAATCTTTTTACCCCGGCTGTGTAGACTGGGATACATACTGTTGATGCTTCCTTCTTTCTATTCCAGAAGTGTTGGAGTTAGGGAGTGTCACACCCCTCTTGTCGTTCCCCTGGGCGCCTTGGGGATTCAATGACAGGTCTAAATAGCCTGTTCATTGATGGGGGTGTGTCCCGACGCACGTATAGTGCTAGCTCGCTGTAAACAGGCGATTGACTGGCACGCCTTGGTTGCTTGTGGTTGAAACAGCGTTTTTATAAAGCAACTGAGATGGGGGTTTTTCCTCTTCCGACGACCACATCCCATGACCTGGGTGGGTTGTCGACGGATTCTCGTTCATGTCTGGGGGATGATGACGGGATGGATCTGAACATATGTAGTGGGGTCTCACGCCCTTGGGGTGGGCCACCAGGCGCGGTTCGTCCGAACGTCTGGGTGGCGCCTTCTTTTCATGTTAAGATCAACACGCATATCTGCCCTTCTCCTGGAGTTGGCATGTCGGCGTGGTTAGGGCACGGGACTGGTTCTGGTCACGCTGGTCCAGATCAGTTGAACCCGTTGTCCGCCGGGGATGCAGATCTGCTGTTCTGGTACCCTGAGGGACTTGGGCTTTTTTCAGGGGGAAAAATGCCAGGTCGGTCTGGGTGTCACAGGGTTAAGCGCTATGGAGACCCTGGTTGGGTATGTTTTTACTCAGCACTGTCGTCATGGCTTACAGCCATGCCATTCTGTACGCGCTCGATCTCGTCGGATCTCGGCCGCTACACAGGTTGGTCCTGGTTAGTACTTGGTTGGGAGACCGCCGGGGAATACCAGGTACGGTGTGCTTAGGGGCTGGTTCTCCATTATTTTTCGCTCCTCTCTCACGCATGGCGAAGAGGGGCCTGTGGGGGTGGTTTTTTGACCTCCTCTGGTGACCCTGTGCTTCCCGTACCGCCAGGCCCGGTCCGAAGTGATGTTTGCGACCCGTAGGCCTGGGTTAACCCTTTTTGGAAACTGAAACACTTGTACTGCGGTATAGCCGGTGTATACCCGCAGGTGTGTTTTGGAGTTTTTTCTTGAGGGGTTATAGGAACAACCACCGCATTGGGTAACACCGAGGTGGTTGATTCCCTGGTGTGTTGGAGCAGTGTCAACTCCCGGGTTCACCGTTTGAGGGTGCCCCTGCACGTTCATGACGTCTGCCAATCGTGTCAGCCTTCTCTGCCTCGACCCCTCTGGGTGGGGGTTGTTAAATGGAGGCTTGGTCATGCAACACCGCCAGCTTACGCTCCTTCCGCCGGGGCGGCTGTGTTCAGCTGTCCCCTCTGGCGCCTGTCTCGTCCGCAGTCTCCAGGCTAGGGTTAACAGCCTGTTGCCTGGTTTTTCCCCGGTGCGCTGCCTGCTTCCGTTGGTTAACCTTTTTTGTGTGCTTACGGCCATGCTGACTGCCTGTTCTGCAGGGTCAGTGTGCCAGGCGGTGTACTATTGGGGGGACGGGGCCCGCTCGGCTTACGGCCATACCGACCTGAACACGCCCGATCTCGTCCGATCTCGGAAGCTAGGCAGGTTCTGGCCTGGTTAGTACTTGGATGGGATTCCGCCTGGGAATACCAGGTGCAGTAACTGAGGGGCCTTTGTCCGAATACGCTGGCGATGTGGGGGGCGGGGCACTACGTGCCCACCTGGTGGGGTCTTGATGCTGGCATCATGGACTTCTCCGGGCCCCCATTCTAGGGAGTCCAGTCCTTTTGGTGGGTCTGGGTCTTCCTTCGTGCTCCGCTGCTACGGCCTTGCCACGGGGTTGGGTTTGCCCTTGACCCCGTGATTCTGGGGGCAGTAACGAGGTTGTTCCTCCGTTCGTTCCCGGGTGGCATGCGGGTTGTGCGTGTGTGTAGTCGTGGGGTCAAGCCACGGTCTGCTCACCCTGTGCGTTGAGTTGCTTGAGTGCCTCTTCGCACGGTCGGGTCCGTCGCCCTCCCGTGACGTCCCTAATAGGGGGGCTACACGCCATTAGGGGGGGTCGGGGGGGCTCGGCCCTCCCTGTTCTGATGGTTGTGGGGGGGCTGTCAGCGGGGTGTATTTGTCAGCCAGTGGCTCCGCTTGGCCTCCCTTGTGCAGTGTGATGCCAAGCTAAGCCACTAACGATACAGAACGATAGGTTATGACTATAACCAAGTTCTGTTAGTTAGGGGCGATGCTTGGCATCAGACGGCCGCTGCAGCCCTTGTCCTCACCTTGTGGTGAAAGCTTGGGAAGGAGGAGAGCAGGTGACCACACACCTGCTTATGAAGGTAAGCTGATGAGGGGTGTGGTCAGACTAATACTGGTATTAGAGGTACATTTGTGGTTTATTCAGTACGCGTGCACGTACGCGAGATAGTGCAGTGTGATGCCAAGCATCGCCCCTAACTAACAGAACTTGGTTATAGTCATAACCTATCGTTACACGCCGTTGTAGTAGATCACTGAGGCAGAAGTGCGCGCGGATGTGCACGGCACGCGGCACGCGTGCACACAAAAATGCGTTCACAATTGTCACTGGACTCGTCGCGCCGGCCGGCACTTATCACCTAGACTTTGCATAATAATAGGATACCGATAGCATAACAACGAGAAGAGCTGGTGTTGCTTGATCTGTGGTCCCGACTGGAAGGATGAGACATTAAGTTGTGCTTCAGTCTCTGAAGGAAACTGTCCTTCTGTAAACTAACTCTAAGTTACATTGTTAATTTAGTTTGTATTTACTTTTCTAGTTTAAGTTCATTCAATTAGAGAAATTGTAACTACAATTACATTTAAAACATTTATGCATAATAATCATCTGTTCTGTGCGCAACCGAGGGAACATGTATGCGCGTGCGCGTGGCGTCTGGGCAGTTCCCATATTACGACTGCACCACTGGTTGTATGTCCATGTTTAGCAATCCTGCTGCAAGATTGTGCAACCTTTTTCAAACGGTGGATTCCTCAACTTGAGATAAACAATGTTTCACATGTTTTATCAACTTGCTCGGAGCTCATCGCATCAGAACAATTTCAGAGGCGTAAACCGAGTCGACAGTCACAGGTATTCACAGAGTATTAGCGTTCTCAAATTACTTTCAAATAGTCTAACCCCCCCCCCCCCATTCACACATTGCATTGTACTCATTGTACCCGTCTGCCATTCCAAGCATTTAAGAAATTAACTCTAAAGACTTAGTGGTAAGCTGCTGTAAGTGGTATTATTTTGTTAAAATAAGTGTTAAGTAGCTCTACATTCTGACAGCCATCACTGATATAGAGTGTTTGGTCAGTAACATGGGTCTCCCAGTCCCTCCACTCTGCAGTAAACAGAAAATAAATCTTCCGGTATCCCATTCCCACTTTATCCAATCAGGAGAGAGGACCATATATATCTACCGGTATGTATTTAAATTTTAAGCCAAATGTGCTTAATTTTACTTGTTTCAAGCACATAGTATTTGCTTAAAACTCATTTTTATTTCTTATTTCTGTCAGAATTTTTTTTTCAGTGCATGGAGTTCTCTCTCCTGATTGGATAATGTGGGAATGGATACCAGAAAATGTATATTCTGTTTACTGCAGAGCGGAGGGACTGGGTATCAGTGATGGCTATCGGGAGTGTAGAGCTATTATTTTTTTTTATATGTAGACCACTTATTTTAACAAACAAAAATACCACTTACAGCACCACTTACAGTCTTATAACATTTGACCTGGCATATTGCACATCTCTTCCCAGTCGCCATACCAACCTGCCACTCTGCAGCTGGATGTGCAGCGTTGTGAAGGGCTCCATGCGGATCATGTAGTGCATGACTCCTGCTGCGTTGGAGTAGTGGGTCCCGTAGTGGAACTTATCAATGGTGCCTGTCGAGTCCTCAAAGCTCTCAAACCTGATGAACGACGTGTTACAAAAGAAATACGCTCAAACATAATTCATCTCAACATAAATCATGCTTTACAGAGAATATTAGTAAATACCACATTGTGATGAATGAATGCAAACTGTGATTTGGCTCACTGGCTACGCTCAGACTGCAGACAGTGTGAACAGCATAAATCACATGGAATCTGATCTTTTCATTTCTGATTTGAGCCACTTTCATAATGTGGTCCCAAATCAGATACAGGTCTGATTTTTTTTTTTGCAATGCGACCTCAGTCTGAAGAGTCAGAATTCATGCAACTTTTACGTCACTGTAGATTGAGATTTGCTGACGGGAGTCACTCTCTGAATACAAACATGGAAGACAGCTGTGATGGAGGTGGTCAGTGGAGGGCCAGTGAGGTGTTAGACCTGAGAAGTATATGGGTACTGATACTTCTGTACAAGCAAAGCGTATCATAACCGGTCTGTGTTTGAAAGCATATTGAAAGAAGAAATGTCTCTCTTTCACCTCCTCCTCCTCACCACCATTATCATCTGCTCACAAATTAGCTGGCCTCCACGGTGACTTCCATATTTACGTACATCTTAGTTATTGTTTATTAGGCTCTTTGTCAGTTCAGGAGTGTGACCAATTCACACTGGAATCTGATATTGGCCACATAAAAAAAAAGAATCCGAACAAAATAAATTGGATCTGAGCAATATAATAAGAATTGAGCACTAAGGCTTGCAGTGTGAACATAGCTAGTGTTGCCTTACCTGAATAATAATGCTTTAAAAGGAACTGGCTTTCTGGTCTAGACTAATCTTGCGTAGTCAGACCTCCATTTTGTCAAGCTTCACAGTAGGTCTGGGGGGAACATCTTGTTGAAGAAATTGGGTTAATGACACCTTGGAATTCCTGAGGCAGTGAAATACGCCATCACCTGCCTCCGGAAACGTCCCTCGTGGTTAGTCCTGAGCTCCAGCGCCAGGCTTCACTCTGGGTTTGTAGTCAATCTGATTAGTAGTATGATGACAGGCCATGGTGTCTCTGCCCTTTTCTAGCCCACTTTCGTGCCTGGCTACCTACCATGAAGCCTGACGAAACAGAGATTAGGCCTAGGCTATTATATATAACACTACATACTTCTCTTTAACATGCTGTGCGTGGCGAGAGTTGACCACACCGATGGGTTTGGAAAGGTCCCTGAACACCGTCGGGTCTTCAAGGTCCAGGACTGGAGAGGTGTAGTCACACAGAACCCAGGGGAACTGGAGAGAGACACAAGCCCATTAGAACAGAGAGAGCAGGCGCGGCTGGGTGGTGTAGCACTCGCCTACCACCGCAGAGACCCGGGTTAAATTCCCAGTGTCAGCCTCCGGCTTTGTCAGTTATCCCTACGAACACAATTGGTAGTGTTTGCGGGTGGGAAGCCGGTGGGGTATGAGTCCTGGTCGTTGCCACAGTGACTCCTACTGGTCGGTGGGGGCACCTGTTCTGGGGAGATAGCGTGAACCTCAGCACGTGTTACGCTCTCCCAGTGAAACTCCTAGTTGGCAGGTGAAAAGAGGCAGGGGAGGCATGTTGTAGTCTACACCCTCCCCAGACCGAGAGTAAGGCAGCATGTTGTAGTCTACACCCTCTCCAGACCAACAGTAGGGCAGCATGTTGAAGTCTACACCCTCCCCAGACCGACAGTAGGGCAGCATGTGGTAGTCTACACCCTCTCCAGACCAACAGTAGGGCAGCATGTTGAAGTCTACACCCTCCCCTGACCGACAGTAGGGCAGCATGTGGTAGTCTATACCTCCCCAGACCGACAGTAGGGCAGCATGTGGTAGTCTACACTCTCCCCAGACCAACTGTAGGGCAGCATGTGGTAGTCTACACCCTCTCCAGACCAACAGTAGGGCAGCATGTTGAAGTCTACACCCTCCCCAGACCGACAGTAGGGCAGCATGTGGTAGTCTATACCTCCCCAGACCGACAGTAGGGCAGCATGTGGTAGTCTACACTCTCCCCAGACCAACTGTAGGGCAGCATGTTGAAGTCTACACCCTCCCCAGACCGACAATAGGGCAGCATGTTGTAGTCTATACCTCCCCAGACCGACAGTAGGGCAGCATGTGGTAGTCTACACCCTCCCCAGACCGACAATAGGGCAGCATGTGGTAGTCTACACCCTCCCCAGACCGACAATAGGGCAGCATGTGGTAGTCTACACCCTCCCCAGACCGACAATAGGGCAGCATGTTGTAGTCTATACCTCCCCAGACCGACAGTAGGGCAGCATGTGGTAGTCTACACCCTCCCCAGACCGACAATAGGGCAGCATGTGGTAGTCTACACCCTCCCCAGACCGACAATAGGGCAGCATGTTGTAGTCTACACCCTCCCCAGATCAACAGTAGGGCAGCATGTGGTAGTCTACACCCTCCCCAGACTGACAGTAGGGCAGCATGTGGTAGTCTACACCCTCCCCAGACCGACAATAGGGCAGCATGTGGTAGTCTACACCCTCCCCAGACTGACAGTAGGGCAGCATGTGGTAGTCTACACCCTCCCCAGACCGACAATAGGACAGCATGTGGTAGTCTACACCCTCCCCAGACTGACAGTAGGGCAGCATGTGGTAGTCTACACCCTCCCCAGACTGACAGTAGGGCAGCATGTGGTAGTCTACACCCTCCCCAGACCGACAGTAGGGCAGCATGTGGTAGTCTACACCCTCCCCAGACTGACAGTAGGGCAGCATGTGGTAGTCTACACCCTCCCCAGACCGACAGTAGGGCAGCGCAACGACCAGGGGGGAATTGGCATGAAGACTAAATTGGGGGATGGGTGAAACAGTAAAAGGCAAAAAACAGACAGCTACAACAAGCCTCCTCATACAGTATTATATATAGTAGAGCAGCACTTATCTTTTTCATTTACTTAGCTACGTTTTCGGTCAGCTAGGCTTTCGTCACCATGGACTTACCACAGGGTACTGGGACAAGTCATTGTAGGTGCGTCCAGCGATGGTGTTCAATTGCATCAGGTATTCAAAGTTTGAAATTTCTCTGCAGACCCATTTCTATAATTAAAGAAAAGAAAAGAAAAAAGATTAGGTTCATAGTAAATAATGTAATATTTACAGTACAGAGGGAAGCACCTGTGTAAGCCCATAGATAATGGACAGAGTGAAGCACCTGTGTAAGCCCAGGTGTAGATAATGTAATAACTGTATGGAGTGGACAGAGTGAAGCACCTGTGTAAGCCCAGGTGTAGATAATGGACAGAGTGAAGCACCTGTGTAAGCCCAGGTGTAGATAATGGACAGAGTGAAGCACCTGTGTAAGCCCAGGTGTAGATAATGGACAGAGTGAAGCACCTGTGTAAGCCCAGGTGTAGATAATGTAATAACTGTATGGAGTGGACAGAGTGAAGCACCTGTGTAAGCCCATAGATAATGGACAGAGTGAAGCACCTGTGTAAGCCCATAGATAATGGACAGAGTGAAGCACCTGTGTAAGCCCAGGTGTAGATAATGTAATAACTGTATGGAGTGGACAGAGTGAAGCACCTGTGTAAGCCCAGGTGTAGATAATGGACAGAGTGAAGCACCTGTGTAAGCCCAGGTGTAGATAATGGACAGAGTGAAGCACCTGTGTAAGCCCATAGATAATGGACAGAGTGAAGCACCTGTGTAAGCCCATAGATAATGGACAGAGTGAAGCACCTGTGTAAGCCCAGGTGTAGATAATGGACAGAGTGAAGCACCTGTGTAAGCCCAGGTGTAGATAATGGACAGAGTGAAGCACCTGTGTAAGCCCAGGTGTAGATAATGGACAGAGTGAAGCACCTGTGTAAGCCCAGGTGTAGATAATGGACAGAGTGAAGCACCTGTGTAAGCCCAGGTGTAGATAATGGACAGAGTGAAGCACCTGTGTAAGCCCAGGTGTAGATAATGGACAGAGTGAAGCACCTGTGTAAGCCCAGATGCCTTCAGTAGCTCCTGAGGAGATCTGGAGCCAAAGTAGAAGAGGTTTGGAGGCCGCAGCCCCAGGATTCTAGAATACACCTTGTTCCGCACCTAGGAGGACAGAGATACGTCTTAAAAGTGGATTCTTATTTCATATGGCGCCACATAATCATCAGCTAAACATCTAAACATGAGCACAGAATAAGCAGTGGCTTCTATTTATATGGAATAAAAGAAAATTCAATATAGATATATTCAATATATATATATTTTTTGTTTACTTATTACTGTAGGTACACATAATAAGTGCTATTTTATATATTTTTATTTTATTTTCTATTATGTATGTTCTTAATACATCCTCTTCCAACCACTCTCATGAGATGCTGTTGACAAGAATGAAGAAGCCCCCTGGGGATAATAAAGTTTCAAAAGGAAATTAAATTATATACTGGAGCGCTATGGCCATTAAAAAAACGTCTGTGGAAAAATAACTGCTGAACTGCATTCATGTCTCACGCATAATTTACAACTACATACACTTCACACATCTATATCATTCTAATAATAATAATAATAATGATAACGATACACACAGAAGTACTCGTATGGTATCTAGATTACCCCCTTCTTCCTGAAGTTGATGAAATAGTGGGCCTGGTCGATGAAGAAGATCTCCAGAGCGGAGCGCCGCAGGTTGTAGCGTCTCAGGTGCACTTCTCTCAGCTGAGACAGAGGCCTCTTGTAATCGAACCCTATCCCTGGAGGAGCACATGCAAGGGAATTACAACCCTACGGAATGTTTATCAGCAGTGGAATTGTTTCATTTAGTCTAAAACCGTTATTTAAAATTCGAAAGGCACCTGAGGTTTCCCTCGTTTACGGTCACGTCGAGTGTACGTACAGAAATTAGCAAAAGAAAGGCATATAAAATCATTACAATAAGACGAGATGAGATGAGGCAAAAAGCAAGGTTAACAAATCAGTTGATTGATTGACAAAGGTCAATCAGAGAGGGCCAACCAACCTTCTCATAAAGGACACACGGTGATGAGTGTCAGATCTATCATTAGTGATAAATCTAAGGGCAGAGTGATAGTCCAGGTCAAGGGTTAATGGTTGATGCCGCAGCATGCCTATAAATTACCATCACCATAGTCCAAGACTGATAAGAAAACTGCTTTGACAACTCTCAAAGGAAAGCTGGTTCTGTTTCTGTATAGGACTGATTGATTGATTGAAAACTTTATTAACAGATTGCAGAATGGGTACAATACAGTACGGCTCAATACGCCAATGATCTTGTTATAGATCTTGTTCACAGTGATAGCATTGTTAAATTATTTAGTTTTAAGGTTGTTTTCTTCTATTAGACGGTATACAGTCGAGAACGCCAGACAGGGAAGATGTTAAGACATTGTGACTGACGGGTCATGAGCCGGAGTCAAAGCCCACGGTGTTGAGCCCCTTTCGGTACTGTAAGTCACGCCAACGTCGTTGGACGAGCTAAAGCTCTTGTGAATCTACACAATTCACTGTAGATTCACGAGAGCTTTAGCTCGTCCAACGATGTTGGCGTGACTTACAGTACCGAAAGGGGCTAACGGTGTGTTGTACGTAGAATGTGGCCCGCGCCTCGACTCCCTGAGCCACCGCCGGGCCCCCCCCGGCAGGACCCCCCCCCATGTGTGGTTTTAGATGGCATGCGGGCGTTCCGGAATCATGTGTAACACAACAGCACCATCATTTACATTTAGCCTTTATCCAAAGCCACTTACAAATGGTCAGCATGTTAGGGTGCATCTTTGGCAGCTGAGGTTCAGTGGCATCGTTTGTCAATAGTGTTCATCATGAGTGCTTAGTAGTATAGACATAATGCATAGTAGTAGTATAAATATAGTAGCATAGTAGTAAGGTACAAAATAGTCAAATACAGTACTAAGAAGGTTAGTTGTTTTTTAGTTTTTTTCATCTTAATCGTATTAGTAAAAGTTATTAGTGATATATATATACACCGGTATGTATTATTTTTCTCCACCAAATCTTAGTTACAACAACATTGTGTAAGCTAAGCAGGGTTGTGCTTATTATAGATGAATCTCTTAGTTACAACAACATTGTGTAAGTTAATTATATTGTTTACACTGTTTATTTTTTCTCATATTTTTATATTCAGATCTAATTGTATTGCCTATAATTATGTCTTTCTACTATTACCCTGCCCATACCAGCATGCCAGGTTGTCCTTTTTTTACACAGACATCACTACGGCAATGTGACCAACGATTCGCCAGCAGCGAGCAGTAACTACTTAAGCTACAAACACGAGACTGTTCTGAGAGCAGTGTTGATGTAAGCAAGGCATGGCTGTCGAGGGGCCCCGGGAGAGCGAGACTGTTCTGAGAGCAGTGTTGATGTAAGCAAGGCATGGCTGTCGAGGGGCCCCGGGAGAGCGTGCAAATGAGTTGAACTCGTTCTTCAACAGGTTGGACCAGATAAGCCCCTCCCCACCCCTCCACCCATCAGCACCGGTGTGTTTGACTATCCCTGAATCTATCTGAGAAAAAATCTATAATCATCAGGAAATGTA
>NC_140183.1:73360355-73402002 GCF_963971535.1 Notolepis coatsorum
CTGTAGGTAACTCAGTATAGTCAGTATGCTGTAGGTAACTCAGTATAGTCAGTGTGTTGTAGGTAACTCAGTATAGTCAGTATGTTGTAGGTAACTCAGTATAGTCAGTATGCTGTAGGTAACTCAGTATAGTCAGTATGCTGTAGGTAACTCAGTATAGTCAGTGTGCTGTAGGTAACTCAGTATAGTCAGTGTGCTGTAGGTAACTCAGTATAGTCAGTATGCTGTAGGTAACTCAGTATAGTCAGTATGCTGTAGGTAACTCAGTATAGTCAGTATGTTGTAGGTAACTCAGTATAGTCAGTATGTTGTAGGTAACTCAGTATAGTCAGTGTGTTGTAGGTAACTCAGTATAGTCAGTATGCTGTAGGTAACTCAGTATAGTCAGTGTGCTGTAGGTAACTCAGTATAGTCAGTATGCTGTAGGTAACTCAGTATAGTCAGTATGTTGTAGGTAACTCAGTATAGTCAGTATGTTGTAGGTAACTCAGTATAGTCAGTGTGTTGTAGGTAACTCAGTATAGTCAGTAAGCTGTAGGTAACTCAGTATAGTCAGTGTGTTGTAGGTAACTCAGTATAGTCAGTATGTTGTAGGTAACTCAGTATAGTCAGTATGCTGTAGGTAACTCAGTATAGTCAGTATGTTGTAGGTAACTCAGTATAGTCAGTATGCTGTAGGTAACTCAGTATAGTCAGTGTGCTGTAGGTAACTCAGTATAGTCAGTGTGCTGTAGGTAACTCAGTATAGTCAGTGTGTTGTAGGTAACTCAGTATAGTCAGTGTGCTGTAGGCAGCTCAGTATAGTCAGTATGCTGTAGGTAACTCAGTATAGTCAGTGTGTTGTAGGTAACTCAGTATAGTCAGTGTGTTGTAGGTAACTCAGTATAGTCAGTGTGTTGTAGGTAACTCAGTATAGTCAGTATGTTGTAGGTAACTCAGTATAGTCAGTGTGCTGTAGGTAACTCAGTATAGTCAGTGTGTTGTAGGTAACTCAGTATAGTCAGTATGTTGTAGGTAACTCAGTATAGTCAGTATGCTGTAGGTAACTCAGTATAGTCAGTATGCTGTAGGTAACTCAGTATAGTCAGTGTGCTGTAGGTAACTCAGTATAGTCAGTATGTTGTAGGTAACTCAGTATAGTCAGTATGTTGTAGGTAACTCAGTATAGTCAGTATGCTGTAGGTAACTCAGTATAGTCAGTGTGCTGTAGGTAACTCAGTATAGTCAGTATGCTGTAGGTAACTCAGTATAGTCAGTATGCTGTAGGTAACTCAGTATAGTCAGTATGCTGTAGGTAACTCAGTATAGTCAGTGTGCTGTAGGTAACTCAGTATAGTCAGTATGCTGTAGGTAACTCAGTATAGTCAGTATGCTGTAGGTAACTCAGTATAGTCAGTATGCTGTAGGTAACTCAGTATAGTCAGTATGTTGTAGGTAACTCAGTATAGTCAGTATGTTGTAGGTAACTCAGTATAGTCAGTGTGCTGTAGGTAACTCAGTATAGTCAGTATGCTGTAGGTAACTCAGTATAGTCAGTATGTTGTAGGTAACTCAGTATAGTCAGTGTGTTGTAGGTAACTCAGTATAGTCAGTGTGTTGTAGGTAACTCAGTATAGTCAGTATGTTGTAGGTAACTCAGTATAGTCAGTATGTTGTAGGTAACTCAGTATAGTCAGTGTGTTGTAGGTAACTCAGTATAGTCAGTGTGTTGTAGGTAACTCAGTATAGTCAGTATGTTGTAGGTAACTCAGTATAGTCAGTGTGCTGTAGGTAACTCAGTATAGTCAGTATGTTGTAGGTAACTCAGTATAGTCAGTATGTTGTAGGTAACTCAGTATAGTCAGTATGCTGTAGGTAACTCAGTATAGTCAGTATGTTGTAGGTAACTCAGTATAGTCAGTATGCTGTAGGTAACTCAGTATAGCCAGTGTCAGCTTCTACAATACTGGGTTGCCAACAGTCAGGCAGTTTAGAGTGAGATTTGTCATTGAAATAGCTTCTCTGTGTCAGCAACTAGGAAGAATGGGTTACATTTTCCAAAAGAAAATCACCCTGGTGTTGGACAAAAACACTCTTGGATGGAACCCATTGGTAATTTTAATCTTCATGAAATGTGGATTGTTGTCCAGTGCATAAAGTGTGTATATATGGACTCTGAGTCAGAGCATCCCCCCCCCCCCCCCACCCCACCGACCCAACCTCCTCCAATGTACAGTTTCTTCCCCCTCAAATGTATATACTATCTTTTTAGACTCTTTTTGTACTCACAAACAGTACTGTATATTTGTAGATCTGGTATGTCATAAATGTCTAGATGTAACAGTACTGTCTATCTGTATGTCATGTACGGTATGTCATACATGTTATGATGAATTGAAAATGGGGGACCCTGATGTAAACAAGACAAAAGTCTTTCTCTGGTCTGCATCCCCTTAACAATTGTGTGTATTGAGCTGTACTGTATTGTACCCATTCTGCAATCTGTTAATAAAATTTTCAATCAATCAATCAATCAATCAATCAATCAATCAGCAGGCAGGATTACCTGTGGGCCCACGCTCCTCTCTCACTGGTCAGAAGTCTGCGGAGTGATTTCCAGAGGCGCCACACTGCCCCCTGCTGGCTGGATATCTGCTTCTGGCAGCTGAAGTATCTGCTGTTTTCACTTCGTATCCTCTTCAGGCAAGGGTCCACGATCACCTCCTGCTCACACACACACACACACACACACGCACAGAGACACACACACACACACACACACACACACACACACACACAGAGACACACACACACGCACGCGCACACACAGACACGCACGCACACACACACACACACACACACACACACACACACACACACACACACAAAGAACATCAGCAACCTGAAAAGTTAGAACTCAAGAACTATTAGGAATTGTCTGACCACTAAGTGTGTTTGACTCTTAACCACCAAAACCTGTACGGACTACAACGTATGACGTATATCATGCCAGTTCGAGTACCTTGTGTATACGGTTTACTTTTACTCTTACCTCATAGTATATTCAGATTCAAATTCTTTATAGCCTATCTTTATAGCCTATATTTATAACCGATAGGGCATACAGACACCTTTGTTTATTTTTCTCATATTTTTATATTCAGAGTTAATTATATTGTATACCGTTTATCTTTTCTCATATTTCTATATTCAGATAAAATTTGATTGCCTATATTTATGTCTTTCTACTATTACCCTGCCCATACCTGTACCTCCCCTCCCCCTTGCTGCTATGACACCCGAATAAAGCAATATCTCATCTTAATAGTATCAACCAGTTTACCGTCTAACGAGACTAAAGGCTCCCCTAACCTGAAACTTGTTCTTGCTGTCCAATTTGTCCTTGTCCCGTCGGAAGGTTGTGCTCATCAGGTCGTCAAAGCAGGAGTTCCAGAAGTTGGACATGAGGTCGTGACTCCTGCCGAATGTGTCCAGCTCATACTGCTCCATGGTGGGCTGCACCTACACGCATACAACCCAGTTCAGGTCAGTGCATCTCATACAGGCCTGTTTACATGGTAAATGGTGCATTTATATAGGAGCTTTTATCCAAAGCGCTTTACAATTTACATTCACACACCGACGGCGGAGGCAACCATGCAAGGTGCCAACCTGCTCATCGGGAGCAGTTAGGGGTTAAGTGTCTTGCTCAAGGACACTTCGACACGCTGACCAGGAGCAGCGGGAATGGAACCGGGAACCTCAAGATTACCATACGACTGCTCTACCTTCCGATGGATGATATTATAGGCCAATTCTCAATGTACTGAATGGGAATGCAATGTAGGGGTGTAACGGTACACAGAAGCCACGGTTCGGTACGTACCTCGGTATTGCGGTCACGGTTCGGTACGAGTTCGGTACAACAGGAAAAACATATTTATAATTATTATATATTTATAATAATTATTATAATTATTATTATTAAATAGAATAATTTTCTATAGGCTTGCCGTGGTAGTCAGTGATACTGGTGTCATTCTGTGTTCAGGCATCCCCTGAGTAAATTAATTGCCTTCTGCCCCTTTAACAACTTAGGCTTGTTAAGTTTCAGTTTCACTTGTAGAGAGGATTTAACTGCACGTGAAGCTGAGATGGCATGTTACACAATGGCATTTGGATTTATCAATATTTTGGATTTTTAAACACAGTAGCAGTTCAACTGGAGAGGAGCTCAGGTGATCAGTCCGGAAAAGTATGTAAGCTATTGCTTTTTTTTCTCTCGATCAGCTGTGAGATAATGTCCGCGGGTCCGCACGCAGGATTGATTGATTGATTGAAAACTTAATTAACAGATTGCAGAATGGGTACAGTACAGTACAGCTCAATACATACAATTGTTAAGGGGATGCAGACCAGAGAAAGACTTTCGTCTTGTTTACATCAGGGTCCCCCATTTTCAATTCATCATAACATATATGACATACATGACATACAGATAGACAGTACTGCTACATCTATACATTAATGACATACCAGATTTGCAAATACAGTACTGTTTGTGATACGAAAATAGTCCAGAAAAGAGAGTATATACATTTGATGTAGAAACTGTACATTGGAGGAGGTTGGGTAGATGGGGGGGGGGACTGTACATTGGAGGTGGTTGGGTGGGTGGGGGGGGGGGGGGGGGGTTTGGGTAGGAGCGGTGGGTGGGGTTGACACTGTACAACTGTACAAGCAAAACTGTACATTGGAATATTGACAAGACCATACTTGGTAATTTACTGTACATTGGAGGGGGTTGTGTTAGGACATTTACAGGGGCCAGTTTCGAATTGCAGTCTCCCGTAGGTGTTTTTTGAGAGTGTTTTTGAAAGTGGGTAGTGATTCACATTCCTTTACAGCTTTGGGTAAGGCGTTCCACATTGATGTGGCATAATTGCGAAACGTGTTTAGTCCCTTGTTAGAGCCGAATCTGGGTTTAACATGATTTGTGGAGCTCCCTCTGGTGTTGTGATCGTGGTATTCACTGACCTTTGGGAAGTATTTTGACATGTACTGTACATGGGTACCTTGGTCGTGTAGTGTATCTTGTAGACCAGGCCCATTGCAAGTTGCTGTACTCTGTCGTCTACTCTAAGCCATCCTAGGTTGTCAAAGTGGGCAGGGGTGAGGTGGGTTCTAGGAGTAAGGTCAAGCAGTAGTCTGACCAGTTTTATTTTTTTTTATTTTTTAAGATTTATTTTTTGGCGTTTTATCGCTTTATTGCTACTGGGCAGTCCAGTAGAGAGAGACAGAGGAGGAATGGGAGACAGAGTGGGGGGAAGACATTCGGCAAATAACGACGGGTTCGGGAGTCGAACCCAGGTCAGCCGTGTCGCGGCTGAGCGCGCTATGTGGTTCGCCACTGGGGCGCCTGACCAGTTTGTTTTGAGATGTTTGTAATTTTGTTTTTAGCGCCTTTGAGGTGCTTTGGTACCATGAGGTGCAAGCATATGTATGGTCTTGTCAATATTCCAATGTACAGTTTTGCTTGTACAGTTGTACATGTACAGTGTCCCCCACTCACCCCTCCTACCCAACCTCCCCCCCACCCACCCAACCACCTCCAATGTACAGTCCCCCCCACCCCCCCCCCCACCTACCCAACCTCCTCCAATGTACAGTTTCTACGTCAAATGTATATACTCTCTTTTCTGGACTATTTTCGTATCACAAACAGTACTGTATTTGAAAATCTGGTATGTCATAAATGTATAGATGTAGCAGTACTGTCTATCTGTATGTCATGTATGTCATATATGTTATGATGAATTGAAAATGGGGGACCCTGATGTAAACAAGACGAAAGTCTTTCTCTGGTCTGCATCCCCTTAACAATTGTATGTATTGAGCTGTACTGTACTGTACCCATTCTGCAATCTGTTAATAAAGTTTTCAATCAATCAATCAATAGTCGTAGTACCCTTGAATGAGTGCTCCTGCCAGAGTCTTCAGGGTATTCTTGTTTACCAGTGAGGAGATCCGGTACAAGAATCGAGTTTGTTGGTTGACTTTTTTTTATTACATTGGATGTCATTTTGGGCGGCTACGTGGCGTAGTGGGCAAGGCACTCGCCACGAAATGCTGGAGACGCTGGGCTCGTCAGTTCGAGCCCAGCGCTCCACATTTGCTTTCAGTTTAGCTGGTCGTCCACAGTAATACACATTGGCCGTATTACGGGGAGGGAAACTGAAGGGTGGGGATCGGGCGTTGTGGACAGCGACTCCTACAGGTCGGTTGGTGCGCCTGCGCAGTAGAATCAGGAAGGGTCGGGGGCAGCGTGAGCCTCCCACGTGTTACTCCTCGCCACTGAGAGATCGAGCTGCGCAGGTGAAAAGATGCGACTGCTGTTACCTCAAGTACCGGAGGGGACTTGTGCTATGTATGACTTAGTCCACATTGCAGCCGGCTTGTGGGAGGCAAGAAACAGCGTCCGTGACAGGGGAGGGTTGAATTGGATGATACGAAAATTGGGATGGGAGGAAAAATATAGAAAAATGGGAGAAAAAGTGGATAAAAAAAAAAAACATTGGATGCCATTTTGTCACAGGAAAGATTTGCCTCTAGGATGGATAGGTAATATCTTCTTTCCTTGTGACAATATTGTCACCCACTGTAACTGAGAAGCCGTCGGTCTTGCTGAATTTGTTATTTGAACCGAAGAGTTAGTTGGCGTGTGTGTTGGTGTGTCTGTGTGTGTCTTTCCATTGGGCGAACAAGAAAATGAAAGAAAACTGTAAAAATGTAATGACCCTGCTCCTGCTGTGTTACAAACATGATATAATTCATTCAAGGTTTTGTTTTAGGGACACCCGACACCTTTAGGGCGGGGAGGGGAGACTCGCAGGGAGAAACAGCCTGCGTGTTGTTATGGTCTGTCCGCTTGTCCTCGTGCGTGTGTTTACAAGCTTCAACGTTTTATTCATCATCTAAATTTGGCAATACAAGCTTAACACTTTGACGACCGATGGGCTTAGTCTAATTAGTGGCTAGAGGACCGGGGAATGTAAACAAACATGTGGGTTTTCTAACAGCTATATCTATACTTTATAGTGTTGCTATCTGTCCATTCTCATTGTCAATTGAGTGCATAAACCGTCCCTTCAGAATGGCTTAAAGAAAAAAAAATCCATCGGTAGGTTGTCATTTTATAGCGCCGTGAATATAAGCTTTATCGCAGATTTCGTATCATCTATTTTCTGGAAAGCTAGTTATAGAGCTAAAGGCTACTAACGTTATATTCAACGGCATTTCCGTTGTATATATGCTAATGAAATAACATAAACTGCTTATGATCCGGACAATCCCAGAGCATCTATGGATGAAAGGGGGGCGGCGGGGGACTTCGATTAGTATTATTGATTACCAATAGAGTGTCTGTGTCTTTATAAACAAAGACTAAACTTACAAACGGAATTCAATCTACTCTCCACTAAGCAGACGGAACAGCTGATGCACAGATCCAGACAGTCATGGTATGAGCATGGGGACAAACCATCCAAGATTTTAGCTCACCAAATTCGTAAATCGGAGGCTTTGCACATGATCCCTGAAATTGAAACCCAATCTGGACACCCCTCTAAGGACCCTAAAGTAATAAATGAGAGTTTCCAACATTTCTATTCGAAACTTTATAATTTGGACTCGTTAAAAAACCCTGATGCATTTTGTGGGGACCTGGTGTTTCCAACTTTGGGGGACGATGACAGAAGTGAACTTGATCAGCATATCACCTTAGAAGAAATTAAATTGGCAATCAAATCAATGCAGTCTGGTAAATCACCCGGTCCAGATGGCTTTCCAGCGGAATTTTTTAAGGTATTTAGTGACAAATTGTCTCCGCTCTTCCTGGACATGTACTCGGAATCCTTCGACTCGGGGTGCCTGCCTCCTACTCTCCAGCAAGCGACAATTTCACTTCTGTTAAAATCAAACAAGGACCCATTGCAATGTTCGTCGTATCGCCCAATATCACTTTTTAATGTCGACTGTAAAATACTATCTAAAACTCTAGCTCTCAGATTAGAACATGTGTTACCTTCTATGATATCCCCGGATCAGACAGGATTTGTAAAGGGCAGACAGGGCTTCTTTAATTTGCGTAGGCTATTTAATATTTTATACACCCCTTCACCCTCGACACTTGAGATTGCTCTGTCACTAGACGCCGAAAAGGCGTTCAATAGGGTGGAGTGGGACTATTTGCTTTTTACTCTTGGAAAATTCGGTCTAGGTGAAAGGTACATTTCGTGGGTAAGGCTCTTGTATAACTCGCCCATGGCCTGTGTCAAGACAAACGATGTATGTTCCCCTTATTTCCCACTGAATCGTGGAACCAGACAAGGATGCCCATTATCCCCTCTCCTGTTTGCAATTTCTATAGAACCTTTAGCTATGAAGTTGCGAGCGGAGGACAGGATCAGGGGAATCCATAGGGCTGGCCTAGAACACAAATTATCCCTCTATGCTGACAACCTGTTACTTTATGTGTCTGACCCCTTGGAATCGCTTCCCCATGCTCTTACCATTTTCAGAGATTTCGGCTGTATCTCTGGATATAAATTGAACATGCATAAAAGCGAGTTGTTAGCCGTTAACAGTGAAGCTGAGGAGATCTCATTTGAGGCATCTCAATTTAAGGTAGCGGATCATCTGACTTATCTAGGCATCAAGGTCACTCGCTTACATAAAAATCTATACGAGAAAAATTTCGCACCACTCCTGGAGCGTACTAAATCAGATCTTGAAAGATGGGATAGGCTTCCTTTGTCACTAATTGGTCGTGTTAACATTGTTCAAATGAATGTCCTGCCCAAATTTTTATATATCTTTCAGTGCGTCCCAGTTTATTTACTGAGACAATTCTTTAACACACTAGATAAACAGATTTCGGCATTCATTTGGAATGGCAAACTTCCAAGGATTAGGAAGCCATTTTTACAAGAGGCGAAACGGTCAGGGGGGCTGGCCTTGCCAAATTTTCAATTTTATTATTGGGCAGCAAACACACGCAATATTCTTTACTGGATGGGGGATCGGTCGACTGAGACTCCAGCGTGGTTGCATATTGAGTCCTCCCACTGCGGAAAAACCTCATTGCAAGCTTTGATTAGCTCAGCCCTTCCGTTAAAATTGGATGCATACCGACATAACCTCTTAGAATCTGGATACAATGTAGGAAAAGGTTCGGTCTACAATCAATGTCGTCTCGGGCACCAATCCCTTGCAATCATATGTTCCCACCGTCCCTATTGGACTCTGCCTTTAAGATCTGGAGCAATAAGGGTATATCTAGTTTTAAAGATCTGTATATTGACAATGTTTTTGCCTCATTTACTCAGCTGACTCAAAAGCATGACATCCCTCGGACTCATTTCTTCCGCTATATGCAAATCCGTGACTTTGTACGCAACAGATATCCTAAATTTCCCAACATGCCTGAAAAAACAACTTTAGATGAATTTCTAGATGTTAATGTATACAGAAGGGGAGTGATTGGAGTATTGTATGATATATTGTCGACCCTACATTCCCCCTCTCTCACTATTATCAAATCACATTGGGAGGATGATCTGTCTGTAGAATTTTCGGATGAACAATGGCAATCTATTCTCCGGAATGTTCACTCTTCCTCAATATGTGCCAGACATGGGCTCATACAGTTTAAGGTGCTACACGTCTACATTTCTCAAAGGAGAAGTTGGCTAAGTTTGATCCAGGGACAAATCCTTTGTGCAATAGGTGCAAGACGATGACGGGTTCTCTCGTTCATACATTCTGGACGTGTCCAAAAACTATTGGACATCTATATTTGATACTTTTTCTGCAATATTTGGAACCAAAATTGACCCTTCCCCTATAATCGCAATCTTTGGAGTGACACCAGAGGATATGCCTATTCACATAAAACACTAGAAAATCATTGCTTTTTCTACCCTAATTGCTAGGCGTTTAATAATTATGATGTGGAAGCAGGAGGCCTCTCCCACACATGTCCAATGGACCAGAGATGTAATGGGGTTCCTGCACTTGGAAAAGATGAGATGCACCTTAGGAGGCTCTACGGATAGATTCTATAAGACATGGCAACCTTTTTTGACGTATATGGAGAATGAAAGGTTGGGTACACTTCCATAGTTGACTCTATGAGACTATGTTGGGACCTCGGAGCAAGTTGAAGATGTGAATGTGTTTTTGTTTTTGTTTTGTTACGTTTGCATTTTACTTATTTCTGTTAGTTTAGTGTTTGCCTAATGTGAGTCTGAGTTGAACCTGGGAGGGGGGGGGGTGGGCTGGTGGGAGGGAACTGGTGGGGGGGTGGGCTGGTGGGAGGGAACTGGTGGGAGAGAGGCGTCTCTACAATTCGTAGCCGCATTTCTGCAGACCCCTCTCTGATTGGTTGAGGCCATTTCTGCAGACCCCTCTCTGATTGGCCGAGCGCGCGCATGCGCATGAGCTCGACAAGCTCCTCTAGCCAGGAGTCTAAACTCCGTTAAGCTCCAGAGAGAGAGGCTGAAAACCCACAGTTGTTGCCCGACGGATGGGAGCCGAATCCCGGATCCGAGTTTTCTGATGAATAGCCCCAAAACATGGAGGTCGCGAACGCAATTTATACGCATGGAAGTATTGATTACGCCATAACGAATCATTAAAAAAATATACCGTTAACTGGAATATGTTGTGTGTGCCTTTACACATATGTTGGATAGGATTATGTAATTGGTTTGTCATTAAAAACCAATAATAATCGCTTGCCGGCTTCGCTGACCAGAGCTCTCTCAGAAGTTTTAATTGCAGCCTGGAACATACATGTTTCGGAACCAATGTGTAACTAGACACTTGCCACGGCTATATACGTGCCTCTGGTCCACAACGCATGGCACCGAAACACGTATATATACGTGGCTGGTCCTTAAAGTGTTAATTAATATTCAACGTTAAAGATCAATGTAAGCCAGTGTAAAGTAAAGTAAAGATATTGAGCATAGATTTGTAAAATGTGCAACCTTAGTTTCACCTAGTGGTATTCGTACCGCACCGTCAAGCCCATACCGTAAATTTGCGGGACGAATACACGTACCGTTACACCCCTAAAATGCATGCATGAGCATACACACACACACACACACACACCGAAACACAGCCCCAGATGATCTGAGTTTAGCCCTGAATCTCGTAGACTCCTAGAACCTGGCCTGAACACTCACCAACACTGGCTTCACAAAATTGCACCAGTCTTCTTATATCATGGCAGATGCAGGTTATGACAAAATACAGTAGGCAATATCAGCGTCATCATCGCAGGTGAAGAAATAGCCAAGCTTACAACGAGTCATACACACACACACACACACACACACACACACACACACACACACACACACACACACACACACTTAAAGAGCACCTACGGGAGGCTGCAATTCGAAACTGGCCACCGTAAATGTCCAAACCCCCCCCCTCCTAATGTACAGTCTCCTCCCCATCATATGTATATATTCTCTGTTAGGATCTATGGGTAACAGTACTGTATATTTGCATATCGTATCACAAATGTAACAGTACTATATACCTGTATGTCATGTATGTCCCTATGCCATAAATGTCATGTCATGTATGTTGTGTATGTCATAAATGTCACTATGACTTGAAAATGGAGGACCCTGATGTAAACAAGACAAACGTCTTTCTCTGGTCTGCATCCCTTTAACAATTGTGTGTATTGAGCCGTACTGTATTGTACCCATTCTGCAATAATATGTTAAATAAAGTTTTCATTCATTTTCATTCACACGTGCACATGGACACACACATACACAGCCTGAGAAAGCAAATCGGGTTATTGGTAAAAAAAATTGCTATACCGCCAATGTTATGTCATGCTGTCTAATGTATTGCGTGATCTGTATACACAAGTGATCTAAACAAAACAGATTTACGAGCATGCACTGTCACACAGATTTACAATAAATCCACAGTGGGCCTAGTTGGGATGATCTCTGTTTGGATTGAATTCACGAAAAAAACTCTTAGCTTCAAGCGTAAACCGGTCTCTTCCTAAAATACACACGAAAGTCAGATAAGACAGAATCTTTGCTTTTGTTTCTAAACTTTAGGAAAGTCGCTTTAAAAGAAAAATAAAATAAAAGGCACGAGAGCTTTCCGTCAAGAGCCGTCGGCCGGCCCACCTCGTACAGAGACTCCGGGGGGACGAGACGGTGGGAGTGGCGTTACGATCAACGTGACACAGAACAGGCCCTGCGGCTAAACCAAACAAGGCTAACCTGGAGCCCAGCAGCGGGTTTAAAAATACACCACACAGAGAGGGAAACAAATCACTGTACGTGTGGGAAAGAACATACTTTTTTATAAAGTACACTATACTATTAGGTAACCTCACGCTGAAGACGCCTGTGTTAACATGGAGATCAGCGGCGGCTCTCGCACACTACATAACTTACAGTAAGAGCTTCTGGGGTTTCTCACATTATACAATATACACTATAGGATAGGTCATTCAATTAAATGCTCTTTCTTCATAACGAAGCATTCTTTGGATGTTATTCAAGTTATTATGCTACACATAGTTGGAATAAACGTCTGCAAGATCTTAGATCTGCCTCAACTCTGGCTACTTTCAAAAATAGGTTAAAAATGTATTATTATTATTTTCTCCCATCCCCCAATTTTGTCATTATGCCAATTCCCTCATGTAATAACCCTACTGTCGGTCTGGGCGAGGGTGTAGATGACCACATGCCTCCACCGATACATGTGGAGTGGAGTCGCCAGCCGCTTCCTTTTACCTGACAGCTAGGAGGGGTGGGCTACGCTCTCACTGGGAGAGTGTAAAGGCTGAATTAAGACTTCAACTGTCGTGGCTCCATAGGTGGCCTTAGCCATGTTTCACCCGTTTCAACTGAAACAGGCCCTCGCTCGCTAGCAGGGCCCTGGCTTGACAAAGCAAACACACCCCGGATTGATAAAGCAAATGCGCACAAATCTCCAGGGTCTAGTTGAGCTGCGTCGTGGTGAGTTTGGCACAGTGGCTGCAGTAGCTTCCCACCTAAAACATATTATTTTCATTGGTTTCCTATTGTGATTCTGGGTGATGTAGAATATAATGCATTCCACATTATACAATACATTCAGAAACCTCAGGATTTGCTGTTTCATTCGGTATATGACATGTCACTGTAGCATTATGCTGTAAGATTTTAGGGTTGAAAAGTAAGCAGAAAATGTCTCCCCATTTGCTTGCACCCCACAGTTTGAGAGTCACTGGTTTAGCCGGTGTGTGTGTGTGTGTGTGTGTGTGTGTGTGTGTGTGTGTGTGTGTGTGTGTGTGTGTGTGTGTGTGTGTGTGTGTGTGTGTGTGTGTGTGTGTGTGTTATATATCTATTAATTCATTAAACATATCTGTTTAGTTGGGCCTAAAGGTCCATGAGAGAGTGGGCCTGACCTGGTGTTGATAGAACCCTTGCCACTCCGCTGTGTGGCAGTAGCTCTGGAGGTCCTGGGCGAAGGTGGCACTGCCGTTGGTGACAGGCAGGTTGGGCAGTAGCTTCTGCAGGTTGACAGGGTCTGCGTGCTGGTCAAGGAGGGTACGTACGATGGGCACAAGCTGGGAGAAGGTCTCCGTGTTCCCACCGTTGGTGCCTTCCATTACCCCTCCTGGCCACAAGGGGGCGCCCAAACGTCCCAGTAGGAAGCACACCTCCTCCCAGCTCAGACACAGGACCGTCTGCAGCAAGCTGTGGAGCTTCACGCAGGCCATCACACACACCTGGAAGGAGACGGAAACACGTTAGGTTAGAGACGACCCTGAGGGGAGAGGAATATTAAATGACCCCATTTCATTCTGATTGAAGATATGTTTGTCAAAATACTGGCTGTTCAATAAGTAAATTAAGTATTGTTAAAGTTAAAGTCATTTAAGGGTCATGTAAGGTTAAAGTCATCTTTAGAGTGTGCCTTTGTTCAAGTTCAAGTTCTTTAATAGTTGTCATACAGAAGTACAGAATACTTTCATACAAAATGCTTCTTACTGTTACGCTCCAGAGACTGTGCTAGACAAGATAGTATCAAATAACATAATAACATAATATAGCATGAATTTAGAAGAAGAATGAGGTCACAGTTGTTCGGTATAGACATATGTACAATGTTCTGAGTTACCATATAATATACAATACACAATACTATGCAGTGTACTAATGTACAGTACTATCTAGTGCAAAGCAGAAGTGGGATGAGGTACAATTTTAGGTACAATTTACAGTAAGGTGTACGAGTTGTAGTGCAATCCTTCATCCATAAATATAAAGTGTGGGGAGTGGGTGCTACAGTGTGTTTGTTTAAAGTGGGTGTGTGCTATAAAGTGTGTGTAGTGGGTGCTACAGTGTGTTTGTTTAAAGTGAGTGTGTGCGTGTGGATGTGTGTGCTATGTGTGTTTGGTGGTTGTTGTTGTGTAGTGTTCATTCATTGTTCGTTTAGCAGCCTGATGGCCTGGGGATAGAAGCTACTTCTGAGTCTTTCTGTGCTCGCCTTGAGACTCCTGTGTCGCTTGCCTGACGGCAGCAGTTCAAAGAGGCAGTTGTTCGGGTGGCTCGAGTCCTTAATAATTCTCTTAGCCTTCCCCTTGCAACGCTTGTTGTAAATGTTCTGGAGAGTGGGGAGCCCCCCTCCAATTGTGCGTTCGGCTGAACGTGTCACTCTTTGTAGTCTGCTTTGGTCTTTTGCAGTGCTATTCCCAAACCAGGAGGTGATGTTGCCGGTCAAGATGCTCTCTATTGTACATGAGTAGAAGTTCTTAAGGATCTTCTGGCTGACTTGGAACTTCCTTAGGCGCCTGAGGAAGTAGAGGCGTTGTCGTGCCTTCTTCACCACACTGTTAATGTGTATGGTCCATTTCAAGTCCTCGGATATGTGGGCTCCGAGGTACTTGAAGCTGTTGACTCTCTCAACCGGTGCCCCGTCGATGCTGAGGGGGCTGTAGTCCTTGACCCCCGACCTCCTGAAGTCCACAATCATCTCTTTTGTTTTGCTGACGTTCAGGGAGAGGCTGTTTTCCTGGCACCATCCCGCCAGGACCTTGACCTCTTCCAGGTAGGCCCTCTCGTCGTTGGCAGAGATCAGGCCCACCACCACTGTGTCGTCAGCAAATTTGACGATTGTATTGCTACTCCGCTGAGCCACACAGTCGTGTGTGTACAGGGAGTAGAGGAGGGGACTCAGAACACAGCCCTGGGGGGCCCCTATGTTGAGGGTGATGGATGAGGAGGTGCAGTTGCCTGCTCTCACCACCTGGGGTCTGCCAGTCAGGAAGTCCAAGACCCACTGGCAGAGGTCATAGCCCAAGCCCAGGTCCCTGAGCTTGGCTATGAGTATGGAGGGGACTATGGTATTGAATGCCGAGCTGTAGTCGATGAATAGCATTCTCACATAGTTCCCCTGCCTCTTGTCCAGGTGTGATGCTGCTGTGTGCAGCACATGGGATATGGCGTCCTCCGTGGACCTGTTGGGGCGGTATGCAAATTGCAGGGGGTCCATGTTGATGGGGAGGGAGGAGCAGATGTAGCCCTTTACTAGCTTCTCAAAGCACTTCATGGCTATGGAGGTGAGAGCTACAGGGCGGTAGTCGTTGAGGCAAGCAGGCTTGGATTTTTTGGGTACAGGGATAATAGTGGACTTCTTCAGGCAGGTGGGGATGACAGCCTGTTCTAAGGACAGGTTAAATATGTCAGTGAATACTGGGGCCAGTTGGTCGGCACAGACTTTTAGGACGCGGCCGGGGATGCCGTCCGGACCTGCTGCCTTCCTGATATTCACTTTTTTAAAGGTCCGCCTCACCTCATGCTCTGTTACCCTGAACACTGCGCCTCCATCAGCAGCCGACCCCCCCCCCCCCATTGCCGAGGCTTGTGAGCTGGTGTTGTTATTACCAGCATCAAACCTCGCATAGAAGGTATTGAGGTCGTTTGCTAAGGAGATGTCATTGTTCAGTTTGAGGGAGGCGCCTTTGTAGTCTGTCATCGTTTTGAGCCCCTGCCACATAGCTCTAGAGTCAGCTTGTTCAAACTGGAGTTCAATTTTATCCCTGTAGCGCCGTTTGGCCTCTGACACTGTCCTCCTTACGTTGTGTTGCGCCACCTTGTGGTCATTCATGTTGCCTGCCACTAGGCCGTCATTGTATGCTTTGGTGCGCTCTCTCAGAGCTTCCCGGACGGATTTGTCTACCCAGGGTTTTTGATTTGGGTAAACTTTCATTTTGGTAGTGGGGATTGTTTCTTTCACCCTAGTACAGACATAGTCCAGCACTGTCTCCGTGTAGGCATTAATGTTATCTGTGTCGCGGAATACAATCCAGTCTGTGTTGTGGAACACTGACCGGATCGTGTCCTCTGACGTCACATCCCATTTCTGCACCTCTCGCGAGACTACGGGAGTACTTTTAATTCTTTGTCTGTACTTTGGTGTAAGGAAAATGGATGCGTGATCTGACTTGCCAAAGCCACTATCAGAATGAGCCTTGTAGCCACCTTTAAATTGCGTGTAACAGTGATCTAGGATGTTACCGCCTCTGGTGTTGCAAGTCACATGCTGGTAGAAATCAGGCAATACCTTTCTCAGATTGGCGCTATTGAAATCTCCCAGTACTAAAATGGCGGCGTTAACGTTCGTCGCTTGTATATTATTTACCTCGTCGTGGAGTCTGGAGAGCGCGGCGTTGTTGTTGGCTTGCGGTGGAATATACACTCCGACCAGGACGATCGCCGTTAACTCCCTCGGGAGGAAGAAAGGACGACACTTGATGGTTATATATTCCAGTTCTGGGGAGCAGTAGTTGGATAATTCCTTCACATTCGTTGGATCACTCCAATTTTTGTTAAACATGAAGGCAATACCTCCACCACGTTGTTTACCGGACTCTGATTGTGTCCGATCCTTCCTATGGATAAAGAAATGATCCGTTGGTTGAATCGCGTGATCTGGAACCTCCGGTGTTAGCCAAGTTTCGGTGAAGCAAAGGACATTGCAGTCCCTAACGTCTCTTTGATATTGAATCCTTGCTCGGATGTCATCCAGTTTATTGTCTATTGATTGTACATTGGCTAGCAATATACTGGGAAGTGGTGTACGGTGTCGTCTGGATCTCAGCCTGTTTCGGATCCCAGACCTTTTTCCTCGACGTCTTTTCCTGGGGTCTAGGAACAAAGGATCCGGTCCTAGTCTCCGGAGGATTTCTTCCGGCCATTGATGTGGTTCGGAAAGTTGATCCAGCGAGTAATCCAGTTGGTAAGTTTCCCGTAATCCAATGTCAATGATTGACTGACGGTCATACACATATAATGCACCAACAGTTGGTGCAAATAAAACTCCTAATACTATAAAAATTAACAAAATAGAGCACAGTCTCGTCGGAGCGATCAGAAAGGCAGCCATCACAGCAGCGCCAAGTCTTTGTTCATGTGACATATCTATAGCTATAGCTGTGTGCACATCCAACCTGTTTTAGACCACATGCAGCAGGATGAATAACGATCCTCTTAGCACCTTTAAGTATTCTGAACAATAAGGATCCTCTTAGCACCCTTAAGTATTCAGATCAATACGCATCCTCTTAGCACCTTTCAGTATTCTGAACAAAAACATCCTCTTAACACCTTTAAGTATTCTGACCAATACGCATCCTCTTAGCACCTTTAAAGGAAAACGCCAACATTTTGGAAAATTAGCTTATTTGCCATCTTCCCTGGAGTTAGACAAGAAGATACATACCCTTTTCTTCTCTGTGCGTGCATTAGGCTTAGGGAACAGCCGCTCCGTTAGCGTAGCTTAGCTTCATCACTGGAAGTGGGGCAGTCCTTTACCCTGAAGTTCCCTACAGTCCCCTACAGTCACGAAATACACTCCAAATACAACTCCAAAACGTTCCTGTAAACATGTTGTGACCTGTGTATTTACCACGTGGAGAAATACAAAATAATTGAATTCGACAATTACGTTTTCTAAGCAAATATACTCTGAACAATTTTTTGCCGAACCACTCCTCTCGGGGCGCAGTCAGTGATTTCACGCAACGCAGTGCTACTTACTAACGTGACGCCAGTGTTTGTTTACATTCTCATTTCATTCAAAGGATCCGAACCGATTGAAGTTTATGGATACCATGACTTAAAATCCTCTTACCTTGACGATTAACACTTTAACTGCCACACACGAGATATCTCGGGTTTATTTTTATGTGGTTGAAAGCCACTCACAAGATTTCTCAGATTTTTTCTTTTTTTTTTTTCTTTTACGATCTGAAATCATATTGCATCACGCGAGCCTACCCGAGTATACACGAGCACCGCCGGAGATTATATGTGGAAAAAAGCGCCCCCTATCGTCTTTCAGATGACATAAGGGATTTTGGAATGGACTCAATGAAAATGGATGGGGAAAAAAATCCGGTACTCCACATTTTCCAGTCCACTGATCCAGCCGGGGTTACCACAGTTCATTCTGGAGACTCTGAGCCCCGCTGATCATGGAGTTCTACTGTATCGCGTTGGATCTATACACTTATCGATTTTTTCGAATGGTGATCAGGAATTGGAATATACCAGTTGGATACCATCTGATGTCAGGTAAGGACTCTATGTTATCAGTGTTAGGATAATCAGACTAATTTTGATGAAGTTATAAGCTGTTTTGTGAAATGGGCTCTTTCGGTTTCACTGTAAAATATTAACGTTAACATTGGCGCCGATGGTGGCATTCAGGGGGTAAAAAGGAAAACCCGGCGTGGCACTCAAAGTGTTAAAAGCCTCCCCAATTTAGAAAACAGTATTCCCATGGCTGGTGTTGATACGCTGCTAGCTAACGAAAACCAACAGCCGGACACTAAAGCAAATAACGAGGGTACATGTTTACTTCCGGTCGGGGGGTTCCAAAATAAAAGAGCGACGTCTATAGCACCGGAAATATGTTTATTTTGTACATTATCTAACGTTAACACGAACCTAAACTAACGTTACAACTAACCTAAAGTTAGTTTAGGTTTGTGTTAATGTTAGATAATGTACAAAATAAACGTATTTCCGGTGCTATAGACGTCGCTCTTTTATTTTGGAACCCCCCGACCGGAAGTAAAAATGTACCCTCGTTATTTGCTTTAGTGTCCGGCTGTTGGTTTTCGTTAGCTAGCAGCATATCAACACCAGCCATGGGAATACTGTTTTCTAAATTGGGGAGGCTTTTAATCGTCAAGGTAAGAGGATTTTAAGTCATGGTATCCATAAACTTCAATCGGTTCGGATCCTTTGAATGAAATGAGAATGTAAACAAACACTGGCGTCACGTTAGTAAGTAGCACTGCGTTGCGTGAAATCACTGACTGCGCCCCGAGAGGAGTGGTTCGGCAAAAAATTGTTCAGAGTATATTTGCTTAGAAAACGTAATTGTCGAATTCAATTATTTTTTATTTCTCCACGTGGTAAATACACAGGTCACAACATGTTTACAGGAACGTTTTGGAGTTGTATTTGGAGTGTATTTCGTGACTGTAGGGGACTGTAGGGAACTTCAGGGTAAAGGACTGCCCCACTTCCAGTGATGAAGCTAAGCTACGCTAACGGAGCGGCTGTTCCCTAAGCCTAATGCACGCACAGAGAAGAAAAGGGTATGTATCTTCTTGTCTAACTCCAGGGAAGATGGCAAATAAGCTAATTTCCCAAAATGTTGGCGTTTTCCTTTAAGTATTTCTAACCAATAAGGATCCTCTTGCACCTTTAAGTATTCTAAACAATAAGCATCCTCTTAGCACCTTTAAGTATTCTAAACAATAAGGATCCTCTTAGCACCTTTAAGTATTCTTAACAATAAGGATCCTCTTAGCACCTTTAAGTATTCTAAACAATAAGGATCCTCTTAGCACCTTTAAGTATTCTTAACAATAAGGATCCTCTTAGTACCTTTAAGTATTCTGAACAATAAGGATCCTCTTAGCACCTTTAAGTATTCTGAACAATAAGGATCCTCTTAGCACCTTTAAGTATTCTTTGACTCATGAACAGAGAACCCATGTTCTACAGGTGGAATGTGGAACACATTCGCCATGGTTCTTGGCAGAGCTCATTGCATGGCGCTACCCAGAAGCCTCTGCAGAAGAGGGAATAACTGACTAGGCTACGTTTCAGAACCGAGAAATCTCAACCCAAGGTCACGGCTGCTCAGCCCTGGGTTTGAAACCAGGACCTTGGGCTCGGCACTATGATGGATCTGGGAATACTGGCTCTCGTACATGTTCTCATATACATGATAGAGCAACAAGGTCGACACATCAGAATAATTCAGAATCACACAAGTATACAGGGTATAAGGGAAAAGAAACACTTTTTATCTGCCATGGTTTTAGTCTATTCAGCATCTACTGTAGACAAAGTCACTGCTGACCAGATAAGACAGATCTTTAATTAATCCCTGTGGGGGAGATCCTGGAGTCATAGCAGCACAGGCGGGGGAGAGGGGAGGTGCAGGCAGGGCACTAGGAATAAAATATACAAATACATAATACATCTAAGTGATCCTTTTAGTATTCTGTATCTATACTGAGGCAAAACTCCACTTCAGCAACTCCCATAAATGCTCTCAGATCCTAATCTATGGAGAAGGCCCTGGGCATTAGGCTAACATCATTGGCATGCTTTCATACCATCGGGTGAAGTCACTGTGTTTTGTTATCCTATCTCATCACCAGGATGGAATTGCATCTTGAAATGAAGAAGGTATGGCTCACTTTAGAACCCTTAGAACCGCCAGAACTCCCAGAACCCTTCTGCGCCAGTGGGTTTTAGGGGGATCTGTGCTTCCTTGCCTACGGACACAGCCAAGAAGCCACCGTGGATGTAGTTTGTTTCTCACGACAACTCGGTCCCACAGTCCTGAGGGAGGCAGTGGTGGCCATAACTCTGGGGGGAGCTGCCCCATCATACACTCCCTTAAGAGGAATCCCTGCAATGTCTCTGTGAGGACATCCATACAAGGCCTGGTATTTCTGAAAACACTATATTTTTTTCTAATAATGGGGGTGACAGTGGCTCGGGAGGTAGAGCGGTTGCCTGGTAATCAGAGGGTTCCCCATTTGATTCTGGCTCCTCCTCCCGGCAGTGTGTCGAATGTCCTTGAGCGAAGACACTTAACCCCCTAACTGCTCCCGATGAGAAGGTCGGAACCTCGCATGGTCGCCGTCGTCCGCCGTCGGTGTGTGAATGTGTGATTGAGTGAATGTGAGGCATAAGTTGTAAAGCGCTTTGGATAAAAGCGATATATAAATGCAGTCCATTTACCGTTTAAAAATAAATAAATAAAATGCTGCAAACCATTTGAAATGATCACAAACAATATAAACAGCGACAATTAAATGCATGCGTTGTCGCGTCGTGACGGGTGTGTACAGTATGGTATGGTCACATGACTGGTGGGATCCTGGTGAACCTGACCTGCGAGTGCTGCTGTTGGATGTAGCCGGTGATGATGCGCAGGCCGATTTGGGCCATTTCCTTCAGCTCAGTGTTGCCAGGGCTGCCGGGGCTGCTGTGCCAGGCCTGTAGCCTGTCCAGCAGGTTTACAACCCCTTCGAAGATCTGCAAGACGACAACACCCCCGTCAAAAGCCAAGACTTGTTTCCACACCTTGCATCACTCCTGAGGAGCTAGGGACATTCAGTGTATTCAGTTAAGCGTAACCTGCTTTTACAGCCAAGGGTATTTAGAAACACACTACACCCCAGACATCACTCTCCACCCTACAGTAGCATGAGACAAGACACACTTCCTGACCTTGAGCATAGACATAGACAATAGCAGGAAGAAGCTATAGTACCGTTGCATTCCAACGTGATCTCCCCAGGCCATCAGGATGCTCAATGTGGACTCTGTGCAGCACTAACCCATCCATTCTACACTCATCGCACACACATCCACGTGCACACACACACCTTTAACATTCACTCTAGACACTAAAAGATTTGCACTACCTCTCTACCTTATTTTTGCATTTTGTTTAGATTTTGTACTTTAGTTTTATATATTTTGTACAGTGTTTGGTCTTTATTATTTAAACTTTTTTTTTTATTGTATGAAAGCACAATCTCAGGGGGCTCATACAGAACCAAGCATTTCACTGTAATCTTCATGTTCCTTATATGTGACAAATAAAACAAAACTTGAACTTGATGAGGGGCAGGAATCCTCATCCAGATGTGTTCATTGTTTATAAGATAAGATAAGATATTCCTTTATTGATCCCCTTGGGGAAATTCAGGCATCATAGCAGCATGGGGAGGGGGGATGGGGGTACAGGTAGTAAAAACAACACAAGCAGTGTAAACAAATAAGTAAATATAATTTACTATCTAACTAACTGAAATATACAGTATTCACAGTATCACATAAGGTGCAGTATGCATAAGGTAGTGTTATAATTTACTATCTAACTAACTGAAATATACAGTATTCACAGTATTCACATAAGGTGCAGTAGGGCTGACCCCTATTAGTCGATTAGTCTACTAATCGGTCGAAAGGAGCCGTAGTCGACTGGCCAACCTCTTAGTAGAATATAATTTAAAAAATATATATATATTTATAAATTTTAATTTTAATTTTAATTTTTTATCATTCTTTCCAAAAGAAAAGAGGCCTAGAAGCGTGGCTAACGCTAATGGCACGCATACCAGAGGCTAACTGCCTACGAAAACAGGCACAGAGGCACTGAAAGAGGATTTCACCCATCTAATGAACACACTAGACTAGACAAATATCAAGATGTATCCACCAGTGGACCAATTGCATGCTTTTGCAGAGGACAAGAAGCCTTCAGTCAACTCCTTCAGACATTAAGCACCCCCCACAGCCCAAATGGAATGATAAAAAATTTAAATTTTTTTAAAATATTATACTTTTTTAGTAGTCGACTAACGGCAAATTTTGGCCAATCATAGTCGACCATCCAAATCCTTAGTCGGGGACAGCCCTAAGGTGCAGTATGCATAAGGTAGTGTTATTGTTCTTTTTAGGTTCCTATTAGTTCTAGTTGGATGTCTGGCAGCAGTCCCTGCCCACTGTTGTGGAGCCTGATGGCCGCTGGTACGAAGGACTGTCCGAGGCGGTTAGTTGAGTGTCGGGGGGGTATGATTATGTTGCATAATAACATGCATGAATGCATTTGCTTTGTATGTATTCAGCATAAACTATAATGGTTATTCAAATATCATATACTGAAGATTCACCTGGTCAGTAGTTCATGTTGCAATGCTTATATTACAAGATCCTCCACAACGTTCAAGAAAGTATGTTTTGAAGTAAACATAATGGCTACTAGTCTTCCATATTATTATTATTATTATTATTATTATTATTATTATTATTATTATTATTATTATTATTATTATTATTATTATTATTATTATTATTATTATTATTATTTTGACATCCATCCTGTGTCTGTGCCGTACACAGTGTCCTTCGGATTAGTTGTTAAAACGAGGTCCCGACTGAATTCGGTCGTTAAAGAACCCAGGGTGCCTATCGCAACGTTCGTTTTGACGTTCCTGGTCAAATATTAAATTGTCCCAATCAGGTCTCTGACATCAAGGCCACCTAATCACCCCCCCCCCCCCTTAATTGGCTGATAACAATCCCTGTCTCCTGAGCCTTTCAGCCATTGTGTAGTGTGATGTGTAGCCTAGTGCCAGTGTATGGCAGCAATTGAGCCTGCGTAGCCCAAGGTTGGCTGCTACACAGTGGTGGTGGTGAAGGAGGCCATTTCCACCCTACATTGTAAAAAGCGTTTTGAGTGTCTAGAAGAGCGCTGTACTGCGTTGTCTGTACCTTCTCGCTCCACAGTGTGTGGTTGTCTGTACCTTCTCGCTCCACAGTGTGTGGTTGTCTGTACCTTCTCGCTCCACAGTGTGTGGTTGTCTGTACCTTCTCACTCCACAGTGTGTGGTTGTCTGTACCTTCTCACTCCACAGTGTGTGGTTGTCTGTACCTTCTCGCTCCACAGTGTGTGGTTGTCTGTACCTTCTCACTCCACAGTGTGTGGTTGTCTGTACCTTCTCACTCCACAGTGTGTGGTTGTCTGTACCTTCTCACTCCACAGTGTGTGGTTGTCTGTACCTTCTCACTCCACAGTGTGTGGTTGTCTGTACCTTCTCGCTCCACAGTGTGTGGTTGTCTGTACCTTCTCACTCCAGTGTGTGGTTGTCTGTACCTTCTCACTCCACAGTGTGTGGTTGTCTGTGCCTTCGGCAAACAGGAAGTCCTGGAGTAGCCTGAGCAGGCGCACCAGGCTGGGGCAGAAAGGCAGCGACACCCCCTGGGAGTCCCTCAGGTCTGACAGAGACGACTCCAGCATCATCTCCAACAGACTGGGACACAGAGACAGAGGGACCTTTAATACAACGGACCGGCACAACAAGATCTTTCTGTCGGGTAGTGTGGATGAATCTTTCATTCAAGTGACTCGAGGACTGTCTCACTTGAATACAAAGTTATCTCCACTGTATTCAATCTCTCTTACCAGGGTATCTGCAGGTTTCAACAAGTTACATTTAAGACCTTTTTAATACCACTTAGAGACAAATGTAACACCAATCTCACGACCATACTAGCAAAAACATATTATTACATCTCCTGACATCCAGGCTGCCCCCCCCCCCCCAAAAACGTAATACCCGTGCAAATTAAATGTAAGACTTTTTGAGGCCTTAAATTGAGAATTATGAATTTAATACTTTTTAATACCCTGCAGATACCCTGCTTACCATTAACCAATTATCCTGCTTACTTTCATTCACTTAAACTTTTTTCACGTTAATGTTTTTTTTTTATAATGCGACGGACCTGCGTTTGATGTCGTCGGGAGGCCGGACCAGCTGACAGGAAGAGCCCAGCTTGGTGAGGACAGAGAAGACCTGTCCTCTCTCTCTCCACACGGCGTCCTCTCCGCCCTCCGCCCCGCTGCCGCTCCACAGCACCGAGAACACCATGTTGGTGAGCAGGTTACACAGCTCCTCCTCAGGCGTCTGCTGCAACGCCAGAACAACACGCCGTATTGGACCCGTGTGGGAGGAACGCTGGAGGGAATGTTATATAAAGGTTTGCCTGGAACCAGAGTCATTGAGAAATCAACCTACCTGTGGGTTGGACGTGTTGGAGATGGTGTCCCCCGTGGGAGGGTCCGCTCCGTAGCTGGTGTCGTCCAGCACGTTGGACAGACTGGAGCTCTTCCTGGGCCTGAGGGCGGGGAACGGCTTGCTGTGCTCCAGAGGAGACGGGGTGTCCGCCTGGCTCCCCGCCGGGGTGTGCGTGCCCGTGCCGGTCCCGATGCTGGCGTCGCCCATGCCCCATGCCAGATCGAAGGGGGAGGTACCGAAGGGGGAGAGGGGCTGGTAAAGGCCCTCGTCGTCAGGCCGAGAGGCGGGGATGTCCACGGTGTTGGAGATGGAAGACGAGTGGCTGCCTTGGTCCATGGAGTCGAAGGACTTGAAATGGAGGGAGTCGGTGTAGCTCTTCAGCGGCCCGCAGCCTCCGTTGAGGGGCGACTGGGACAGATCGGAGAAACCCTCGGAGACGTCCCGTTGGCCCCCGTCGTCCTCCTCCTCGTCGTCCTCGTCCCGCGAGGAGGAGTAAGGCAGGAACATGTCCACGCGGGAGTCCTCTATGACCAGGCTGTCGTCCCTGCGGAGAGGGGGGCGGGAGGTGGGCTCCTGGGAGCCCGCCAGGCTGGCGGCGTGGGACTCGTAGGACTCCTTCACGTAGAGCTTGGTCAGGACGTCCTGCCAGCCGGGCTGCTTCGCCAGCTGCTTCACACAGTCTTCACCACTGGAGTATCTCAGATTAAACAGCTGGGGGGGGATAAGAGACAAGAGATGAGGGTTTTTTTGGGCATGTTTTCTCAGAAGTCCATCTTAGATCTCACTCTATTCACCTATAGGCCTGCCTACTTCCGGCCATGTCTGTCTAGCCAAACTTCATGACAAAGATGCTAGCTAGTGTGGACATTATAAATAACGCATCTATAAGCACATAAATGTGTAGCTAGCTCATTATCCTTGTAAAGAAAATATGTGTAAAGTGTAAAAAGGGACTTGGGTGTTTTTAATAAGTTACAGACTTTGAAGAGTAATCCCTTTCTAATCTAGATGACAGTGTCACAAGCTCATAGGAAGTTGAAAGACAAAATTGGCAGGCTGGCAGCATCCTATAGAATTGATTTCAAGGTCATGCTGTTCGCTTTCAAAGCCCTGAACTAACTGGCTCGATCCTATATCACAGATCTCTTAAGCTCATAGTTACACTACCTCCAGGTCTCTCAGGTCGTCTGAGCCGGGCCTCCTGGCCATCCCACGCTCAAGACTCACACTCAGAGGCGACCGTGTTTTCGCAGTAACAGCCCCGGCCTAGACTATGGAATAGCCCTCCCTCTTCCATCAGACTCGCCCCATCCATCGATTCTTTCAAGTCTCAGCTTAAAACATACTTCCATTCACTATTCTTCTTAATGGGTTTTGTGCTGCTTGTATATATAGTGTATATGTCTCTTCTATGTACTGATCGTTGTATGCCTGCTTTACCGTATTTTAATGTGTTATTCGTTGTAAGGCCTTGTACAGCACTTTGGTCAACTCTGTTGTTTTTAAACGTGCTTTATAAATAAAGTTGAATTGACTTGACGTCAGGAAACATAAGGTGAATAGCCAGTAGCTGTTATGACATCATCATTAGAATGTTCCAATTCTCAAAATTATTGTGAATATATATATATATAAAACACACCTGAAAGGGTTAATGAAACAATGAGTGAAACACATCAAGTCAACCTTCTAGTCAATGGATGCCAAAGTAGATGGCTGACGTGGCCGACTGACCTTGCGACAGACATCCAGACGGACAGTGAGGTCGGCTCTATGAGACAGATGGACCACAGCGAGAAGGTCTCTAAAGTTAGGACTGGCATCTGTGGAGGAAGAAAATGAAAAAGATATATATATAATCCATATCCAGACAGGAGTAAATATAGCTCTCACAGTGATTCAGCACGTGGCAAGGCCACCTCTGCAACAACACCACGTCATCCGTTTCATTCAGACGTCCCCCGTCCTCCCAGCGAGGCCGCTCTAAAGTCACCTGTAGCGAGGACCTGCTCGTACAGACGCCGCACGGTGGTCATGGTTACGGGGATGTCGCCTAGGAAACAGACCAGGCCAAGGTATCCACAATCCCTCAGCTTGATCCGCTGCTTGGAGCGTTCGGATATCCCGCTCGCTCTTGAGGATCTTGTACAGAACCTACGCCATAATAACAAAGAAGGAAACAGTTGTATAATATTATATTATATCAAACAAAATAATTGACTTAAAAAAGAAATCTAAAAGGAACTCGAGTGGAACATTGAAGCCCATCACTGCTCTTGGAAGACGAGAATGAAATATAATATTATTAACTATTATTATTTTTAACAGGAACATTTGCTGGGCCACATTGGGTCATTGTGAAGCGATAAGTGAAGCTACTCTCAGTGGAGAAGCAGTGAGTTGGCTTCACCTTGAACAGCCTCTCTCTGGCCTCGTCTCCAAAGCCGGGGTTCAGCAGCAGATAGTACAGCTGCTCCACCCCCCACTCCAGCAGCACAGTCTGCACCTGCTCACGGGGAGGGCTGCTCCGCAGGAGAGAGTACAACACATCCAACGCACTCACCACCTGAGAGAGAGAGAGAGAGAGAGAGAGAGGAGAGGGAGAGAGAGAGAGGAGAGAGGGAGAGAGAGAGAGAGAGAGAGAGAGAGAGAGAGAGAGAGGAGAGGGAGAGAGAGAGAGCGAGGAGAGGGAGAGAGAGAGAGAGAGAGAGAGAGAGAGAGAGAGAGAGAGAGCGAGAGAGAGAGAGAGAGAGAGAGAGAGAGAGAGGAGAGGGAGAGAGAGAAAGAGAGGAGAGAAAGAGGATAGGAGAGGAGATAGAGGAGAGGGAGGAGAGGACAGGAGAGGAAGAGATAGGAGAGAGAGGAGAGTAGAGGGAGAGAGAGGAGAGGAGAGGGAGATAGAGAGGAGAGGGAGCAATAGGAGAGAAAGAGAGAGGGAGAGAGAGGAGATGGAGAGAACATGAGAGAGAGAGAGAGAGGAGAGGGAGAAAGAGGGGAGATGAGAGAGAGAGGGAAGAGAGAGAGAGGAGAGAGAGAGTTTTGTTTATTTTATTTTGACCATAAATAAGGCGATCTGATGATTACGTCCCAGTCTCAGACTTATTTCCATTGTGGTCCTGGATGTGACAGTGAAGATGGCGTGAGTCCAAATGTCTAGAGAGAGATAAGGTAAGAACAGAGGAGAAAGATAATAAAAAAGAAAGAAAGTGAAGAGTGAGAAGCGCGTTCACCAGAGGATTCTGGAAGAAAGGAGATGTGAAGGTATGAAGTTCAACACTGAGGACGACTTTGGATTGGAGATAAGCTGAAATAATGAGCAGAAAATGTCAGATGAAGAAAACTGTAAACTCCATTGACAAGGAAAAAACACATTCTCTCTCTCCCTCTCCTTTCCCCCTCTCTCTTTTTCCTCTCTCTCTCTCTCACACAAACACACACACACACACGCACCACACACACACACACACACACACACACACACACACACACACACACACACACACACACACACACACACACACACACACACACACACACACAGTCATATCCATGTAGCCTTCTGTCCACATAGCCTTCTCATATTCTACATACCATATCTATAACTCATAGTCTGTACATCAAGGCACCACTTAGTTTTGTCTACTCCCCTGTATACATACTTTGTTAGCTCGTCATCCTACAGATATTTAGACTAATTGCTGTGCTCTGGATCTCTCCACGTTGCAACGTTCTGTCAGTATCAGTATCACATGCCTATAAACACTACCATGGAATTACACACTACAACTGTATTACGTGGCCCATAATGGCCCCCAAACAGCATTACCAACTTTAACAGATCTGTGACCTTTTGATGTGAGCTTCAGGTATTGACAATACCGAGGCTATATAACCCTACCACATGGCCCTTAATGGCCACCACAACTGAACATGTAGATAGATAGACAGTGAGAGCAGCATACAATTTACACCAGGGTTATCAAGTGTAGATAGATGGGCAGTGAGAGCAGCATATCACCAGGGTTATCAAGTGTAGATAGATAGGCAGTGAGAGCAGCACATCACCGGGGTTATCAAGTGTAGATAGATGGGCAGTGAGAGCAGCATATCACCGGGGTTATAAAGTGTAGATAGATAGGCAGCGAGAGCAGCATATCACCAGGGTTATCAAGTGTAGATAGATAGGCAGCGAGAGCAGCATATCACCAGGGTTATCAAGTGTAGATAGATAGGCAGCGAGAGCAGCATATCACCAGGGTTATCAAGTGTAGATAGATAGGCAGTGAGAGCAGCATATCACCAGAGTTATCAAGTGTAGATAGATAGGCAGTGAGAGCAGCACATCACCGGGGTTATAAAGTGTAGATAGATAGGCAGTGAGAGCAGCATATCACATCATCAGGGTTATCAAATGGGCACCTCCATTCACTGGTGTTTCATCACATTAGGCCCACGGCACCGTGGGAAGGCTCAACAGTTAGTTCCAGCGTCCCAGAACCACCCACTCCAGGCTAGCTCCCATTTTTCAATCAAACATTCTGTCACTATCCTCAATCAAACATTCTGTCACTATCCTCAATCAAACATTCTGTCACTATCCTCAATCAAACATTCTGTCACTATCCTCAATCAAACATTCTGTCACTATCCTCAATCAAACATTCTGTCACTATCCTCAATCAAACATTCTGTCACTATCCTCAATCAAACATTCTGTCACTATCCTCAATCAAACATTCTGTCACTATCCTCAATCAAACATTCTGTCACTATCCTCAATCAAACATTCTGTCACTATCCTCAATCAAACATTCTGTCACTATCCTCAATCAAACATTCTGTCACTATCCTCAATCAAACATTCTGTCACTATCCTCAATCAAACATTCTGTCACTATCCTCAATCAAACATTCTGTCACTATCCTCAATCAAACATTCTGTCACTATCCTCAATCAAACATTCTGTCACTATCCTCAAACAAACATTCTGTCACTATCCTCAATCAAACATTCTGTCACTATCCTCAATCAAACATTCTGTCACTATCCTCAATCAAACATTCTGTCACTATCCTCAATCAAACATTCTGTCACTATCCTCAATCAAACATTCTGTCACTATCCTCAATCAAACATTCTGTCACTATCCTCAATCAAACATTCTGTCACTATCCTCAATCAAACATTCTGTCACTATCCTCAATCAAACATTCTGTCACTATCCTCAATCAAACATTCTGTCACTATCCTCAATCAAACATTCTGTCACTATCCTCAAACCAAGACTCTGTTGTCCGCCTCTGTGAATAATCTGTTTGAATGATTCCACATTGTCCCCGAGAAGAACACGGAGCTAAGAAGAAGAGGTGTTTGAGATGAACGGTACCTGCTGCTCTTCTCCTATAGTCAGAGTGTAGGCCAGGAGGCTGTGGAGCTCCTCTTGTGTTGGAGACTTGAGCAGGAAGTCTTTCAGCAGAGCGAACAGGGCAATCTGAACCGTCCGCTTCTCATCCGACAGAGGGCTGCCATCTTTCTCCGTACTGAGGGCAGGAAGAGACAAAGAGATTGTACTGGTATATTATATAGTTGGTATATTGGTCATAATTGTCTACACAAACCCATATGGAAAAGATGTATACAAATCTTACAAGATTTTTTTATATGGTGTAAATCCACATATTGCTCTAGACTCGAGAATCTGACATGTACATTTACATTTACTCATTTAGCTGACGCTTTTATCCAAAGCGACTTTGCAAGTTTTGTACAACAAGACAGCAGGAAGGGCACAACTCTATCAGCTGAGTAACAATGTTCATCAAAGTGTTGAGTGCTACAGTGTAGGTTAGTATATTAGGTGCATGACATTAGTTAGTACATGTGCATGTACATGTGCATGACAGTAAGGTTAGTTAGGGTTAGACTTTTATTTATTTATTTATTTTTCAGATAATGATTGAAGAAGTGTGTCTTTAGTCGACGGCGAAATATTGGACAGGTTTTGGCTGTCCTAAATGTGGTGGGAAGTTTGTTCCACCATTCATGGGGCAAGGACAGAGAATAGGCGACTTCTCTTTGAAAACCCTCCCGCAGCGAGGATAGGAGTAGGTCTGAGGCGGCCAGAAGATGCAGTACGTATGTTTGGCTGGGCAGCCAGTAATCTTTTTTTTTCTATCCACTTTTTCTCCTTATTTTTCTCCCATCGTTTTCGGCGATTAAAGTGTTAATCAAGAACACGGTAAAATTTGAATTGGTCAAAGAAGTAAGGGACAGGGAAGGGAGGTTTGTTCTGGTAAAGGGGAAAATGGAGGGTCAGATGGTTACGTTAGTGAATGTATATGCCCCCCCGGAGAGTGAGAGATGTTTATATGAGACCATTTATGACATGATAGCAATGGAATTGGAAGGGATATTGATATGTGTGGGGGATTTTAATGTGGTATTAAATCATGACTTGGACACTACGAGTACTAGGAAAGGGAGACCACAAATAAGTAGGTATATGAATATACAGATGACAGAAATGGGAATTACAGACGTTTGGAGGGGGATGCACGCTCTGGACAGGGAATACACGCACTACTCACATCCACACGCGACATATGCGAGAATAGATTATTTTCTTATGACGACGGGGGACAGCTACAGGGTAAAGAAGAGCAGAATAGGGGTAGCGGACATATCGGACCACAGTGCGACATATCTGACAGTAGATCTGGAGGGAAGACGGAGGAACACGATCTGGAGACTGAATGTAGGACTAATGAATAACAAGGGGGTGGTGAGTGAAATTAAGGAGGAGATATAAGGAGGAAAATGACAACGGGGAGGTCAACCCGAACATTCTATGGGACACACTGAAGGTGGTGATGAGGGGAAAATTGATGGAGAAAGCAGCACTACTGAAGAGAGCCAGAACAGAGACATATCACAATCTGATAGGGAAGCTGAAGGATTTAGAGAGGAAGCACCAGATCTCAAAAGAACAGGAAACGCTTAGAGAAATCAAAGAAGTAAGGGCCAGGATAAATAGGGAATTACTGACGGAAATAGAAAAGAAAGCGAGGTTCATGAAACAGACGTACTATGAGGGGGGACCAAAGGCGACTAGACTGTTAGCTAGGATAATCAGGACCCAACAGAAGTTAAACACGATACACACAATAAGGGATACAAAGACTAACGAAATATTGAGAGAGCCATCTGAAATAGAGAGGACATTTAGAGATTACTATAAGACACTATACACACAGCCAATGGCAGTGGGAGAAGAGGAAATAGACGCTTTTCTGGAGAAGCTGGAGTTACCATCGATAGGGAGAGAACAGAATGAAGAATTAAATAAAATAATTACAGAACGGGAACTGGAAGAGGCAATTAGTAGAGCGAAAAACAACAAATCTCCGGGGAGCGACGGATTCCCATCGGAATTTTACAAGACATTTAGAGTAGAATTAGCACCCATGTTAGGAGCGGCATTCAGGCACACGATGGAAGAGGGCAAAATGCCTCCCTCATGGAAGGAAGCCATAATCACCACGATACCAAAAGAAGGGAAGGATAGAGAATTATGTAGTAGTTTCAGACCTGTGTCCATACTCAACGTGGATTATAAGATGTATACATCAATAATATCAAAGAGATTCGAGACGTTTATGCCAGACATTATAGATGAAGATCAGACTGGATTCATTAAAGGGAGACAGACGCAGGACAACGTGAGAAAGACATTACACATAGTGGAGGAGATACAAAAGCAAGGTGGGAGTGCGGTACTGATTAGCCTAGATGCAGAAAAGGCATTCGACAGTGTTAGATGGGTATTTTTATATAAGGCGCTAGAGAAATTCGGACTGAACGAGAGGGCAATGAAGACGATCAAGGCACTATATCAGGAGCCGACAGCGAGAATTAAGGTGAATGTCAGCCTGACGGATAGAATCAGATTGGAGAGGGCTACCAGACAGGGATGTTGTCTCTCGCCGACGCTCTTCGACGTTTTCATAGAACCACTGGCACAACTGATCAGACAGACCAAGGACATCAAGGGGGTAGAGATAAAGGGGACGGAACACAAATTAGGCCTATTTGCGGACGACGTGATAGTGTACATGAGACAACCAGATAAGAGCTTCCCGGCACTGATGGATCTACTGAAGGAATATGGCCACTACTCAGGATACAAACTGAACGTGACAAAGACACAGACCTTAGCGTGGAACTATACTCCAACGACAGAAATTCGGGAGGAGTACGGGATAAGGTGGGACATGGACAAGATTAAATACCTAGGGGTGAACATTACGAGAGGGGTGGAGAAGCTATTTGAGGCGAATTATACACAGATCAATCAGAACATCAAGAGAGACTTAGAGAGATGGACAGTAATGCCCTTGGACTTCAACTCAAGGATAGAGGTTATTAAGATGAACATACTATCAAGGTTACTATACCTGTTTCAGTCACTACCGATACAGATACCACAGAACCAATTCAGGGAGTGGGACAGACTGATATCAAGGTTCATATGGGCAGGGAGAAAACCACGGGTCAAATATAAAACACTGCAACTACCAAAGGAAAAGGGGGGAATGGCAGTACCCAGCCTACAAGACTATTATTATGCAGCACAGCTGAGAGCAGTGACATGCTGGTGCAACGACAACTATGAGGCCAGATGGAAAGACATTGAAAAAGAAGGGGGGGATACAAAGTTCAGGTTCTGGTAGGGGATAGGGAACTATTCAGGGAAAAAGAGGAACTATTAGATCCAATCACCAAGTGCACCTTGATTATATGGAACAGAGTAGTGAAAGCACACAAATTGGGGAAGCAGTCAGGGGTTCTGAGATGGGTAGCACATGACAAGAGGTTCGAACCAGGGAGGGTGGACCATGGATTCAGAAGGTGGGAAAGGGGCGGGGCAACAGCGATATGCAAATTGATAGAGAAGGGGGAAATGCAGACCCTACAAAAATTAAAGGAGAATTTTGGACTAGAAAACAGGGACCACTTCAGATATCTACAGATTAGAGATTACTATAACAAAGAAATAAGAGGGGACAAGGACGAAGACCAGAATGGAATAATCAGGATGATAGTAAGGGCGTACGAAGGAGGGAAAGGAAGGGTAATATCAGCACTGTACCGGGCTATAATGGCCAGCAAGGGACACACGACCGACTATATAAGGGAGAAATGGGAGAGAGAACTAGAGATGGGAATAACAGAGAAGGAATGGGATAACATATGCGAGGTGCAGCACTCAACAACAGGATCAAGGGTATGGAAGTAATTTGGATGGAAAAACATAATCAGGTTCTTTATAACCCCGGAGTTGAAGGGAAAGTATGCACCAACGCAAAGGGCATGCTGGAGGATGTGTGGGAAGGAGGGGGCAAATCACACACATGTATTCTGGGGATGTCAGAAGCTGAAGGGGTATTGGGAGGAGATAGGGGAGGCAATAACCAGAATAATAGGATACGGGTTACCCCAAACGGGACTGGTGCTTTACTTAGGGGACCTGACGCACGAGGGTATACAAGGGGGGGACAAATATTTAATAAAGATAATGCTGATATCGGCCAGAAAAGCAATAACGAGACTGTGGTACAAGGAAGATCCACCAACAATAGCACAATGGGTAGGAATAGTAGAGGAGATACAGGATATGGAGAAGATAACACACATGCTGAGGCTACAGGAGGAGAAATTTGAGGAAAGATGGGGAAAGTGGGAGGATTATAAGGCGAACGAGAACGACATCACATGTCGCACATTTTTGCTTTAGTTAGTATTTTCTATTTTATTTTTTTGTGGGTGTGACAATTGTTTTATGTTTTTTTACTTTATTATTTGTGTCTGTTTAACAGGGTTGTACATTCCGTCTTTGTATTATATACATGGAAGACCAATGGATGTGAGATTATAATTCAAGGAGGAGGTTGTTTGTATGTTTGGGAGTCTATGTAAATAAAAATTGAGTTTAGGGGGGGGGGGGGGGGGGGAAGAGAGAAAAAGGCAAAGAAAAAGGAGGTTTAAAGGAAATAGAAGGATAACGGAGGAAGGAGGTTCAAGGAGGGTCCCTGGACCCATGACGCGCATATCTACCTGAGTCAGAATTTTATTTTTTTAGAGCAAGTATTATAATTTGATATGATGGTTTAAGGACGACATACACTAAGTATTAGTACCAAGTATCTAGGAAACCAACTGATGTGAGATTAATAACCAAGGATGATGGGGTATATATGTATGTAAAACAAAATGCAAGGTAAAACTGAGTTTAAAACTTTTCTATATATCCCTGTTCAAGGAAGATATACATACCGTCATTGGATTTTGTACAGGCCAACGAATGTGCGATTGCTATTCAAAGAATGACTTAGTCAATAATTGTATATTCTTCTTTCGGCAAGAACGGTATTTTTGATTTTTTTTTCTATTTTCCCTTTATGGTTTAGGCCTGTATAAGGGCGATGTACACTATGTCTGAGTAATCTGTACCTGAAAAGCTAAACGGTGGAAGATTGACAATCAAAGTTGCTACTATTTGTATGTTTGTGAATATAAATGCAAATAAAAATTGAGTTAAAAAAAAAAGAGAAAGAAACCCAGATCTGAGTCACATAATGAGCAAATCTGTCAGATTCGGGCCACTTTTGCCCGCAGTGTGAACGTAGCCTTAGTTAACCAAGCCATGCTACTCATATTCTAAGCTGGCGGTGCTCCAACCCAGAACCTTACGATTCAAAGATGAGCTCTCTACCGACTGAACTACCTGGACATCATCTGAAGGCAGAAACTATAGGTTTCCTGTAAAGCTTTCTGAAGGCAGAAACTACACGTTTCTCACAATCCTTTTCCGTATGGGAACAAAAACACGGATACAAACACCTATACATTTTCAACATCACTAATTCATCACTAAATAGACATTTAACTGAAGCCCACCTGTAGTACGTCCGAATGGTATCCAGGATGTACTGCACCCCGTACTTCCTCCTCATACGCTGCTTACCGTCCTTGATCACAGACGACAGGTACTGAACATGGCCTTTAAAAGAGGGAAAACACCCGTTGAGCCGTCTCGTTTAGACGTGACATTTAGAAGTGACATTTAGAAGTGACTAATGGAAGGCCGCCTCGTGCATTAAGTTATACCAAAGAGGGAAGCAGCAAAGTACACAGGAGTATGAGTGATGAGCGCATAGATTCCTTTTAATCATCGCCACAGGCAGATGGACAGAGGTACTAATGTATTCTAGCTCTCCGCCTCCTCTACTCCTGGGCTGCACATAATACATATAAAAAGAAACCAGAACAGCTTTGATGGACATGGAAGTGTCCATGGGTGCCCATACGAGAGAGAGAGAGAGAGAGAGAGAGAGAGAGAGAGAGAGAGAGAGAGAGAGAGAGAGAGAGAGAGAGAGAGAGAGAGAGCAAAAACAGCAAGTGTACAGGTAGCTCAAATAGCATATATACAATACCATAAATGGCTGCATAAATGGTGCATTTATCCATAGCGCTTTACAATTTGTTCCTCACATTTTACCCATTCACTCACACATTCAAACACAGACGGCTGAGGAAACCATGCAAGGTGCCAACCTGACATTTAGGGTTTAAGTGTCCTGCTCAAGGACACTTCGATATGCTGCCTGGGAGAGAGAGAGAGAGGAGAAACAGTGAGCCTTACCCAGACAGACGGCAAAGTGGCTGTTACTCCAGAGACGGAAGTCAAACAGCAGGTGCTGGTAGAGCTGCTGCAGGAGTGGACTGTTGCCCTCGACCAACACCTGGTCCAGCAGGAGCTGACAGGCCATCAGGACGTTCATGTCCATCATGCTGCCTGGAACCTGCAGGGGGAGGAAGAGGAGAGGAAGAGGAGGGGAGGGCAGAGGAGAGGAAGAGGAGAGGAAGAGGAGAGGAAGAGGAGAGGAAGAGGAGAGGAGAGGAAGAGGAGGGGAGGGCAGAGGAGAGGAAGAGGAGAGGAAGAGGAGAGGAAGAGGAGAGGAAGAGGAGAGGAGAGGAAGAGGAGAGGAAGAGGAGAGGAAGAGGAGAGGAAGAGGAGAGGAAGAGGAGAGGAAGAGGAGAGGAGAGGAAGAGGAGGGGAGGGCAGAGGAGAGGAAGAGGAGAGGAAGAGGAGAGGAAGAGGAGAGGAAGAGGAGATGAAGAGGAGAGGAGAGGAAGAGGAAGAGGAGGGGAGGGCAGAGGAGAGGAAGAGGAGAGGAAGAGGAGGGCAGAGGAGAGGAAGAGGAGAGGAGGGAAGAGGAGAGATGAAGAGGAGAGGAGAGGAGAGGAGAGGAGGGCAGAGGAGAGGAAGAGGAGAGGAGAGGAGAGGAAGAGGAGGGGAGGGCAGAGGAGAGGAGGGCAGAGGAGAGGAAGAGGAGAGGAGAGGAGAGGAAGAGGAGGGGAGGGCAGAGGAGAGGAGGGCAGAGGAGAGGAAGAGGAGAGGAAGAGGAGGGGAGGGCAGAGGAGAGGAAGAGGAGAGGAAGAGGAGAGGAAGAGGAGAGGAGAGGAGGGCAGAGGGGAGGAAGAGGAGAGGAAGAGGAGAGGAGAGGAGATGAAGAGGAGAGGAGAGGAAGAGGAGAGGAGGGCAGAGGAGAGGAAGAGGAGAGGAGGGCAGAGGAGAGGAAGAGGAGAGGAGGGCAGAGGGGAGGAAGAGGAGAGGAGGGCAGAGGGGAGGAAGAGGAGAGGAAGAGGAGAGGAGAGGAGATGAAGAGGAGAGGAGAGGAAGAGGAGGGGAGGGCAGAGGAGAGGAAGAGGAGAGGAAGAGGAGGGGAGGGCAGAGGAGAGGAAGAGGAGAGGAAGAGGAGGGCAGAGGAGAGGAAGAGGAGAGGAGGGCAGAGGGGAGGAAGAGGAGAGGAAGAGGAGAGGAGGGCAGAGGAGAGGAAGAGGAGAGGAAGAGGAGAGGAGAGGAGAGGAGAGGAGAGGAGGGCAGAGGAGAGGAAGAGGAGAGGAGAGGAGAGGAGAGGAGAGGAGGGCAGAGGAGAGGAGGGCAGATGAGAGGAAGAGGAGAGGAGGGCAGAGGGGAGGAAGAGGAGAGGAAGAGGAGAGGAGGGCAGAGGAGAGGAAGAGGAGAGGAAGAGGAGAGGAGAGGAGGGCAGAGGAGAGGAAGAGGAGAGGAAGAGGAGAGGAGAGGAGGGCAGAGGAGAGGAAGAGGAGAGGAGAGGAAGAGGAGAGGAGAGGAAGAGGAGAGGAGAGGAGAGGAGAGGAGAGGAGGGCAGAGGAGAGGAAGAGGAGAGGAGGGCAGAGGAGAGGAAGAGGAGGGCAGAGGAGAGGAAGAGGAGAGGAGAGGAAGAGGAGAGGAGAGGAAGAGGAGAGGAGGGCAGAGGAGAGGAAGAGGAGGGAAGAGGAGAGGAAGAGGAGAGGAGGGCAGAGGAGAGGAAGAGGAGAGGAGGGCAGAGGAGAGGAAGAGGAGGGCAGAGGAGAGGAAGAGGAGAGGAGAGGAAGAGGAGAGGAGAGGAAGAGGAGAGGAGGGCAGAGGAGAGGAAGAGGAGGGAAGAGGAGAGGAAGAGGAGAGGAGGGCAGAGGAGAGGAAGAGGAGAGGAAGAGGAGAGGAGAGGAGAGGAAGAGGAGAGGAAGAGGAGAGGAGAGGAGAGGAGGGCAGAGGAGAGGAAGAGGAGAGGAGGGCAGAGGAGAGGAAGAGGAGGGAAGAGGAGAGGAAGAGGAGAGGAGGGCAGAGGAGAGGAAGAGGAGAGGAAGAGGAGAGGAGAGGAGAGGAGAGGAAGAGGAGAGGAGAGGAAGAGGAGAGGAAGAGGAGGGGAGGGCAGAGGAGATGAAGAGGAGAGGAAGAGGAGAGGAAGAGGAGAGGAGAGGAGAGGAGAGGAGAGGAGAGGAGAGGAGAGGAGAGGAAGAGGAGAGGAGAGGAAGAGGAGAGGAGAGGAGAGGAGAGGAGAGGAGAGGAGAGGAAGAGGAGAGGAGATGAAGAGGAGAGGAAGAGGAAGAGGAGAGGAAGAGGAGAGGAGATGAAGAGGAGAGGAGGGCAGAGGAGAGGAAGAGGAGAGGAAGAGGAGAGGAGAGGAAGAGGAGAGGAGATGAAGAGGAGAGGAAGAGGAAGAGGAGAGGAAGAGGAGAGGAGATGAAGAGGAGAGGAGGGCAGAGGAGAGGAAGAGGAGAGGAGAGGAAGAGGAGAGGAGAGGAAGAGGAGAGGAAGAGGAGAGGAAGAGGAGAGGAGAGGAGAGGAAGAGGAGAGGAAGAGGAGAGGAGGGCAGAGGAGAGGAAGAGGAGGGCAGAGGAGAGGAAGAGGAGAGGAGAGGAGGGCAGAGGAGAGGAAGAGGAGAGGAGAGGAGAGGAGAGGAAGAGGAGAGGAGAGGAAGAGGAGAGGAAGAGGAGAGGAGAGGAAGAGGAGAGGAGAGGAAGAGGAGAGGAAGAGGAGAGGAGGGCAGAGGAGAGGAAGAGGAAGAGGAGGGCAGAGGAGAGGAAGAGGAGAGGAGAGGAGAAGAGGAAGAGGAGAGGAAGAGGAGAGGAGGGCAGAGGAGAGGAAGAGGAGAGGAAGAGGAGAAGAGGAAGAGGAGAGGAAGAGGAGAGGAAGAGGAGAGGAGGGCAGAGGAGAGGAAGAGGAGAGGAAGAGGAGATGAGGGCAGAGGAGAGGAAGAGGAGAGGAGAGGAGAGGAAGAGGAGGGCAGAGGAGAGGAAGAGGAGGGCAGAGGAGATGAAGAGGAGAGGAAGAGGAGAGGAGGGCAGAGGAGATGAAGAGGAGAGGAAGAGGAGAGGAGAGGAGAGGAGAGGAGAGGAAGAGGAGAGGAAGAGGAGAGGAAGAGGAGAGGAGGGAAGAGGAGAGGAGAGGAGAGGAAGAGGAGAGGAAGAGGAGAGGAGGGAAGAGGAGGGGAGGGCAGAGGAGATGAAGAGGAGAGGAAGAGGAGAGGAAGAGGAGGGCAGAGGAGAGGAAGAGGAGATGAAGAGGAGATGAAGAGGAGAGGAAGAGGAGAGGAAGAGGAGGGCAGAGGAGAGGAAGAGGAGAGGAAGAGGAGAGGAGAGGAGAGGAGAGGAGGGCAGAGGAGATGAAGAGGAGATGAAGAGGAGAGGAAGAGGAGAGGAAGAGGAGGGCAGAGGAGAGGAAGAGGAGAGGAGGGCAGAGGAGAGGAAGAGGAGAGGAGGGCAGAGGAGAGGAAGAGGAGAGGAAGAGGAGAGGAGAGGAGAGGAGGGCAGAGGAGAGGAAGAGGAGAGGAGGGCAGAGGAGAGGAGAGGAAGAGGAGAGGAAGAGGAGAGGAGGGCAGAGGAGAGGAAGAGGAGAGGAAGAGGAGAGGAGAGGAGAGGAAGAGGAAGAGGAGAGGAAGAGGAGAGGAAGAGGAGAGGAGAGGAGGGCAGAGGAGAGGAGAGGAGAGGAGAGGAAGAGGAGAGGAGAGGAGAGGAAGAGGAGAGGAGAGGAGAGGAAGAGGAGAGGAAGAGGAGGGGAAGAGGAGAGGAGAGGAGAGGAAGAGGAGAGGAGAGGAGAGGAGAGGAGAGGAAGAGGAGAGGAGAGGAAGAGGAGAGGAAGAGGAGAGGAGAGGAGGGCAGAGGAGAGGAGAGGAAGAGGAGAGGAAGAGGAGGGCAGAGGAGAGGAAGAGGAGAGGAAGAGGAGAGGAGAGGAGAGGAAGAGGAGAGGAGAGGAGAGGAAGAGGAGAGGAAGAGGAGAGGAGAGGAGAGGAGAGGAGATGAGAGGAGAGGAGGGCAGAGGAGAGGAAGAGGAAGAGGAGAGGAAGAGAGGAGAGGAGATGAAGAGGAGAGGAGGGCAGAGGAGAGGAAGAGGAGAGGAGAGGAAGAGGAGAGGAGAGGAAGAGGAGAGGAGAGGAAGAGGAGAGGAGGGCAGAGGAGAGGAAGAGGAAGAGGAGGGCAGAGGAGAGGAAGAGGAGAAGAGGAAGAGGAGAGGAAGAGGAGAGGAGGGCAGAGGAGAGGAAGAGGAGAGGAAGAGGAGAAGAGGAAGAGGAGAGGAAGAGGAGAGGAAGAGGAGAGGAGGGCAGAGGAGAGGAAGAGGAGAGGAAGAGGAGAGGAGAGGAGAGGAAGAGGAGGGCAGAGGAGAGGAAGAGGAGGGCAGAGGAGAGGAAGAGGAGGGCAGAGGAGAGGAGAGGAGAGGAAGAGGAGGGCAGAGGAGAGGAAGAGGAGAGGAGAGGAGAGGAAGAGGGCAGAGGAGAGGAAGAGGAGGGCAGAGGAGAGGAAGAGGAGGGCAGAGGAGAGGAAGAGGAGAGGAAGAGGAGGGCAGAGGAGAGGAAGAGGAGAGGAGAGGAGAGGAAGAGGAGAGGAGGGCAGAGGAGAGGAAGAGGAGAGGAAGAGGAGAGGAGGGCAGAGGAGAGGAGAGGAGATGAAGAGGAGAGGAAGAGGAGAGGAGGGCAGAGGAGAGGAAGAGGAGAGGAAGAGGAGAGGAAGAGGAGAGGAGGGCAGAGGAGAGGAAGAGGAGAGGAAGAGGAGAGGAGAGGAGGGCAGAGGAGAGGAAGAGGAGAGGAAGAGGAGAG
>NC_140183.1:73402202-73423475 GCF_963971535.1 Notolepis coatsorum
AGAGGAGAGGAAGAGGAAGAGGAGAGGAAGAGGAGAGGAGATGAAGAGGAGGGCAGAGGAGAGGAAGAGGAGAGGAGAGGAAGAGGAGAGGAGAGGAAGAGGAGAGGAGAGGAAGAGGAGAGGAAGAGGAAGAGGAGAGGAAGAGGAGAGGAGATGAAGAGGAGGGCAGAGGAGAGGAAGGAGAGGAGAGGAAGGAGGAAGAGGAGAGGAGAGGAAGAGGAGAGGAGAGGAAGAGGAGAGGAAGAGGAGAGGAGGGCAGAGGAGAGGAAGAGGAGGGCAGAGGAGAGGAGGGCAGAGGAGAGGAAGAGGAAGAGGAGGGCAGAGGAGAGGAAGAGGAGAGGAGAGGAGAGGAGAGGAGAGGAGGGCAGAGGAGATGAAGAGGAGAGGAAGAGGAGAAGAGGAAGAGGAGAGGAAGAGGAGAGGAGGGCAGAGGAGAGGAAGAGGAGAGGAAGAGGAGAAGAGGAAGAGGAGAGGAAGAGGAGAGGAAGAGGAGAGGAGGGCAGAGGAGAGGAAGAGGAGAGGAAGAGGAGATGAGGGCAGAGGAGAGGAAGAGGAGAGGAAGAGGAGAGGAGGGCAGAGGAGAGGAAGAGGAGAGGAGAGGAAGAGGAGAGGAGAGGAGATGAAGAGGAGAGGAGGGCAGAGGAGAGGAGAGGAGAGGAGAGGAGAGGAGAGGAAGAGGAGGGCAGAGGAGAGGAAGAGGAGGGCAGAGGAGAGGAAGAGGAGAGGAAGAGGAGAGGAGGGCAGAGGAGAGGGGAGGAGAGGAGAGGAAGAGGAGGGCAGAGGAGAGGAAGAGGAGGGCAGAGGAGATGAAGAGGAGAGGAAGAGGAGAGGAGGGCAGAGGAGAGGAAGAGGAGAGGAAGAGGAGAGGAGGGCAGAGGAGAGGAGAGGAGAGGAGAGGAGAGGAAGAGGAGAGGAAGAGGAGAGGAAGAGGAGAGGAGGGAAGAGGAGAGGAGGGCAGAGGAGATGAAGAGGAGAGGAAGAGGAGAGGAGGGCAGAGGAGAGGAGAGGAAGAGGAGAGGAAGAGGAGATGAAGAGGAGATGAAGAGGAGAGGAAGAGGAGAGGAAGAGGAGAGGAAGAGGAGGAGGGCAGAGGGAGGAAGGAGGGATGGTCGAGAACGGTTGACTGAATCGACTTCAAAATCAGTTTGTGCATCAAGATGTGTGTTTCCCATTTAATTTAATGTATCTGGGAGGATGTCTGTGTTATTTATTTCCTAGTTGAGATACTCAGTGTGGCATGTCTTCTTTTGGTGTGTAGACACTCACTAGAGTCCATGTTCCATGTGTGTGCGTGTGCGTGTGTGCGTGCGTGCGTGTGCGTGCGTGTGTGTGTGTGTGTGTGCGTGTGTGTGTGTGTGTGTGTGTGTGTGTGTGTGAAAGCGGCTAATTGTGTGTGATTGTTAGAGCAGAGCTTCCTCTCAGGATGCCCCGCCTTGCGGTCCTATACACACCAGCGTGTCCTGTCAAGACTGCTCCCACACTGCCCCGCTGGAGTATCTGATGGGCCACGCTGTCTCCCCGATACGCATCTATAAACACTGTACGACACCCTGCATAGCCGCCGCCAAGCAGGCATGCGATACGGTGCGTATGAATGTAAACACAGATGTATCGTCGCCGTGTCCACAAGAGTGCATATAAAGCACACCACACCCACCCACACACACACACCATACAGCGATTACATGTGAGCTATACACAAACATTGACCGGTGAATGTTGAAATGGATTGAATGATAGTGCAGTTAGTTGGTACCAGTGATGTTCCTAGCTTACTGTATATGCCACCCTGGGCGAACCCCCCCCCCCCCCCCAACCCCCTATAGTGCCCCCCACACGTTTTCACCGTGTGAGTTTGTGAGTTTCACCGTTGAACTATCATATAATTAACACCACATTGGACAAATCCTGTATCAAACAAATACTTTTATCAAACAATTGTAATTGTTTATTTGGTAGCATTTTCAATTGACTGATTTCCTTTTACGAATTGCATTATAGAGGTGTGCTATTTTAATAGATAGAATAGATAGATAAATTTTTTTTTCTCTCCTCCTGCCGCCCTCAGCAAGATGCCGCCCTGGGCGTCTGCCCAATTTGCCCATGCCTAAGTCCACCACTGGTCGGTACAGTCCGACTGACCCGTCGCTTGCCCTTACCTTGCTAAGCATGGCTCCGATGACACTGGGCCCGTGGCAGTGCAGCAGGCTTTCCTGATTGACAGGGTGGCGACGAATCAGGTTCTTCACCATCAACAGGAAGGCGGCAATGCTGTTCTTCTCCAGCCTGCCCTCTGAGAGAGACAAACAGAACGGAGGCCACACAGAGTTACCATGAGTTACCATGAGAGTTACCATGAGAGTTACCATGAGAGTTACCACGAGAGTTACCATGAGTTACCATGAGTTACCATGAGTTACCACGAGAGTTACCATGAGAGTTACCACGAGAGTTACCATGAGAGTTACCATGAGAGTTACCATGAGAGTTACCATGAGAGTTACCATGAGAGTTACCACGAGAGTTACCACGAGAATTACCACGAGAATTACCACGAGAGTTACCACGAGAGTTACCATGAGAGTTACCACGAGAGTTACCACGAGAGTTACCATGAGAGTTACCACGAGAGTTACCATGAGAGTTACCACGAGAGTTACCACGAGTTACCATGAGAGTTACCACGAGAGTTACCACGAGAGTTACCACGAGAGTTACCACGAGTTACCACGAGAGTTACCATGAGAGTTACCATGAGAGTTACCATAAGAGTTACCATAAGAGTTACCACGAGAGTTACCATGAGAGTTACCACGAGAGTTACCATAAGAGTTACCATAAGAGTTACCATGAGAGTTACCACGAGTTACCACGAGAGTTACCACAAGAGTTACCACGAGTGGGGAGCTCCAGTAGCTCACCGCGTACCTCGAGCGCTATTTCGGCGCCGGGGACAACCGTGCTCGTCACGGATCTGGGGTTTAGCGAGTTCGAATCCCGGACTGCAGCCGTGCATTTCCCAGAGTGTCTTCCCCCCCATCTGTACCCCCATTCAGCCTGTTTCTGTCGGTCATTCTTGACCAGAGTAAATGCGATAAACGCAAAAAAGAGCCAGCGGAATGGCCAAAGTAAAAAAAAAAAAAAAAAGGAGTTACCACGAGTTACCATGAGAGTTACCACGAGAGTTACCACGAGAGTTACCATAAGAGTTACCATGAGAGTTACCATGAGAGTTACCACGAGAGTTACCACGAGTTACCATGAGAGTTACCATGAGAGTTACCATAAGAGTTACCACGAGTTACCACGAGAGTTACCATAAGAGTTACCACAAGAGTTACCACGAGTTACCACGAGAGTTACCACGAGAGTTACCACGAGAGTTACCACGAGAGTTACGAGAGTTACCACAAGAGTTACCACGAGAGTTACCACGAGAGTTACCATGAGAGTTACCATAAGAGTTACCATGAGAGTTACCATGAGAGTTACCATGAGTTACCACGAGAGTTACCACGAGAGTTACCACGAGAGTTACCATGAGAGTTACCATGAGTTACCACGAGAGTTACCACGAGAGTTACCATAAGAGTTACCACGAGTTACCACGAGAGTTACCACGAGAGTTACCATAAGAGTTACCACGAGAGTTACCATGAGTTACCATGAGAGTTACCACAAGAGTTACCATGAGAGTTACCATGAGAGTTACCACGAGAGTTACCACGAGAGTTACCATAAGAGTTACCATGAGAGTTACCATGAGAGTTACCACGAGAGTTACCACGAGTTACCATGAGAGTTACCATGAGAGTTACCATGAGAGTTACCACGAGTTACCACGAGAGTTACCATAAGAGTTACCACAAGAGTTACCACGAGAGTTACCACGAGAGTTACCATGAGTTACCACAAGAGTTACCACGAGAGTTACCACGAGAGTTACCACGAGAGTTACAAGAGTTACCACAAGAGTTACCACGAGAGTTACCACGAGAGTTACCATGAGAGTTACCATAAGAGTTACCATGAGAGTTACCATGAGAGTTACCATGAGTTACCACGAGAGTTACCACGAGAGTTACCATGAGAGTTACCATGAGTTACCACGAGAGTTACCATGAGAGTTACCACGAGTTACCACGAGAGTTACCACGAGAGTTACCATAAGAGTTACCACGAGAGTTACCATGAGTTACCATGAGAGTTACCACAAGAGTTACCATAAGAGTTACCATGAGAGTTACCATAAGAGTTACCATAAGAGTTACCATGAGAGTTACCACGAGAGTTACCACGAGAGTTACCATGAGAGTTACCACGAGAGTTACCACGAGAGTTACCATGAGAGTTACCATGAGAGTTACCATGAGTTACCATGAGAGTTACCACGAGAGTTACCACGAGAGTTACCATGAGAGTTACCACGAGAGTTACCACGAGAGTTACCATGAGAGTTACCACTATTCAGCAGTAGGGGTGGGAAGATACGTGTTTGTGTCTCATATCTGGTCTTTGGAAAGACCAGATGAGGTCAGAAGAGTATTTATCGAGGATGGACAGATAATGTTGATATTTAAGCATAAAAAATATAATACATAATAAATGTATACATGATCATGCAACATAAAAATATTGTTGTAGGAACGGTTTGGGAGAGGGAGGTAGGGAGGGGTTTTAGGTTGTAAAAGTTTAAAGCTCAATATATCAAAACGTGGCACTTTACAGTGAACAGGAGGTCTATTTGTATTAAAAACAATAGATTGTTAAATTGCAGCGTTTAAAGATGAGACAATCTGCAACTGAAGTGTTTACAGAGACATGCTGCTATTCACAATGTCTTCAGAGTGATAGCTCTGGGGGGAAAAAGTATTCTGCTTTGGCATTGTATTACATTGTACTAAATGTATCGGTTGCTGGGTTCCAGCTCTGCCCGTGAGTACGCAGTTATACACGGTTGTCCACCTGTGTTCACCGTGTGGACGGAGTTTTATTTTTTCAAACTTCGGTCATATTAAATCCAAACTCTCGTGTGGACAGGGCCTTAGAATGGCCCAGTGTTCCAGGAAGATATAACCACAGCTGGGCCATTATGCCAGCAGCTACTGAAATATTATCTCCTTTATGTCAGACACCATCACACCACAGACACTAAATGGAGCTTAAAGGGGCACTTCACCAAAAAAAACAATGCTGATTTATTTGGCACATAATCTCACACATGTCCAAAAACTACAGTTATTGAGAGTAAAATAGTTTAAATGTGACCACCGGAGATGCCATCGGGGACATTGAATCCTTGTGTTGTGTGAATTACAGCTCCTTGAAATAATGTAGAAAATAAATAGCAACACCTTGTCTTATAGAGACTTCTACCTTATAATTTAATTGAGCTGTAATTGACACAACACAAAAACACAAGCACCTTAGTGAGTTATTAACAGAGCCAAAGGCAAGAGCCTTGATATTGTTTTAATTTTCATAATTTCAGCTGTACATATGATGTAAATATGTGACATTATAATGACATCACACGTTCCAACTATTTAACTCAATAACTCTCAAACCAATTGAATTTGTTGCAGTTTTTGGGATATGCATGAGGTTATGGGCATAATCTTTATTCCTTTTCTGGTGAAGTGTTCCTTTAAAGATATATATCCATCTCTCCACCCAGGGGCATATCTCAACTGTGCAGGCAGATCAAATAGCATGTACAATAGCATGTACAATAACGCTGTATATATACCATATATATTTATTCTTACCGTGTATATATATATATATATATATATATATATATATATATATATATATATATACATAATCCTTTTTACATATCTGTAGATACTATATCTATATCTGTACATATCCCTTACCTACTCTTACGAAAACTAGCTCATTAGCTAATTCTGGCAAATTTACATTGATGTGGAAACTGAAGATGTTGATTAATGTGCACTGTCCCTGGGTAAAAAATAAATCAATAAACTTAAACGTACTAGTTACGCTGCTGGCCAGTATGACTATTACCATACTGTCTTTATACCTGCATCACTGTACATATTAATACTACAACTATGTACACACATCTGATTAGCACTACACCCAGTAGTACAAATATATATATTTGATACCCAGTTTTGTATATTACTATTGCACGTTACATGTGCAATCTGGTTGGATGCCACACCTCTTTTCGTTGTACTGTACTTGTGCTGTATGATGACAATACATTTGAATGTAATCTAATCGAATCCAATGTAATCCTACTGACCAGACGACTTGCCCAGAGGCAGCAGCATGGCAGCCGGGCCTCTGGAGGAGGTGAGCTCCGGTCCCAGCAGGTCCGACGTCTCCTGACCGCCGCTGTCTGCCTGCTCTGCCTCACAGACCTGCTCCAGCAGGGGCACCAGCACCCCCATGCCCCCCACCGTGTTGAGCACGTCCTGCAGGGCAACGCATAGACACAGACAGTCAGGTACACACACACACACACACACACACACACACACACACACACACACACACACACACACACACACACACACACACAGAGAGAGAGAGAGAAAGTATCCATGACGGATGATGTGGAAAAACACATGATCTCACTTCGTGTTCGTGTCACACAATGGCCAAGACTAGAGAAGATAATAAAGCAGATACAAAACAAGGAAACTATAAAAGAAGGAAGGGTCATCGCGTCACTGTGTAGTGCGAAGGCACATCGGCACCAAGCGTGGCAACGTTCAGTTCAGCCGAGTTGAACGGGATCATTTAATCAGAGGGGGGGTCATTCACCTCAGATGTCAGAATCATTGGCAATTTGTCACATTGTTACTAGCTAGCTAACGTTTGATATATTGGTTGACTTATATTTCCTCAAACAGCTTGTATATTATTTTTATAGGCTTCAATAGAACAAAACAAAGACAATAAAAGGCACCTTGATGTCCCAGTTCACCACCCTGTGGCCTGTTAGCCTGCCGTCGTACTGGTGGTTTGGCGACAGGTCCAGACAGATCTGACTTTTGAAGGCCTGATACGCAAAACACACACACACACACACACACACAGACACATTCACACACACACACACACACACACACACACACACACACACACACACACACACACACACACACACACACACAGACACATTCACACGAGAATACATTAACAGGCGTTGTTTGTTATCATTGCTGACAACACAGTGCTACAGAACTTTTTTTTACGCCGTGTATCCTGTGTTATAATCAGCCACCTGGGGAGTGTAGTAGAGCAGCAGCTTGCTGTTGAGGTCGGACAGCTCTCCATCCGCTTTGAACAGAGACACATGGTTGGGGCCTGAGGAGGGGAAACAGGAGCGTTGTATAATGAGGACCACAGAATATCCACACCTCAGGCCTAACAAAAATAATGGTTGGTTTCAGGTTGCCGACCGACCCTGCCGATTTAGGTGCGACCCAATATATTTTATGAGTTTAAAAAAATATATATATATATTAAAAAAAAAAAAATTTTTTTTTTTTTTTTTTTTTTTTAGAATAAAGTTTCATAGAAATCTTAGTCAAACATTTAGTATTATGGATATTAAACATGCTGGCAGAGTACATGCATCCATGTTGTTGTGAACATTTTAACCCTTTCACTGCCACACGACAGCCGGTTAACCCTTTCACTGTGACAATACAGAAGGTTAGCCCTTTACTATCACACAACCGACGGCGATGCTCCATCATTAGCATCATTAGCTCCGCGGATGCGGAGCTAATGATGCTAATGATGGAGCATCGCCGTCGGTTGTGTGATAGTAAAGGGCTAACCTTCTGTCGTGTGGCAGTGAAAGGGTTAATTAAATAAAGAAATTCCCTATCCATAGTCGCCGTGGGAAAGAATAAAAAAAAAAAAAAAAAAAAAATTCCCTACCTACCCATGGCCAAACTGACAACCAACCTGAAACCAACTATTATTTTTGTTAGGCCTCACGCAGACGGAGCCCGGCGTTTCCCCACAGGTAGTTATTAGGTTATTTGTGGTGGTATAGCAGGCTAAACCGGGAGGGGTGATATATATATACACGGTGGAGCAGCGTTTGGGAAATCTATTTGCGGTAGCCTGCTTGATATTGTGGTGGGCCGCCCCCACCACGAATAAATTGAAGCATTGGAAACAGTGAGAGTGCTTTTGTTTCCCCCCCCCATTCTCTGTACCCTCCCAATGTGAGACTATTTGCAATAGGTTCCAATAATTTCTGAATGATGCCCCTTTCCTGTCCCGGATAGAAAGATATATTTCAGTGCGTTGAAACGTAAGGTTTTTCTTATGGTCAGCTTGTGACATTTCCATGACGACTCTCATCCGTCTTTATTTTTTAACCATGCTTTATTAATTGGTCCATACATAGCCCATACGTCTTTTCTATTGTATAATTCTTAATAAATGTTCTCCTGTAGTATATACACATCCTTCATTCCCGATGGTTACATTTTTTTTATTCATTCATTCAACCTTTATTTAAGATCATTGAGGGTTGCCCTCATTTCTAATGATGTTGAGATTACAAGCAAGTTAAAATAAATAGTCAAGATCAGCAAAAATAGTTACACATTGAATAAATAGGACAAAACACAGATGAGGAAAGAATAAAGACAGTTCAGTCTGTTCAAACAGTTGCATACTGATGCAGGGAGGTTTGTAATCATGTTCTTAGATTGTCCATGCGTTAGTGGCAAATACATTTTTAGTGTGTGTTGAACATTCCAAGTAGCTGGGGCATTAAAACAAAAGACTGGCTTTCCAAGTTCAACCAATGTTTTGTCGCAGTTTGCTAGCAAGATTGTCCATATGGTATTTAAATGTCATTTTCTCATCAAGTCAGATGCCAAGATATTCATACTCAGTGACTCCCTCAATGCTACAGCCACTTACAGTGGATATAATACCAATATTGCTACAGCCACTTACAATATTACCAATATTTTTGGATCTAGTAAACATCATGAATTTTGTTTTATTTGCATCAATAAAAGTTCTTCCTGAAGAACATTACATGACAGTTCTCAATGGCCAGTTGTAGAGGCAGCATACATTAATATAAATGATAAAGAGGACGGGACTCCCTTTACTATTACCGATGCGACTCAATCACAGATCAAATATGAATTAAGATCCTAAAATCCTATTTCCTGCCTAAAATGTTGCCAGAAACATATTTGAGTGAACTGTTTAGGTGGTTGGATTCAATCATTCCCCGTACGCTATGCTCCTTTCCCAGAGACGGACTCGCTAGGCGGGTAGTGAGAAAGCAATGTGTGGACATTGGAAATAACATTACTTCACTTATCAAAACATTGTTTCATACAATCTTGTTGTAACTAAGAGATTAGCTGAAAACAGTAATAATTTTTGTGCATGTTCTTTTAATATGAGTTTCAAAGCATTCCCTTGTGCTAAAATGTCCAATAGCGAACTTCAGACAATTGACCTACAAAACATGAAATTGTTCCGACAGCACAATATTGATGTAACTAATGAGATTTGCTGAAAAAAGGTATTTGTTTTCGTGCATAGATCAATAGAACCAATTTCCTAATATGAGTTTCACTAAACCTTGTTGAGGTTGACTGTTGACCGTACCATGAACACGGGACAACGTTTTTGTGATGAGTTCCATTGACCAATCAACGGTCTGCAGTAACAAAATGCAGCACGGTTAGCACAGATCTAGCCCCAGAGCAGTTCTACCCCCTAAATTAGTTCCACATGGGTCATTTGGCAGTGGGAAAAGCACAACAAAGAGGGAGCATGGATTTTGGCACAGGGTGGCAAGGTAGTGGAAAGGCCCCATTAGACATGCCTTGGCACCCCTGTAGACTATTGTCTGATTAGCCTTGGATGTATATATAGCTTGAATGACCCCATTGTCCTGGTTGACACTGTCGATGACGTATTGTTAGCTTATGTCACAGTGCACTGTTTACTTTTGGTACATGTATTAAAAGTTGTTTCCCCCCCAAAATCCAAGCACTCTTGGATTATCATTTTGTCCAGCTCACAGCCAATCACCGCTCCTAATGTCATGTAAAGTTGACGCTTTCGCGCATTCGTTTCTGGGTTTTGGAGGGAAGCTCATTTTGGGAAACGTGGCCAATGAGTGACGAGAACAGACTAAACTGCCCAAAGTGGTCGATTAACGGGCTATGGCTGGTATGAGCACAGTCTTGTATAGTGTGTTTGATATTGATATTATTTGACGTTTTTTAAGTGCAGTTAGAAGTGCAGTACTTGTATCACCTCAACGTATTCCGGACTGTGTGAATGTGTGGCGAGATTTAGAGTGACACAAATTGCTCTATGCCGAGAATGAAAGGGAAACATTTCAGGGGGATTTATGTAGCTAGTAACCATGTGACTAAAGCATATCATTATATAGGCCTACTGTAGCTCAATGCTGATGCGCTCTATTGATATCCACCAAAAGAGCGCTGGTAAGGGGTGCATAACAGTGTTAATAATGAATAGTATATACAGTAAGAGGGCAGTACCTGCAGCGTAGAGCGCTCTGGTGTGTGTTTGCTGCAGGGCCTCGTGACAGATGAAGGCAGTGCCCAGGAGACCATCCAGAGACGTGGGCGTCCCCCACTCCGTGTCCTGTAGCCCCGCTGGGATGGTGTCCACCGGGGCGTCGCGCAGAGACCCCCACCGGCCCCCGGAGAACGTGGCCGGGAACGACTGGGAGCGGACGAGGGCCGGGCCATGGGCGGGGAAGGCGAACTCCCCGGGGGACGAGGTGGAGGCCGTGGGGAGGGTGGGGGAGGTGGTGGTGGTGGTCCGATGTCCCGCCGAGCCGATGCAGCAGGACGTGAACGGCTGGGGGGGGGGGGGGGGAGTGGACGAGAGGAAGTTAAGATGACGAAAGAGGAACCGGGTAACGATACCAGAGACACCACAGAGCAAATTGTCCACTCACTTTCCCAAAAATATGGAACCGTAAGAAGGAACTGACGAGGGAAGCCACAGCATTTGCATTCTACTCCAAACCCAGTTTACAGTTTGTTTGTACAGTTTGTTCCCCCTTGTTCTCTCTCTCTCTCTCACCTCGTTGAAGGAGGGGAAGCGGAGCTGGGCGGTCTTGCACGGCTCTCCGTCTATGTAGATGGTGACCAGGTTCTGACCGAAGGGGCGGCGGCCGGGGATGTGGACTATGTCCACAGAGTGCTGCGAGCGGGACGGCGGGGGAAAGCACAGGAATTAGCGGAGACATGTTATTGTGGCAGTTGCCATGTGCCACCTAAGGGACTCTTTCATAGGGACTCTCCAGAGGGAGATGATGGTTAAAAACAACAGACCAGTTTATTGAAGGGTAGTGGCAAGATGTCACAAGCCAGAGCAGGTGGTATAATGTTACCTAGACAAAAGCTCTATGTGTGTGTGTGTGTGTGTGTGTGTGTGTGTGTGTGTGTGTGTGTGTGAGTGTGTGTGTGTGTCACTGTGTGTGTATGTGTGTGCGTGTGTGTGTGTGAGGATGACAGATTTAACCCTGGTTGCCTCAATGTGCAACATGGGCGCATTCACCCCTGTTCCTAGGTCTCATTAGCCCGACCCAGAGCAGGTGTGTCTGCTTAAAGCAACCGTCCCCACTGCCACCCGATGCTGCCAGATCTGATTAGCCTGACCCAGAGCAGGTGTGGCTGCTTAAAACAGTGGTCCCCACACCACAATTATGTATCTTTTCAACAATTTTATAAGACTCTTGAATCTGTGGAACATGTTTGTTGAGTTATTTTGCAAAGAAACTAGACTAAATCTAATTGGATTTATTTTCCAGCACCTCTTTCTTCCCTTGTATGGAACACGCTGTTTATGGTGGGTATAGCACTCATGACATTTTCAATTAATTATTTCCTTTCCTGCCTGGCTACTCCACACCAAATAAATGAAAAAAATGAAATTACAAACTGGGAAGTACATTAACTCAATGGAGGCGAAACCAGTGAAAAGTCCGGTTAACTCGCCATGCGTTGGGCGCCAGAGGTTTTGGTTGTTTATTCCTTTATTCTATATTTGTATTCATTATTCATCCAGGGACTTCTGTGTTACCATAGGGAATGAGTCTGAGGTCGCCAAAGTGCAATACCGGCCGCATCCAGCTAGACGGCGGTATCGAGCACCCTTTGTAACCTTGTATCTTGGCCTGTGTAATGGCCAAACGTCTCCGGTTTCATTTTTCCTTGTCGGGCGAGGGGAGCGGTTCTCCCGGTTCCATTGAAGCGCGTCAAATATCCCCAATCAATATGTTGTGGTGGATTATGCCGTGGACCAAATGGACATTGGATGTACCAGATGGCGATCAAACAATTGGAATATTATTTTTGGAATACTCCCAATCACAGGTAAGAACGATCTGACGTACATTTTTGCTTGATCCTGCAATGCTTTTATACCGATCGGGCTGATAAGCGTTTTTAGTGTTCAATACGAATGCCGTTACTGACAATCAAATGATCAGAAACAACCCCCCCCCCCCCCCTTCATGCATCCCTGATGGAACATAATACCTATGATATAGATTTGATTTCGGAATAATAGCGTGTACAGGCAAGAAACGGCGACGTCTATAGTGGATTTGACGTATAGGGCTATAACTCAGCATTTCATGAATTACCCTAGACCGCTCTAAAACCATACTTATATTCACCACGGTATAACACGGGAACGTATGGATGGAAAAATGTATTCTTTTTCACATATTGAACGATAGATAGGTGATGTCAAATGGGCCATAGTATTGTATCCATAGCTATAATATAGAATATAGTTATAGCTCTACAAACAAGGTGACACACTCCTATCGTTTATAGCGTGGCCTAGCTACAGCGGGCCCCGACTAATAGCTGGCGCCGAATGAGTTAAGTAAGCACTAAACAGTGATCCTGGCTCCAAAAAGCACAGCTAATTGATTCATCAAAGCTAATTCATTACTTAAAATAAAAACACTTTCCATAATATTTCCCCATAACACTTTCAGTGCCCAGTACCACGACATAACACGTGTTATCAGCCCGCCCCCTGAATGCCCACCACGACAATTAGCGTGTTATTTTTTTTTAGCGATCTGAATTCATATTTCATTAACCGAGTCTCTCGTTGGGAAACCAGCCCCATCAGGAGCTCAGATGTGAACAAATCCGGAATCCACATTTTACTTCTCAGGCATGTAACCCGAGCCGATTGCAGTCATTCTGGTCCCTCAGAACAGCGTGGAATATGTGTTTCCAGTACCCAGCGTTGGATCAATAAAAGCGATAGATTTTTGGAATGGTGATCAGGAATTGGAATGATCTTTTTGGAGAACATGTGATCTGAGGTAAGGAATCTATTTTACAAGTCTTGGGATAATCAGAGTTGTATTGGCTGAGCTATCAGCGTTCGCCCTATGTGTGTGTGTGTGTGTGTGTGGGCGATGGCTTTGAGGAAATCAGAGAATCGATTTTTCAGATCGCCTATATAGCGTGCATACGTACACATATACTATCGATAATCTAGCGTTTATTTGAAAACGATTCATAAATAGGCCGAAAAATTACAACGTTTTTGTGTATTCTAGATTCTCTAGAATATTCCAGTACAGGGCGTTTATTATGGAATCTTTTTATTTTCCTTGAAAACTAGGGCTTTTCAAAATGCTATAAAACGAAAATGAACCGATAAAAAAACAATCCGCTTCGACAATGTTGACTGGAAAACGAGTCATTGATAAGCGGGCAGACGGGCAGATTAGACACATAGCCATAATTTAAAACATAGATTAGGCGTTATTAACGCTAACATTGAAGTGGATGGTGGGCATTCAAGCACTAAATCGTGCGCCCCCTGCTGGCACTGAAAGTGTTAAAAGTCTTACAAAATGTTCTATATAGGGAGGTGTAGTGGTTACGTCATTGCCGTTTTTCGTGTTCCACCCTCTGTTCCAACGCAATGTATTTCCCCATTGCCCATTTCTAAATCGTCTCGTTTAAAACAAATAAAGCATTAACATTGGCATGGTGTACCTTTCTGTGCTTATTCATCCACAATCTATAGCTCAACATGAAAATATTCGCAATTAATCATAAAAAAAATTGCCAAATTTTATTTCAACCAAAAATGCTTAAACAATTATGTTAGTGATAGAAGGGAACTCATTTTGTGCAAAAATGGAAAGCTTTTCCATTTCCATGTGGCAGAATTGTTACAATAGCCGATAATCCATTTTCCCAATGATAAATCCCTATACGGGTGGAACAACCAGTGACGTCAGACTACACGTCCCTATAGAATCACAATTTGTATAAATATGTTTTTTCCACCAAATTCTTCAATAATCTATTGAAAATGTCTTACATCTCTACACCTTTACCCTCATTGAGAACGCAAGGTTCTATGAATAAGCTAATTGAACAACAAGCGCCTGTCAGTATTTACTAGTAGGAATTCTAAGTCGGCAGCTTATATTCTTTCAGGACGTGTACGCTGAAGCTAAAAGGTGTCAACTTACTGTACCACACATTGGAGCCATGACAGGTTCAACATATCAGTGACATCATACAGTATACGCAACTCAGATGTCAGGTAACAGTACAGAGTACAGAGGAGCTCTCCCTCTCCAGGGCCCTCATTCATCAATGTGTGCGTAGAACATGACCTATTTCCACACGTAAGCACGGAATGTAGAACTAGTGTACGCACAGGGAAGTCGGGATTCATCACACGGTGCGTACGCAGGCTCTATGCTACTCCGTGTTGATGAATACCACTTTGTTCTACCGTCAATGCTCGTGCATGATTATCCATATATGGTCATGAAAATGAGGAAACACCCCCCATGGGATGTGAAATAATGGACTGACCCGAGCGGAACTCCGAGAAACTCCACGAAGATTGTTCACTGCTGTCGAACCAAGAAGACACTATCGCGTATTATGGGATAAATAAAAGGCGGACTTGTAAACGGTGATGTCAGATATCAACGGCTCCCTAAGACCATTGCTGCAATTCTGCCTGGACAGCTCAAAATACTAATAAAGACCGTTCGTTGACCACTGTTTGGCGTTGGTTGTGTGTCATTATAACCGTGCTGTAATATGAATGCCTTTATTAGTTGTGTTCGATTGGCTATATGATTTTTAGAGGCATCTATTTTGTTGTCGGCTAATAAAGACCGCGCTGGAATATGACTGCCTTTTCCCGTGTTGTTTGATTAATACCCAGGGATTAAAGTTCTCCTCAATTTTATTCCAAATCGCGATGGATCTCCCGTCAATTTTCTACCTGCTGCATATGATTTCTAGAGGCATACTACAATCTATTTTGATGTCAGTATTGGGTAGCCTATATAAACAATAATAGAGAGCATATACAAGAACAATGAATCTCACTGCATGTATGATGTAGCCTGCCTTTCAATACATGAACTTGAATTCCATCATGTTTGTGTGCGGGACTCACAAGGCTGTTGTCACAATGGGTGGTACCGGTACAGTAATAATTACAGTCCACACAATATCACGATCGATGCCATAGCCTATGTTCTATTAGGACATGATCTGTGACGACAAATGTTCTAGAATGTTTGAAGATATCATACTCTGACAGCATGCCTATGATCAACAAAAACGCAAACTTGAATCCCATCATATACATAGTCTGTCCACTATCTGGTGTCATTGCAATGCGTTTTCTATTCTTTCTTATACAGTAAAAAGGGGGAAGAACACTATATTCATATGACTTGTATTCTGCTTACAGCTTCGAAATTCCACTTGTTTCGTTTAACGTAAAGCCTTTTAAATATAATCAAAACGTTCCCGTGTTTCTGCGGTCTGCGCAAAATAATAACGAGTTGAGCTTTATGATTTATGATGAATTGAAAATGGGGGACCCTGATGTAAACAAGACGAAAGTTGGTCTGCATCCCCAATTAACAATTGTATGTACTGAGCTGTACTGTACTGTACCCATTCTGCAATCTGTTAATAAACTTTTCAATCAATCAATCAATCAAGCTACGCGGAGCGCAGTCAGTCAGTAGCCTACACCCCGTATATTCCGATAACGCTATATAAACCATGCTGCATTCATTCTGAGAGAAAGATCTATTATTCCAAATGCTATTTATAGGGTTTTGACCATAATTACACTACTGTTGCTATTTTACAATGAACTATAATGAACTACGGTTCGTACAGAACATCCAGTGTTATTATGCACAGAAGCTCATTTCCTTGTTGTAATAATATATTCTACCACTGGGCGCCAGGTACGCCTGGTCTGACCTGTGCGTAGATGTAAGCACGGAGTCAAGTTCAAATCGAAATTGATGAATCCCACTCTTTGCTTAGAAATGATCGTACGCACAGGGTAAGCACAGATCTGTGCGTAGAACACGTTGATGAATGAGGGCCCAGGGCCCTATTCCCCGTACCTGGTTCAACTAAGTCGATCAAGAGTCCCATTATCCAGATTCAATTAACCCGATGTTTGAAGCCGGGATTTTCCTGTTCCTCGAAGGTGGATTCAGTCTCGTTAACTCTAACCAGACTTGAGACCCAGGATAAGTGCGCGCGGCCGCTTCAGTTGAAAAGCCAGCACGTATCGATAGCAGAAATCCTGATTTTCTAACGGCATTGATTGATTAATTGATTTAAAACTTTATTAACAGATTGCAGTACGGCTCAATAGCCTCGCCGACAAGTTAAATGCATAATCTATAGGCTAATTTTAAGTCCCTCATTACCCCAATCAATCAGATTATATTTCTTTAAACTTGCCTGCTGGCAGTAGGTTTATGGAATGGATAATCAAATGAGATCTTGCTAGCGAAAATAATTAGTTCAACTGTTATACAGAATAAGGATACGGCTCTCTTACCCATTGATTGATGTATGGTGGATGTTTTACTTATCTGCACTGTGGTGTGACGGTTTTGTCGTTTTGACTTTCACGCAGACGACCGGGGTTCGAATCCCACTTCTTCTAGTCTTTTTCTTCTTTTTGCAATGTAGGAATAATTCAATTTGGTGCACGTTGAGCGCTATATAAAGAATGACATCCTCAATGCATGTAGATTTATAATATTTTTACTTAAAACTAGGCTACTTTTGCGTATAATCATTAATATTATATTCCAAAAAAATTATATTGGAAACGCGGGGTTTCGAACTCGGGCCGTCGGGTTGACAGGTTTGAGCACTAGCCGTTGGACCACTGTGCTAGACGGGATATATCCATTGTGTATCCATCAATGGACAAAGACCCGTGTTTCGAATATTTTTCTTTTTAATGAAGTTTTATCTCTTTATTCTCAAATGCATTAATGTGACGTCAACGGCTCATTCAATTTCTCAAATCCGTCAAACAGCGCATCTCATCAGACATTTTAATCCCAGTTACAATATCACAATAACGTGTGAGTGATGATACAATTCAACAATCCTCAGAGTCCTCGTAATTCATAATCCACAAAAACCACAATCCACGCATAGACACTTCAATTTTATGCTTGAATGAAACACAATCCGGCGCTCCGTTAAGCAAATCTACAGCGGAGAATATATGAAACTAATCAGAGCCAAACGGCCGATAGGTTTCATTCATTAAAAATATCCCCGCGGGATTCACATTTGCAATGCGCCTGCAGCGTGTATCGCACTCCGAGCGCCGTATATGACGTGCATTATTTTATTTAGGACAAAGTAAATCTATAGGCTGAATATGATTTATTATCAGCATTTAGTTCTATTATTATACATTTCAAAAGCCCCCTCTAGGAAAACGAAGCACAGAAACATAATTCAGAATGGTATAAATGGGATCTCTAGACTGTGAGAATCATTTCAGGAAGCGAGCTGTCATTTATTTGCGGGGGCGTGGCCATGGTTCATCCGGCTAACTGAAGTTAACCCTGCTCTCGACCAGGCTCAAACTTTTTGATCTGTTGTCATGGTGATTTAGACAATCGAGCGTCGGGGAACAGAAAGGTCTGGCTTAAGTCAGGCTATACTGGAAATTATCCGGCTAACTCAGTTAGCCAGGTACGGGGAACGGGGCCCAGGGAAAGCATGTGAAAAAGGTGCTCGGGTGACAAGTTCTGCACAGTAGTAGTATCATTTTTGCTGTGGGGCAGTTTGGGCTGCGGTCCATGTGTGAAAGGTGCTATATAGATGGAGTTATTAATATTTATTATTATTATATTGTAAAAAATGTATGCATTGAAATGTCTGTAAGTCTCGACGACATTGAAAATGAGGGTGACTTCAATTGTCCTTTTCGAGAATACATAAAGGTTTGAATTGAACTGAATAAGCCATGCCTCCAAGTCAGGAGTAAACATTTTCTTTTGAGTGTAGGGGATCTTTAAAGTCTGCTCTGGAAAGTGCAAATACAGAATTGACAGAAAGATGAATCTGCTGAAGCGAGGTTGAATGCAAGTGATACGACATAGTTGACTTTTAGCAAACATAACAAAAGCTGCATTCAACAAGGTGAAAGAACAGGCTACATATTGTCAAAGTTCACTGCCTTTATCTGTGTGCTCTCTGGTAGACTTCTCCTCGACATCTCTGCATCTAGCTCTCTGTTTGGGTGGATCAACCTTCTAACATTTCATAAATCAATTAAGCAGCACCACATTTTAAATCCTGTTTGTTCAGCCTCCAAGAATACAATACAAATTTTGTATTTTTCATCTAGATTTGTGTTCCACAGCCTAACTGGGACTAAAGCAGCCCGAGCTTATAATAATAATAATAATAATAATAATAATAATAATAATTTTATTATAATAATAATAATAATAATAATAATAATAATAATAATAATAATAATAATAATAATAATAATAATAATAATAATAATAATAATAATAATAATAATAATAATAAACTTCATTTATAAAGCACTTTTCATGCAATAAAAAGCAGCCCAGAGTGCTTTGACAAAACAAAAAATAAAATGTACAAATACAAATGAATAATAAAATGCAGGACTCAGTAGACAAATTGCACATCACAAGCAATAAAATAAATAGAAAGAAGAACAAAAACTTAAAGGGGAACTATTTTACTATTTCTTTCACTATTTGGGCACTTTTACACAATTCCTGTGAGTCTATGGAACACCTCTGTAAATATATATATTTTTTTATTCATTGTTTTGTATTTCTAATCAAGTCCTCAAAAACAGCATTTTTCTACCTCAAGATCTCGAGCCGTTTTGAGCCTGGGCTCCTAAACCACTGCGCAGCGTCGTGTTCGCCTGAACATTAACATGCAGCGGTGTCTTTATGACATCACATATAGGCACATTTTCAAATGACTCAGTTCAGTGAGGGTGAATATTGTGAGAGGAGAATTGGAAGAATGCGCCAATATGAGAATTTTGAGACATAGATCATATTAATATAAGTTCACATAGCTAGGAAACAATGCTAAACACTCAAAAAGGCCATTTATAAGATGTTCCCATTTAAATAAAATGATTGAAACAAAGGAGTTACTAAATACAGTTAAAACCCAAGTTAAAAGATGTGTTTTCAAATGTTGTTTAAAAGGTCCACTGAGCAAACCTCTCATTTCTTTAGGTAGAGTGTTCCACAGTTTCGGTGCATAATAAAAGAAAGCTGATTCTGCAATTCTTCTGTGGGGCAATTTAGGGACAATTAAAAGACTTGCTTCAGTGGACCTAAGTGTTATATTATATTTGGTATTATATTATATGCAGTGTATGTCCCTCCTCACCCAGCAGGAGTCTGTTAGTGGGTTCTCTGGCAGGGGGACAGCCATGTAATCCTTCTTAGTGCACACAGCCACCACCAGAACCCCCTCCATGGTGAAGAAGGCCTCCAGCCCAGTTCCACTCGCTGTGAAAAAGCTTAACAGAGGAAAAACCTGGTTACTATGTTATCAGCACACATCACCATCGCAATACGTAGATATAATCACAATACATTTAACACATTAATTAGTCCTCATTTACATTACTAATTTAGCTGACACTTTTATCCTAGTTCTGTACAACAATTCAGCAGCTACAAGAACTCTGGCAGCCAAGGGATTAAAGGGAAAGTAAGATTGTTCGTCAAACAGTGTCAAATTTGAGTGCTACGGTCTTGAGTGCATAGTACAATAGACATACTGGCATAGTAGGTAGTAACATGGTAAATGGTGCATTTATATAGCGCTTTTATCCAAAGCACTTTTACAATTTTGTTCCTCACATTCACCCATTCACTCACACATTCACACACCGACGGCGGAGGCGACCATGCAAGGAGCCAACCTGCTCATCGGGAGCAGTTAGGGGTTAAGTGTCTTGCTCAAGGGCACTTCGACACGCTGCCGGGAGGAGCGGGAATCGAAACCGGGAACCTTCCGACTACCAGACGACCGCTCTACCTCCTGAGCCACTGTCGCCCCAGGTAGTAATATAGGCAAAGGTAGATTCCTTATTATATCTCTCTTGTCACTATTCCCTGAGGTACCTGTAGAGTTGTTTCCTGCGCGGTCCTTTGCCCATGTTGTGTTGTGCCACCTGGCCAGAGTGGGCCGAGGGCGACCCGGGTCTGAAGATTCCGAGTGGCAGGGCGGGAACTCTATGTGAGGCAGAGCCACGCGTGGAAGGCGAACCCACTCCCCGGCCAGCGGTGGACAGTGGGCACCATGATGCCCGCCATAGGGGGCGACAGATCAAAGTACTGCAAGGCGCTGTCCCGACCCTCCCTGGCGGCCATGGCCGAGAGCACCCTGACGATACGGGTGCAGTAGGGGTGCGTCCCTCCTCTGCCACCGGAGTCCTGATCCGGTCTCAGTAGTCTGAGCGTCCTCTTCAGCTCCTCTGGCTTCAGGCACAGGGAGCCCAGGCCCTGGAGCAGGCCCAGTAGGCGTCGGCACACTGCCTGTCCAGACACTGGGGCTGGGAGAGGACCCGGAGCAGGGCTCCCACCATGCCCGCCTCCACAGCCACGGTGCGGCAGGACAGGGAGCCTCCGCACACGGCGGGCCAGCCACTGAGCCACCAGGAGCTGGAGGTCCCGCTGACCCGACAGTCAGGGAGCCACTGCAGGAGGAGCAGCAGCGGCTGGTCGTTACTGATGCCCAGGTGGTGGGCGTGAGCGTGCTCACCCTCCACTGCCTGAGGGGAGAGAGAGAGAGAGAGAGAGAGAGAGAGGAGAGAGAGAGAGAGAGAGAAGAGAGAGAGAGAGAGAGAGAGAGAGAGAGAGAGAGGAGACAGAGA
>NC_140183.1:73423675-73436175 GCF_963971535.1 Notolepis coatsorum
ACCAAACCTTTTGCCTCCAATTTGAAAATCTATTTTAAGTCACTTTCCTGTGCTGCTTGAGCTGTAGAGAATATACAGTGATTGTTTCAATGCCGTCCCTGATGCAAATTATTGGGGAAAAGATTGGGTCAAATCTTAGAGAGTGCTTTACACAAGTTGTCAAAGAATTCCCTTTGTCTATCACTGACAGGGTCCCGACATGCAAAACCAAACCCATCAACCAGATAAGAATGTAGCAAAGCCTCTCTACACCGGCAGAATGAAACGTGACACCAAACACCAGCCCACAGGAGTGCAAGAGAAAGAAATGTGAATTCTGCTAAATACACAAAAGTGCACAAAAGCTTTACTACCTGAGCCTATCATCATCATCATCAAGTTATAGAAGCACATAGAGAAGTTCCACATGAACGCTTTGGCAGAAGGACACGCATGCACCGTACAAACACACGTGCACCGTACAAACACACGTGCACCGTACAAACACACCATGCACCGTACAAACACACGTGCACCGTACAAACACACCATGCACCGTACAAACACACGTGCACCGTACAAACACACGTGCACGTACAAACACACGTGCACCGTACAAACACACCATGCACCGTACAAACACACGTGCACCGTACAAACACACGTGCACCGTACAAAACACACCATGCACCGCACAAACACACGTGCACCGTACAAACACATGTGCACCGTACAAACACACCATGCACCGCACAAACACACGTGCACCGTACAAACACACCATGCACCGTACAAACACACGTGCATCCGTACAAACACACGTGCACCGTACAAACACACGTGCACCGTACAAACACACCATGCACCGTACAAAACACACGTGCACCGTACAAACACACGGTGCACCGTACAAACACACCATGCACCGTACAAACACACGGTGCACCGTACAAACACACGTGCACCGTACAAACACACGTGCACCGTACAAACACACCATGCCACCGTACAAACACACGTGCACCGTACAAACACACGTGCACCGTACAAACACACCATGCACCGTACAAACACACCATGCACCGTACAAAACACACCATGCACCGTACAAACACACGTGCACCGTACAAACACACGTGCACCGTACAAAACACACCATGCCGGTTCCTGGCTATATGTTTACCACCTCGCTGTGCTCACTTCATATCACAGCCGGGCAAATTAACATAGACTGAAATTAACTTTCGATCTCCTGGGTCGACGATATGTCATGTCATTTTATTTCACTTACTCTGAAGCATTTTATATGACCGAACTATACTGTAATATCTGGGCCACTTATTTGTCAAACGCTTGATCCTGAAGTTGTTGAAACGGTCCAACTTCTTAAAATTTCAATGGAGTCCGTCTGCTGTCGTGATGAATCGGATGTGTGAAAATAACCGATTTTACGTTCTAATTAGATTTTGAGATGTTGGACCATTTCAACAACTTTGGGGTACGCGTTTGACAAATAGGTGCCCCGGAGTATATGTTTTAGATCATATATAAAATGCTTCTGAGTAAGTAGAATGAAATGACATGACATACCGAGATTGAAGGTTTATTTCAGTCTATATTAATTTGCCCGGCTGTGATATGAAGCGAGCACAGCGTAGCACAGTATATATACAGCAGGGAACCAGCAACAACACACACAACATGCTTTTTTAGCCCTTCATTGTCAACAGGAAACTCGGCTTCTAATTCTGAACATAAAATAAACCAACATGACCGCGTGGCCACACCATGCAAGCTAATCTCACAATCATTTTAAAAACATGCCTGTGGCCTCCTCCAGTTTGTCTTCGTGAAACTATTAGACATTTTGGGGATTTTGTACTTTGTTTGAAAAAAGGTTGTCAGAAACGATAGTGAAATCAAATGGCACATAAAACATGACAGGGGTACAAGGTACAGGACACAGATAGAAAAAGAGAGAAAGGGAGAGAGAGAGTGAAAGCGAGAGAGAAAGAGAGTGAAAGAGAGATAGAAAGAGAGAGCGAAAGAGAGACAGAGATAGAAAGAGTGAAAGAGAGAGAGAGAAAAAGAGTGAAAGGGAGAGAGAGAGAAATAGAAAGAAATAGAAAGAGAGTGAAAGAGAGAGAGAGGGTCATCAGAAAGAGAGAGGGGGGGGAGAGGATAGAAGATGGGGAGGGGAGAGAGAGAAACCTTGTAAACAATATAACTGCACTACTCGCATCATTTACAAGCGTAGATGAGTGAGAGAGCTGAGGCTTCCTGTCTAAGGCTTCCTGTTTAAAGGGGCAGGGAGGAGGCTGAGTTTCCTGCCGACAGACCCATACACGTATCACCACCGTGGGGGGGAGAGTACCTGGTCCACCTCGACCTCTGTGAGCAAACGTGTGGTGATGTCACACACACACTCCGCTCTACGCCTGCTGCTCTGATAGAGCTACGCACACACACACACACACACAGAGACACACAAAGACATTTAGATAAACGGACAGAGACATGGTTAACATTGAGAGTAAAAAAAGCAAGTATATTGGTTATTTTTATTTGTCACATTGACCACAGGGACGGGTGTTAGACTGACACGGCTGGTACACAACACATTCAAATGGAGAAATCCTTGCAATACAATGAAAGAGTGACAGACAAACGGACAGACAGGCAGGCAGACAAATACTTGCAACTAGCAGACAGACAGGCAGGCAGACAGTCAAGTGAACCGTTAACCGTCTGTAGTGTGGTAGTGAAAGGGTTAACCATTTGTCGTGTCTTGCAGTGCAAGGGTTAACCTTCTGTATTGTCGCATTGGAAGGGTTAACCCGTTGGTAGTGTGGTGGTGAAAGGGTTAATATGTGGCAGAAGGATAGGACAGGGACAGGTGGTCTGACCTTGCTGTTCTGGATGAGTCTGAGGATGTGTTCGAAGCAGTTGTTGTTCAGGAAGATGGCCTGAAGGACCGGCCTGTCGGAACACTGCAGGATCTCTGGTACAGCGGCTGGAGGCGACAACAGCGACCATGACTCACCGTGATGGAGACGCACACCTCTCTGTTGTATGATGGTTGTGTGATGGTTGTGTGATGGTTGTATGATGGTTGTATGATGGTTGTGTGATGGTTGTGTGATGGTTGTGTGATGGTTGTATGATGGTTGTATGATGGTTGTGTGATGGTTGTATGATGGTTGTCATGTGATGGTTATGTAGTGGTTGTATGATGGTTGTATGATTGTTGTATGATGGTTGTATGATGGTTGTGTGATGGTTATGTGATGGTTATGTGATGGTTGTATGATGGTTAAGTGATGTGATGGTTATGTAGTGGTTGTATGATGGTTGTATGATGGTTGTATGATGGTTGTATGATGGTAATGTGATGTGAGGGTTATGTAGCGGTTGTATGATGGTTGTGTGATGGTTGTATGATGGTTGTGTGATGGTTATGTGATGGTTGTGTGATGGTTGTGTGATGGTTGTGTGATGGTTGTGTGATGGTTGTGTGATGGTTGTATGATGGTTGTGTGATGGTTGTGTGATGGTTGTGTGATGGTTGTGTGATGGTTGTGTGATGGTTATGTGATGGTTGTGTGATGGTTATGTGATGGTTGTGTGATGGTTGTGTGATGGTTGTGTGATGGTTATGTGATGGTTGTGTGATGGTTGTGTGATGGTTGTGTGATGGTTATGTGATGGTTGTGTGATGGTTATGTGATGGTTGTGTGATGGTTGTGTGATGGTTGTGTGATGGTTATGTGATGGTTGTGTGATGGTTATGTGATGGTTGTGTGATGGTTATGTGATGGTTATGTGATGGTTATGTGATGGTTGTGTGATGGTTGTGTGATGGTTGTGTGATGGTTATGGGATGGTTGTGTGATGGTTGTGTGATGGTTGTGTGATGGTTGTGTGATGGTTGTATGATGGTTGTGTGATGGTTGTGTGATGGTTATGCGATGCTTGTGTGATGATGATTATTTAAAAAAAAAATTGTGTGATGGTTATCTGCACGGTGTGTGACTTGCATAGTGTCATGCATCCGTTTTGCACCCTCAATATTTGTGTCCTGTGTTGTTGTTTTTTTTTCTATGTGGACATCAATAAATAATGAATATGTGAGGGTCAGGGTCAGGTGGGCCTCTTACTTAGCATGTGGCTCTGGAGGGTGACCAGGCTGTCCTCCCAGCTCTGCCTGTCTTCCAGCTCAGTGCCAGGAGGACGGCTCCAGTTGAGGAGCTGGAAGTAACCTTCCAGGATGGTCCTGATGTCCACCTGCCGCTCTGCAGGGCTGCTGGAGTGGAGGATGTGGATCATTGCAGTCAGGCACTGCAGGGTCAGCCGCGGCAGCCCGGGGTCCTTCGGTTCGGGAGAGGTCCGGCTGCACCATGCTCGCAACACAGAGAACAGGTCCTCCACGGAGTGTGGGGTGATGGAGAGAAGGCCATTGCTCTGAAACGCATCGAGACACAGAGAGACGTTTTCATTTCCATTCGCTGTGATTTAGGTGGCTGAATGACACAGACGATGATAACGGATAAAGAAATGGACCTTTCTTCCACTAAGGACGGCTCCTTGAAGATGGACCAGCCTCAGTGTGAGGGGCTCCGGGATGCACTCACTGTCCTGGAGGCTTTCTGTGGTGGACACAGAGCAGGCGGAGTCAGGCAATGAGGCAAAGATATGGAAAGCAAAATTATCACGCACCACAAAGCGGAAAGCAGTGTTAGGCTGGAGAGATCTCCAAACATGCAGACATAATGGATCCAGTATTGCAAAATAGCATGGTAATGGCAGGGGACGCAAACAGGCTGGACAAGCTGGTCAGGAAGGCCAGTAGCGTGATTGGGGTGGAGCTGGACTCCCTAGCGAGGGTGGCGGAGAGGAGGAGCCTTGCTAAGCTCCAGGCCATCAGGGAAAACCCCTCCCACCCACTATACACAGACTTGGCTGACAGGACGAGCATGTTCAGTGCTAGGCTGTAGCACTGAACGGCACAGGAAGTCCTTCATTCCTTTTTCTCACTGATATAACGGAGATAAACATACCTTGTTTGCCACACATTTGATTATTAAATGACGATTCATCTCTAAGATTAACACATCAAATATTACTTACTGCTGCCCAAAGGTAAAATCAGTACTCCACTAGGTTGAACACTTGTACTTTGACACCAGAGACTGAACAAAAAGCATGTTGTTTTTTCTGTTTTCTGTTGTTGTATCTTTTGTTGTTTTTTTGTTTTTGTTTTTTTGTAACAGGATTAGAGGGTATCTAACAAACAATTATGATTTACTTTTTTTTTTTTTTTTTTTTGTATTGCATTTAAAAAGAAAAAAGGAAAGAAAAAATGGAAATTGTATTCTATACATGTATACATCATGGTTTCTTCCTTTCCTAAAAATGTCTATACAAACCCGGGGGGCTGGGAGGGGGGTTAAGAAGCGACCTGGGCTGTCTTGCAGCCACAGGACCGCCAGATAAGAGGAAGAGACTGTCACAACTGCCAGCAGGCAGGCTACACAGTTGACTATACTGACGGACAATACTGAAAACTATATATACTGGCACTATGTCAGAGGCCAAGCCCATTGTATGTGGGGTCCCACAAGGAAGCGTGCTAGGACCGCTCCTTTTTTTACTGTACATAAATGACATGTCAGCAGCATGCTCATGTAACTTGTTTTTATTTGCAGACGACTCAGCCCTGCTAGTCTCACACAAGGATCAGAACACACTAGAACAGATGCAGAACTTGCAGGGGTCAGCAGTTGGCTTTCGGACAACAGGCTTTCTCTTCACCTAGGTAAGACAGAGGCAGTACTATTGGGCTCCAAGCCCAAGCTCAGGAAAGCACAGGAGTTTAACATCCAATTAGGAGCTGTAACCTTAAAACAGCACAAAAAAAAGGGAAGTATCTAGGCTGTATGATAGATGGGAGCCTAGATGGGGAGGCTATGGCCTCCCAAATACTAGGCAAAGTCAACGCCCGCACCAGGTACCTAGCTAGGAAAGCCAACCTCCTTGGCAGAGATAGCCTCAGGCTACTAGCAAATAGCCTAGTACTCTGCCACTTTGACTATGGTAGCGTGTCTTGGTTCGAGGGCCTGACAGTGATCATAAAAAAGAAGCTTCAGGTTTCCCAAAATAAGCTGGCAAGGGTGGTAATGGGTCTAGTTGGCCCTCGCACCCACATAGGGAGGAGTCACTTTCAGGAGCTAAACTGGCTTCCTGTGGAGGCCAGAGTTACCCAGCTCAGACTGAACATATATATAATATATATATTATATTATAAACCAAAGGTCCCCTAGATACCTCCAGAACTACTTCACCCCGGTCAACGAATCCCACAACCACAGAACTAGAGCAAGCATAGCAAACCTGAAGCCTGCTTCTTTCCGATCCAAACTGGGCCAGTGCTCCCTTACTTTATCTGGAGCCCAGGATTGGAACAAGCTGCCTATCCCCATCAAGCAGAGCTTGAGCCTCCACAGCTTCAAGAGAAGCGTCAGGAAGTGGCTCATGGACAGAATAGAGGAATAGCCCCCTATAGTTTGAATGGGTTTCCAATCAGTTTTTTAGTTATTGTGGGGTATACAATTTTAGCTATAGGTTAGTCTTCTAATGTTTTTAATGTATGTGTTTTGTGTTATTGTCGTGTTTTTGTTGTGGCCTAACAGCCCTGGGACCATGACGGAAATAAGGGTTTTACTCTTTCTCATGTTATCCTTTGGATCATTGTTGTGTGTTTTTAATCCATCAATAAAATAAAATAAAATAAAATCAAAAGACACTTTTTTATGCCACTGTGGGAATTTGTATGAACTGCTGATGTGAATGTCTCTTTCCTCTGAACTTGTTTTTCCTTTAAAAACCCTTATGTGGTGTTAGGGTCTCCAGCGACCCGTTTCAAGGTTATAATAACTACCATGTAGTTGATTTTATTAGAACAAGGCTTTATGATATCCTCCACAACACATATATAAGCACAGCAAAACTATGTTTCACCATTTAGAAAATTCTGAAGGTATCTGCAGAAAAAAAAGGTACGACTGTGGTCTTAGGGTCATTCTTCACACGCACGCACACACACACACACACACACTCACACACACACACACACACACACACACACACACGCACACACACACAACCTCACGTGAACCCCTTTCAGTCTGAACAATTAGGTGTCTCCACTTCCCACCTCTTTCCCGCGCTTATGTGCCCATCCCCCCACGTGAACCACACTTTCCGATACAAAATGTATCATATCTTCTCACAGACCCCCTATATTTCAGAGCCGAGGGCTTTTTCACACACACACACACACACACACACACACACACACACACACACACACACACACACACACACACACACACACACACACACACACACACACACACACACACACACACACACACACACACACACACACACACACACACACACACACACACACACACACACACACACACACACACACACACACACACACACACACACACACACACACACACACAGTAGCCATGAAGGTGCTGGAACGCATAGTCCTGTCAGTTCTAAAAACACTCACATCCCCCCTGATGGACCCCCTACAATTTGCCTATCGCTCTACTGACGATGCAGTCAACCTGGCACTGCACTACACCCCCCAGGATCTGGAGACCAAAAACAGCTATGCACGGATACTTTTCATTGACTTCAGCAGTGCCTTCAACACCATCGACCCCCTCATACTGTTTCAAACCCTGACCAACATGAACATTGCCCCCTCCCTCTGTTTCTGGCTGCTGGACACACTGAAGGGCCGCAAACAAGTAGTCCGCTGCAACAACCTCACCTCTCTCCCTCTGACCACCAACATCGGAGTACCACAGGGGTGTGTTCTTTCCCCGTGGCTTTTTTCCCTCTATACCAACAACCTCCGATCAGCATCCCCCTCAGTCAAGACGCTGAAATACGCGGACGACACCACCATCTTAGGGCTGATCTCCAACAACAAGGAGGATGACTACCGGCTGGAGGTGGAGCGGACACTAACGTGGTGCAGAGAACACAACCTCATACTCAATGAAAGCAAGACCGTTGAACTCATCATTGACTTTAGGAAAACCACACCCACTAAAACACCCATGCTCATCAACAATCAACCCATTTCAGCCACAGACACATTCAAATACTTAGGAACATACATCAGCAATAAACTAAACTGGGATCATCACACCACTCATCTACTCAAAACAGCCAATCAAAGACTATTTCATCTGAGACAACTCAAGAAATATAAGGTTAGGAAGAACTTAATGATACAATTCTACACAGCCATAATACAAAACATTATTTCACTATCCATCACTGTATGGTACGGCAACACACCCAAACACACACTACACAGACTAGACAGATCATTAAAAGGGCATCCAAAATCATCAACTGCAAACTCCCCACCCTGGACTCCATACACAAACATCACACCATCACACGCGCACACAAAATCATTAGTGACCCCCTGCACCCAGCTCATCACCTCTTCCAACACCTCCCCTCTGGTAGGAGGTTCAGGTCACTGGGTAGTGGCATGGTTACGTTCAATAACAGTTTCTTCCCCAAGGCCATACAACTCCTCCTAAATTTACCCCCTGCTGTTATGTTTCTTCTGGTCTAGGTTACATTGAACTGTCATCTATAGTTTTTCGTACTGTACTGTTTCTGTCATGTATTTGTTCTAGGTGGTGTTTTCTGTACTGTACTGTTCCATGTGTCTTTTTATGTTTTTGTGGTGTATTGTCGCAGCTACCACCTGCACCGTGCTTGAATTCCACCGGCCTGGCCGTGTGGCAATAAAAGGAACTTGAACTTGAACACACACACCCCTCCCGTCCATGGGAACTCTCATGGGAACTTTTTTGACCATCTTATGGGAGGGCATCAACGACAGTGCCCAGATTTTCTCGCAGAAATATCTATAAATACCTGAGTATTTGGGGCGGCTACGTGGCGTAGTGGGCAAGGCGCTCGCCACGAAATCTGGAGACGCTGGGCTCGGCTGTTCGAGCCCAGCGCTCCACATTTGCTTTCAGTTTAGCTGGTCGTCCGTACTAATACACATTGTCCGTATTAGGGGGTGGGAAACTGATGGGTGGGGATCGGGCGTTGTGGACAGCGACTCCTACAGGTCGGTTGGTGCGCCTGCGCAGTGGAATCAGGAAGTGTCGGGGGCAGCGTGAGCCTCCCACGCGTTACTCCTCGCCACTGAGAGATCGAGCTGCGCAGGTGAAAAGATGCGACTGCTGTTACCTCAAGTACCGGAGGGGACTTGTGCTATGTATGACTTAGTCCACATTGCAGCCGGCTTGTGGGAGGCAAGAAACAGCGTTCGTGACAGGGGAGGGTTGAATTGGATGATACGAAATTGGGATGGGAGAAAATATAGAAAATGGGAGAAAAAGTGGATAAAAAAAAAATACCTGAGTATTTATAGATATACCAATGTAACTATAATTAATATATATATATTTTTTTCATAAGTTATATTCTAATATTGTTCTATTATAGTCAGAAAACATTATTGTCTATGGGTTTCACATTTAGTATATTATGATTGAACAACCTCATTTTCATCTTAAAAATAAGGGACATGATGTGTCTCTGGGGCCATAAAATCAAATTACAATGGGATTATATGGTTATGAATGCATATAATGTTAGTTAGGATGTAGTATTAACTATATTGAGTGATACTCCTTTCTTTTTAGTGGTCAGGACTGAGTTAGACCCCGGGTCAACATTGACCCGCTAACAACGGTCAGTGGTGCCAATTCCTAACACAACATGAGGGTTAAAAAAAAGATAAAATAAAAAGTTGATCACAAAAAAAGGAAGTCCTTCATTTCGACAGCCATCAGACTTTACAATGCATCAATGTGCCTCACTGCATCACCGAGCACAGGGTGACAGGGTTACTTTTAAAACAACACTGTTCAATATTACACTTACTGTAGACTTCTGTATATGTTTACTGTATATTTTATTCTATTCTTAGGCAATTTGTTTAGTTATTCTTATTCGTGACTTTGTTCTGTCTAAATGTCTAAATGTTTAATGTGAGCGATTTGTAGTGTCAAATTTCCCTCTGGATGATTCAAGTATTTCTATTCTATTCTATTCTATTCTATAATACCCAACTGTTGTCTAATAGAACACCTTAAAGGGGACATGCATTGCTATCCCTAGCACTATTTGGGCAACTTTACACAATTCCTGTGAGTCTATGGAACACCTCTGTAAGGTTTTATTAAAAAAATTCATTGCTTTATATTTCTAATCAAGTACTCAAAAGCCCCATTTTTCTCACTTTGAATTTCAGGCTATGTTGGCCTGGCTCCGCCCATAAGCACTTTGCGTGACAGTCATCCACACAGTCTGTGAGTGGCAGAGAGAGAGAGAGAGAGAGAGAGAGAGAGAGAGAGAGAGAGAGAGAGAGAGAGAGAGAGAGAGAGAGAGAGAGAGAGAGAGAGAGAGAGAGAGAAAGAGAGAGAGAGAGAGAGAGAGAGAGAGAGAGAAAGAGAGAGAGAGAGAGAGAGAGAGAGAGAGAGAGAGAGAGAGAGAGAGAGAGAGAGAGAAAGAGAAACGGAGCACTGTGTAAACAAAGCTGCGTGTGTGAGATTAGCAGGTCCCCTTGTCTCTCTCTCTCCCTCTCCCGTTTGAGGAAGTCTTCCACTGTGCGCTATAGACGGGGCGTTAGTTATGCTCCCGAATCGAGAGAGAGAGAGATAGAGAGGGGGAGAGAGAGAGACAGACAGAGAGACAGACAGAGAGACGACAGCGCGACGCGCGTGTGTGTATGTGTGCTCTAAAGGGAGGTAGGGACCGCACTCAGAATATCGTTGTTTTTTATTTTCAAGTTGTTAAAGGGCACAAAACGTTTTCAGCCATCCGGCCTTCATCAAAAAAAACAACGATATTCCGAGTGCGGTCCCTACCTCCCTTTTTTGCATAATTAATGTTGGACTACGCACCTGTCTGAGCGCAGTGGTTACCCCCTTTTTCTACCATGTATGTGTGCTCTGTCACAAGGGTGTATCTGTTTCTCCCTCTCTCTCTCGCTCGCTCTCTGTCAAACCCTGTTTGATGAAGTGTCGGGTTCACTATGCGCGCTACAACCACAGAGCCAATAGGATCACTATCCATCCTCGCCTCGTTACGTCACAATGCGAGTCAAATCAGAATGACCTAATTAAATCGAGCAGGAAATGGTCTGAGCTGAATGAGAGCAATCCGCCAATATGGTATTTAGAGACAGACACATTTATACTAACTACTATTACTATAATACAATGCTAGACACTGAAAAAAGCCATTTATAATGCATGTCACCTTTAAGTCTTTCTGATTGGGCAGGTATTACTAACACCCAGCCAACCACAAACTGTTTCAGCTGTTGCCGTCCAGCTAATCAAGGCCCGGACCAGCAGACTCCGGAACAGTTTCCCCCCCAGGCATACAGACTCAATAACTAATAACATAACATAACAACATAACGGCTACTGCTACTGACTCGCTCCTGCAACGTCCCTGCTACTGACTTGCACAATACTGACTTGCACACACACCACAGGTTTGCACATACTACACTTGCACTGTAAATGCTGATCTTTTTTTGTTATTGTATGCTGCTAATTCTTTTATGTTTTTTTTTTATTTTTTATCTTGCACTGTTCTTATGGATTAATCTTTGTACTACTTTGAGTGGATGCTGCTAGGGCGAGGAACAAATAAACTAAATAATCCCACTCCTCTACACTGTAAAATAACCCCACTCCTCTACACTGTAAAATAACCCCACTCCTCTACACTGTAAAAGAATCCCACTCCTCTACACTGTAAAAGAATCCCACTCCTCTACACTGTAAAATAACCCCACTCCTCTACACTGTAAAATAACCCCACTCCTCTACACTGTAAAAGAATCCCACTCCTCTACACTGTAAAAGAATCCCACTCCTCTACACTGTAAAAGAATCCCACTCCTCTACACTGTAAAAGAATCCCACTCCTCTACACTGTAAAAGAATCCCACTCCTCTACACTGTAAAAGAATCCCACTCCTCTACACTGTAAAAGAATATGGACGTACAACATCATTTGAAACCTTCTCAATTAAGGCGTGGCAGTGTTGAGCATTACACTATAAATCTCCCTAATCCCTCAACACACCAAAACATATCCAGACAGACAGATCCCCCCCCCCCCCCCCCCCCTGGTTTATGGATTCGCACTCAGTAAACATTATGGGATACTATAAATAGACGTGTTAAGACTCTGATAATAAGATACCACCCAATTAAGTTTTCATCAAGACCAAACATATCCACAGGCCGGACCGGGCCCCTGGGACATCGTGTTACAGGATGAGGTATAATCACTGTGGCGGCTGGCCGGCGGCGTGCGTTCGCTTCCTCAATCACACAGTTTGGACGGAAAGCACCGTGGCGTTCATCATCCACACA
>NC_140183.1:73441175-73592381 GCF_963971535.1 Notolepis coatsorum
AGGTGTGGGGGAGAGGAGTGCAGAGGAGGCACAAACAGAGAGAGACATGGAGGAGGGACGTTATACAGGCCTTATTTGCTTTGGTGTAAACATGTCAAAATGGCAACTCCGGGAAAGGTCAGAGTTCACGCTGCTCTCTGAGATACCAGCCACCTGTGCCTTTCGACTGAGCACTTCATGTCACACGAATGCAGGGGCCGGAGAGTAAATGTACTCAAGTGCTGTACTTAAGAACAACATTTTTACAGTACAACAAATAAGTGAATTAATTTGAGTGTTTAACTTATTTTGTTCTCCTTTTAATTTTAAAAGGATATGCTGTACTTTTTTATTCCACTACATGTACACTACACTGCACTATGCTACACTACACTACACATTATTACATTTAAATGCATCTGATGCCTGCAATTACTGGTTACTTTGGAGACAAATATTTTGCACACAAAACGTGGTAAGTTGATGAAAATTATGACTTTTCAAATGTCTGCCAACTTAAAGGGGCACTTCACCGAAACAATGCTGATTTATTTTGCACATAATCTTGCACACGGCCAAAAACTCTCAAATGTTTTGCACACATTAATCTAGTTTGACAGTTACTGAGAGTAAATTAGTTTGAATATGGCCAGCAGTGATGTCATCAAGGACAGTAAATCCTTGTGTTAATCACAGCTCAATTAAATTATAAGGTAGCAGTCCCTATAAGACAAGGTATTGCTATTTATTTGATCTACATAATTTCATGGAGCTGTAATTAACAAGGATTCAGTGTCCCCGATGACATCACTGCTGGCCATATTAATTTACTCTCAATCACTGTCAAAATAAATGAATGTGTGCGTTCAACTGTTTAGAGTTTTTTGGATGTGTGTGTGTGAGATTATGTGCAAAATAAATCAGCATTGTTTTTCTGTGAAGTGCCCCTTTAAAGAGGAAGTAATCAGAGGCAGTAACTGAGCCACTGGTCACTTTATAGGTCAAGTTTCAAGTTTCAAGTTTCAAGTTTCTTTAATAGTTGTCATACAGAAGTACAGAATACTTTCATACAAAATGCTTCTTACTGTTACGCTCCAGAGACTGTGCTAGACAAGATAGTATCAAATAACATAGTATAGCATGTAATTTAGAAGAAGAAAATGAGGTCACAGTGTTCGGTATAGACATATGTACAATGTTCTGAGTTACCATATAATATACAATACTATGCAGTGTACTAATGTACAGTACTATATAGTGCAAAGCAGAAATGGGATGAGGTACAATTTAGGTACAATTTACAGTAAGGTGTACGAGTTGTAGTGCAATCCTTCATCAATAAATATAAAGTGTGGGGAGTGGGTGCTACAGTGTGTTTGTTTAAAGTGGGTGTGTGCTATAAAGTGTGTGGAGTGGGTGCTACAGTGTGTTTGTTTAAAGTGAGTGTGTGCGTGTGGATGTGTGTGCTATGTGCGTTTGGTGGTTGTTGTTGTGTAGTGTTCATTGTTCGTCAATGTAAGGATTTATCGCTCCCAAGCGTTGAGATATAAGAAGAACGACATAGTGCATTGAACGATTACTATCACTTTTGATACTTGAGAAGACCTACATTCAATAACCAGTGTACTGAACTATCAGAGGCTAATTGCACTTTAAGTAAAAGAAACTGTGTACATCTTCCACCCGCTAGCGTCACCCTACTCACCGCCGGGGCGCCAGTGACTGCACATCAATGAGCTTCTCGAAGGATGCCACAAATGCCTCCAGCCACTGCTGCAGATAACCCACATCTTTCTGCAGGGGGAGGGAGGGAGGGAGGGGGGGATGGAGGGAGGGAGATGTGAGGCAACAGATAAGGGTGGCCTTCCGCCTACAAGTCACATGCAGAGCGTTGGTACACGACACGACGCATGGGGAAAATGCGCACGGGGTAATAATGTGAAACACACTTTTTGTCTGCCTTTATACCACAGAGGCTTGAAAAGGTCTGACCTTAAAGGTGCTGTAACTTAAGTGGTATTTTCTTTGTTAAAATACGGTCTACATGTTAATAGCTCTACATTCAGACAGCCATCACTGATTATAGAGATCCAATCAGGGGAGAGAACTCCACACACTGCATAAATAAGAAATGAAAACGAATTATGTGCTTGAAACAAGTCAAATAATCTACCAGCGGCGGTCAGGTGGCGTAGCGGAGATTGTGCTCGTCACCAACGCAAGAGGCTGCGGTCTCGACTCCCGGAGAGTCAGCATTGCCTTGGCTCGGGCTGATCGCTATACTAACTCGTTTGGCTGAGTTAGGGGGAGGGGAGCCGTGGGTGGGTCGTGGGCGTTGTGGACAGCGACCCCTACAGTTCGGTCGGGGCGCCTGCACAGCGAGGGTAGGATCTGGAGAGAGGTAGTGCGACCTTCCACACGTTACACTCTCCCGGTGAGAATCTGCGCGGCCAGGCTGGCTGCCGGCTGGCTGCACATGTGTCGGAGGAAAACATGTGACAGTCTCCGGCCTCTCGGACCAACAGTAGGGGGGGGTGCGCAACAACCAGGAAGGGGGTTGGAAATTGGCATAACGACTAACAGTGGGATGGGAGAAAAATCGGAAAAAGGAGGGGGAAAAAGATTTTAAAAAAAATATATATATTATTATTATTATTATTATTATTATCTACCAGTGGAGTAAACAAATTGGGCGTAGCAAGATTTCTTTAAATAAGTAAAGATATCTAGGGTTCTCTCTCCTGGTTGGATAAAGTGGGAACGGGATACTAGAAAATGTAAATTAAAATGTAAATTCTGTTTACTGCAGAGTTATCCCAGAGATAACTGTGAGACCCATGTTACTGACCAAACACTATCAGTGATGGCTGTTGGAATGTAGAGCTATTTAACACGTATTTTAACAAAAATACCACTTACAGCACCTTTAAGTACTGACACACTCTCTGTCTAGGTCATAACGCACTACTGACTAAACCCCATGTTCCTGAAACAGGATGTTGCAAAGAGATGTCACACTCAACACTCACAGATGAGCCAATTCTGTTATTTTTATCAAGGTACCGACCATGGCTAAACAAAATCAAGCATGTATGGCATTTATGAAATATCATTTCATGTACATTTTGCACGTCAGTTATATAGTAGGGCCGTCATGACAGCTCTTATCTGCCTCAGCAGCGCTACAGATCCTGCTACTATCTGTGCCTCGTTACGTCAGTCACACAATCACACGATCACACAACCTCAGACCAAAATACATTGAAACCGTGGCAACAGATCACATTTAAACTTAAAAGTCTGGTCACCTCTATTAAAGATAAGAACAGCCATACAGAATATTGTGAAAGTGTGCTCCAAAATAATTGGAGTAAAACAGAGAGACCTATGTTCTCTCTGGATGGACCAGGTGGTCAAGAAGGGGACGAGCATCAGGAATCAACCTCTCCATGCTCTGTCTCAGCGGTTTTCGCTGTTGCCTTCTGGCCGCCGTTATGACGTTCCATTAAGTAGGACCAACCGTTACGCTAAATCTTTTGTCCCCTATCAGACTTTTAAACACAGACAGTAGTCATTTTAAGTAGCCTTTTACACCTAGTTGTCTGTTTTAACTTTAACTTTTACTGGACTGTGTATAGCATGGAATGTTGTTGTTGCCGTGCTGTCGTTGAGATGTTTTTGTTTTTGTTGTTGTTTTTGTTACTCGTGCAAGCTACAATATGAATTTCCCCACGTGGGATCAATAAAGTTGTCTGAATCTGAATCTGAATTTATTGTGTTCTTCTCTTCATCCTACCCCGTAAAGACATCTTTAAATTTTACCTATCAAAGGGCCTCAACCTGTCACCCTACCAAGGGGCCTCAACCTGTCACCCTACCAAGGGGCCTCAACCTGTCACCCTACCAAGGGGCCTCAACCTGTCACCCTACCAAGGGGCCTCAACCTGTCACCCTACCAAGGGGCCTCAACCTGGCTGTCACCCTACCAAGGGGCCTCAACCTGTCACCCTACCAAGGGGCCCTCAACCTGTCACCCTACCAAGGGGCCTCAACCTGTCACCCTACCAAAGGGCCTCAACCTGTCACCCTACCAAGGGGTCTCAACCTGTCACCCTACCAAGGGGCCTCAACCTGTCACCTTACCAAGGGACCTCAACCTGTCACCCTACCAAAGGGCCCTCAACCTGTCACCTTACCAAGGGACCTCAACCTGGCTGTCACCCTACCAAGGGGCCCTCAACCTGTCACCCTACCAAGGGGCCCTCAACCTGTCACCCTACCAAGGGGCCTCAACCTGTCACCCTACCAAGGGACCTCAACCTGTCACCCTACCAAAGGGCCTCAACCTGTCACCCTACCAAGGGGCCCTCAACCTGTCACCCTACCAAGGGGCCCTCAACCTGTCACCCTACCAAGGGGCCCTCAACCTGTCACCTTACCAAGGGACCTCAACCTGTCACCCTACCAAGGGGCCCTCAACCTGTCACCTTACCAAGGGACCTCAACCTGTCACCCTACCAAGGGGCCCTCAACCTGTCACCTTACCAAGGGACCTCAACCTGTCACCCTACCAAGGGGCCCTCAACCTGTCACCCTACCAAAGGACCTCAACCTGTCACCCTACCAAAGGACCTCAACCTGTCACCCTACCAAGGGGCCCTCAACCTGTCACCCTACCAAGGGGCCCTCAACCTGTCACCCTACCAAGGGACCTCAACCTGTCACCCTACCAAAGGGCCTCAACCTGTCACCCTACCAAGGGGCCTCAACCTGTCACCTTACCAAGGGACCTCAACCTGTCACCCTACCAAAGGGCCTCAACCTGTCACCCTACCAAGGGACCTCAACCTGTCACCTTACCAAGGGACCTCAACCTGGCTGTCACCCTACCAAAGGGCCTCAACCTGTCACCCTACCAAGGGGCCCTCAACCTGTCACCCTACCAAGGGGTCTCAACCTGTCACCCTACCAAGGGACCTCAACCTGTCACCCTACCAAGGGGTCTCAACCTGTCACCCTACCAAAGGACCTCAACCTGTCACCCTACCAAAGGACCTCAACCTGGCTGTCACCCTACCAAGGGGCCCTCAACCAAGGGGCCCTCAACCTTATACAATGACAAATAATCCATGTGCATCCGATGTTTCAAAATCAACTGAGAAAAGAAAGAGCATCTGACCACGTAAGTGGAATATTTCATCTCAGTGTGATGTGCATGTGGCCACTCAGATACACAAAGTAGTGCACTATTATATCCCCCTGCTGTTCTATGTTGTAATCATTTCCACAGATAAGTCGGCACTGTATACGTGTATGTGTATATGTATGTATGTATGTATGTATGTATGTATGTATGTATGTATGTATGTATGTATGTATGTATGTATGTATGTATGTATGTATGTATGTATGTATGTATGTATGTTGTGTGTGTGTGTGTGTGTGTGTGTGTGTGTGTGTGTGTGTGTGTGTGTGTGTGTGTGTGTGTGTGTGTGTGTGTGTGTGTGTGTGTGTGTGTGTGTGTGTGTGTGTGTGTGTGTGTGTGTGTGTGTGTGTGTGTGTGTGTGTGTGTGTGTGTGTGTGTGTGTGTGTGTGTGTGTGTGTGTGTGTGTGTGTGTGTGTGTGTGTGTGTGTGTGTGTGTGTGTGTGTGTGTGTGTGTGATGGAAGATGTGAGTATTCCCCATCTGGGGACAGTCAGACTGTCAAGGTACACAAATAAACATGATATACGTCTGACAAGTCCATCAGTCACTTCCCATGAGCTGTCATGCGTCTACGCCGGCGTAGCTCACAAATGAGTTATGTGCCTCGCTGGTGCAGCCAGACACAGCGCAGGCCGATAGAGGAAGTAGACTAGTTGTCAACAGCAGCACCGTGAGTAAGAGCCTACAGCTCTACCACGCAAGTCTTGCTTAAAAGAAGCACCATCAAAATCAAAATCAAATCAAAATCATCAAATCATCAAAGCAAATCCAATACATGTAACTAATCTAATCTAATCTGTAACTAATGTAACAATCTTTCGCCGTCGACTAAAGACTCACTTCTTCAACCATTATCTGAATTAAAAAAAAAAAAAAAAAAAAATCTAACCCTAACTAACCATACTGTCATGCACTTGTCCTAATAAACTAACCTACACTGTAGCACTCAACACTTTGATGAACATTGTTACTCAGCTGATAGAGTTGTGCTCTTCCTGATGGCTTGTCGTACAGAACTTGTAAGTCGCTTTGGATAAAAGCGTCAGCTAAATGACTAAATGTAAATGTAAATGTAATCGAATCCAACCTGTAACTGACAGCCACATCTCTCTGAATGCAAATGGAATCTAGTTAAGTTCAAGGAAGTTGCATCAATGTCAACAGCACACAATGCATCACCACTTATTCTCCAGCCTTTTGCATTCGTTTTAAATGTACATTACCAGCTGGCGTTCATTTATAAGCCAGTCCATGTCTCATGGCAGCTGAGCGGGGAGGTGGGATGAAGTCCTTCGACTCGAGTCGAGAGAGAGAGAGAGAGAGAGAGAGAGAGAGAGAGAGAGAGAGAGAGAGAGAGAGAGAGAGAGAGAGAGAGAGAGAGAGGAGGCCCAACAGGATACTTCACCAGCAGCACATCACTTGGAACCGGCTTGTGGCGTCTGACTCTCTCTCGCTCAGTCTCCCCCCCCCCCCCCCCCCGTGTCAGACGAGCGACCAGGAAATGCCAAGTCACTTTAATCATAGCCCATTTCCTCCATGCACGACATCCAGCCTCCTCACAACCCCTTCCTCTTTTAGTTCTACTACTGTGGCTGCGAGCAGATGGGAGACGTCAGGAAGGGCCTGAGTAACGACCTCCCAGAGCAACGGTATATAGAGCCACGGCCGTGGTTATAAATTCCAGAAACAACATCACTGTTTAAAAGAAATATAGGGAAATATCGGCTCGGTCATTAAACGGTATGTTGACGGCACCTGCTGTTCACGGAGGCACTTATTGAAAAGTCGCAGAGACGAAAGGTTAAGGCTGCATTTGCATGAGAAAAGGCTGATTGGAAGTGAAAGCCTGTGGTGGTGTGATTCGTACATTCAAGTGTATATTCCTAACAACAATAAATAAATGGGGTGGGAGTGGGGGAAGAAACGTCTTTTGTAATGTCTGTGGCAAATTTATTTTATACTATATAATAATTTTTAATTAACTATAATATAATTTGTATTATTTTTATTATTTCTATTTATTGTCATTATTGTTATTATTGTTACTACTGCTGTTATTGTCCTGTGAAGTCTTGTTTATTATTATTACTGTATTGTGTTTTGTCTTGTTTCATGTGGAAGGAAAAAAGAAAATAATAAAGAGATTTGATTAAAAAAAATAGACATATTAGCATAGCAGGTAGTAATATAAGTATAGTAGCATAGTAGTAAAGAGTGTGCATTATGAAAATAGGAAATTGCTGACGAGCCTAACTTGCGTCATGTCACTAGCATCTGGACAACTTAACTGGCCATGACAGGAGAAACAAGGACATGGGGAAATATTTGCGACACCCTCTTTCCGCTTTGCTGCCATTTAAAAAAATTATAGAATTCGGAATCCCCCTCCAAACAATTGAATCCTTGTCAAATTGTTGATTGTGATAAAAGAAAAGACTATTAGAAGCAATCGTGAAATCATGATGCCTAATGAAAAAGTAAAACCGACATCATCAGCTCATCAGTCCTCCACAAAGGCACATTAAAGAGTAAGTTCAGCATTTTGGACTCCTTGTTCTATTTCCTACTTACCAACAATGTTGTTGCAGTTTCGGGCTAGTTAGCAACAAAACCAATGTAATATCAGTGAATCAGTATGTAAAATCTACTCCACACGGTGCACCCAAAGTAAGTTTCAGTATTTATTTCAAGGCTTGTGACAGACTGGAGCGAGCCCCATCGACTTTGCATTGGTTCTGCGGCTAACTGGATGGAGCTGTGGGTATCCAGCATGAAGAGCGGCATGGATCGTGCAGAGAAATGGACTCAACAACATTGGTACCTAGTGAATAGGGCAAGGGGTCGAAAATTCCGAACTTCCCCTTTAATGTGAAGCGACTCGCGGGCTGAGAATCCCTAAGCGTGCGATTCTGAGATGCGAGTGCAACCTTGATTTTAAACTAACGTGATTCAATGCGATAGCAGCCGTGTGTTCTTGCCCCCTGGTGTAGCTACAGCCTTGTTTGCTCGGCGTGGCTTCTCCCAAAATAGGAATGGGTACTTTTGTTAGTATACCACTGACGGACACCTTTCAAACGGGAGAAGGGATGGGTACCTTTCACATTTGAACCGATACCGGTACCGGTACCTGTGAATCGATACCGGTACCCAACGGTACCTTTTTTTCGGTACTTTAGTCTCAAGAAATTTAATTTACCTACCTGAGTCGTAAAAAAAAAAAAATCCAAACTTCAAATAACTACAATTTCGACAGTTTTCGGCTTGCCATTCATGCTCCGACTGCTTTGTTGTTGAATCAAGTCAAATCCTAGGTAAGCATATATTGTGCGTGTGAATGTTGACATGAAAAGAAAAAAGTAAAAAAAAAAAAGTAAAAAAAGTAACTTGATTCGATACTCGGTAGTACCGACGTGTTTCGGTTCGGTACCTCAAAAGTACCGAATTCGGTACCCATCCCCGGGGAGACGAACTGAGTCTGTCTCCCTTCCTGTCATGTGTCACACAAGCTGCCAGGTCTTTATTCAGTGACTGTAACGGATCACACATGATGCCAATGTTCTCTATAGTTGGCTCTGTTGGTTGGGCCTAACAAAAATAATAGTTGGTTTCAGGTTGGTTGTCAGTTTGGCCATGGGTAGGTAGGGAATTTTTTTTTTTTTTTTTTTTTTTTTTTATTCTTTCCCACGGCGACTATGGATAGGGAATTTCTTTATTTAATTAACCCTTTCACTGCCACACGACAGAAGGTTAGCCCTTTACTATCACACAACCGACGGCGATGCTCCATCATTAGCATCATTAGCTCCGCGGATGCGGAGCTAATGATGCTAATGATGGAGCATCGCCGTCGGTTGTGTGATAGTAAAGGGCTAACCTTCTGTATTGTCACAGTGAAAGGGTTAACCGGCTGTCGTGTGGCAGTGAAAGGGTTAAAATGTTCACAACAACATGGATGCATGTACTCTGCCAGCATGTTTAATATCCATAATACTAAATGTTTGACTAAGATTTCTATGAAACTTTATTCTAAAAAAAAAAAAAAAAAAGAAAAAAAAATGATTTTTTTTTTTTTTAATATATAATTTTTTTTAAAAACTCATAAAATATATTGGGTCGCACCTAAATCGGCAGGGTCGGTCGGCAACCTGAAACCAACCATTATTTTTGTTAGGCCTCCAGCAGACACAGTTTTCACCCCAGGAGTCGAGTATCTTCTGTACGTGAGAATAGGCGATTCAGGCTTCATTCACTCCAATGAGAGATGTGGAGGTTTTGGCCCAACGTGGCTATTTTCTTCCCATTACTATAGAAATCGAGGTAAATAATAAACTGGATCTTACAAGTTGAAGGTGTTCTGAACATTCTGACACTAAATGAATCCAAGATCCATGTTTACTTGAGACTCAGTCGGTTAAGGACCGTGTTAACGAGAGTGCCTGTGTAAATATCCTGACCGTAAAATTTACAGGAATGGTTCCATTTTCATCCCGTCAAACTTTTATTGCGTTGCCTTCCTTGCTTTATATTTGCTACTGGCAATAACAGCGTGAATGCAACCTTGTGAAGACACCACAGACGGGAAAGGAGATGGTTTGATATAGTCGACAATTGATCTTACGTAGAGAGAGGGGTGGGGGGCTGTAGCCCTTGGCCTCTTAGCTAAGTGTGAACTAAGTTGTTTGGGCCAACCAAAAAGATTCTTCCACAATATAGATTCTGAGAAGTAAAACTGAGGGAAGCAGCTAAAAACACTGGTGAAAGTCACTTGGTTTAGACACCTTGAAAACCATCCCATATGTGTGTGATTTACTTGACAAATAATGTGAGAAGTCCCCCCAAAATCCTTCCCTCGTGACATTACAAGGCTCAACACAAAAGGTCCACCCTGTACTGCTCTTGCTGTCCGACTGTCCATGAAGACACTTCCCTCGTCGCGATACCCAACCGGCTCATTGAAATTTAGAAAATGTAAAATCCCCCCAAATGAACATAAAACAATTATCGGTTGATGTGGTTATCATCAAAGATCAATTAAAGTGTTCTCATCATCACCAATGACTGTTATCATTCATCTCTCGGTCGGTCCCCTCCAGCCAGGGCCGGGCAGGGGCCCTGCAGCTGTGCTGCTCTCTGCTGCTTGGCATTCTGCTTCAGCTTCCTCCACCCGTGGAAACAAAGAGCACTTTGAGTTTCCTGATTGGCCTTTCTGTTGGTAAACAGGGGAGACTGGGGACGTCAGGGCTCACAGCCCATGGGACAGTCGAGCCGAGTTGTAGGGGGGTGTTAGGGGGACGGGGGGGGGCTGTTGTTCTTGCGGCTCGCCCGTACTTTCACCTGCTGCACAACAACGTGTGAGAAAACAGCACAAGAGAGCTCAAGCACGTGGGACTGTAGGGCCTAAGAAGAATTGTTTGGTTCCTGTTGCCGACCGACCCTGCCGATTTAGGTGCGACCCAAATAATTTTACGAGTTAAAACAAATATATATATATATATATATCTTTTTTTGCAATAAAGTTTTGTTAAATCTTAGTAAAAAAAAAGTGCAGTCCATGTCAATAATGAGAATATATAAAAAGCAAGTATTTCACAAACAAAGAAATTCCCTATCCATAGTCGCCGTGAAAAATAATAATAATAAATAAATAAATAAATAAATAAATAAATAAATAAATAAATAAATAAATAAATAAATAAATAAATAAATAAATAAATAAATAAATAAATAAATAAATAAATAAATAAATAAATGCCCTACTAAATAAATAAATAAATGGCCTTAACTGACAACCAACAGGAACCAAGCAATTTTTTTTGTTAGTCCTAGAGGGCAAGGGTCACGCTGCAGCGGTCGAGGACTGGAGGCAGATAACTGCGCCGGGTCTCTTTTACTCCGGAGGATAGAGGAGGACCCACAGCTGTGCGTACGTGTGCTCGTCACTGTGGTCTGTCTCTTTGACATAGCAGGCTGTTATTAGCCAGATTGGTGGCCACACGGGCCAATGACCAAACATGAATGATACCCGCTGCCCCCGAGGCTGCATGCAGTAAATTTACTAGACTGTCTCTTTTCAGCCGTAACAGACAGTGAAAGCTTAACATTAACACTTCGGGCCAATAAACCAATCGATTGCACAAAGCAGTAAAATTGTGATTCACCCATGGGCTTCCTTATCTAGTGCTTGCTTTCTAGAGATGTGTTTTGCATCTTTTCCAGGAAATAACCAGGGGGGGGGGGGGGGGGGGGGGGGGTAATGGGGATCGTAGAACTCTTTTTCTTATATATTTTCAATCAATCAGCCATTTCTCTAGGCTTTGGATGCTGCATTGACAACATGAGTTCAGAATATTGAGCATTGAGGCTCTGTCTCTGTGTGACACTTTTGACTCCTGGTTGTCTCCATTTACAAGTCGTATTGAGTTTTGCAAATAAGGAGACAGATAAAGAAGATTTCAAAGCACTCAAAATTGCCAATATCTCAATTTCACAACATTTTGCCACAACATTCTCTGAGGAACTGCAACGGCGGGTTTGGCGGCACCGACGTCACATGTGTAATAAAGCAGCCATAGCTTTAGAATGAACAGTGAACATTGAACACATTTACATTTACATTTAGTCATTTAGCTGACGCTTTTATCCAAAGCGACTTACAAGTTTTGTACGACAAGTCAGTAGGAAGGGCACAACTCTATCAGCTGAGTAACAATGTTCATCAAAGTGTTCAGACTTGAGTGCTACACAAGGGATTCAGTAATAGCAGAAAATTCGCTTTACAAAAAAATGACTGGACCAATTGTAAAAGTTGCCAGCTTAATCGCATAAAATTAAACTTAATGAAGTGTAAATTACGAAACTGTGGTTCAGAGGAGCATTCTGGCTTAGTGGGATGTGGTGTGTGTGTGTGCCGCCATGTGCTGCCAACATTGTGGGTTTGAGTCCAGGTCATGACCTAACCCCCCCCCCCCCCCCCCCGTACCATATTTCCTGTCTCTCGCCATTGTATGCTGTCTAGTGAAGCAGAAAAACACCTTTAAAAGTCAACAACAGTTTAATTGTGCCATTATGAGGCTGAAAAAATGAGCAAACAGATATGAAGGTCCACTAAAAGGTGCCATTTCAGAAGCGTCAGACAGGACCCGACAAGCAAGACCTACGTGTCTCTGCCTCAAGTGATCGGATCAGACTCCATATGTCCACCCCGGTCAAGCCTGCTGGCTTGAAACATGCTTGTTTTATCAGATTGGAGATATACAGCTCTGAAACACTGCCAATAAGACAGATGCAGGGACTTTTACGGAGTATGACTAAAGGCTAACGTGCTCGACAGTCATTACGATTTACATATAATGGGATAACTAATAGGATTAAAACAAGCACGGATACGGCCGTGTACGTGCACACATCCACACATGTATGTGCATTCACACACACACACATTCACACGCACACACACACACAGACACACCCTCACATAAATACTGGACTCCATGCCAAATGTCAGCCTCCTGGGGTGGAAACTGTGTCCGCTAGACTAGGGTGGGGACACTTTTGTGGACAAACCAACCAACCAACCAACCAACCAACCGACAGAGCGAGCGATAGAGCTCCTGGTTGCTGCTAAAAATGGCCATGTGTAATCTGTTACAGTTGCTGAATAAAAAGAAAGTACATCTGTACGATTAAACTGGTGGTTATTTGTTATATTATTTCGAAAAAGATTTGAAGAGAAAAAAAGTGTTTGGATAGTGAGATTCTCATGGTTGTATAGATGAAGGTGACAATATTCAAATTCAGTCTGTCAACTTGAATAAGAGACAAATATTTTAAAAGGAAGATTCACAACCTTGAGAACAATGTGACATTATAATAATGTGTATGACGGTACAAATCCATTCCAGGACAATTAGGCTACATCACAATAGAAGAACCATATAACTCTGTTTCTAACCTCTACCGTCTTTAACTATGAGTGAACACAACACTCTAACTCACCATCTTTAGATAATAAAGTATGGATACATTGTTCCTCTGAAAGCCTAAAACGGAGTTACGTGGTTCTTTGTCTGGGTTTTTTTTTTTTTTTACAATTGTGAGGCTTCTTCTCAGTCTTGAAGGTGGTTCACTTGCCCAACAGGCTTCCAAGGGGTGTGTGAGATTGTTTTGCACAATTGGAGGAAGCATTTTGCACAATTGGAGGAAGCAAAGCTCTTTTATCACCGACATGCCAGAGCAAGTTAACTTGTGCTTTCTTATCCCAAATACAGAGGGATGGCAAAGACACGTGCTCAAACATGAGGAATTACATCACAATTCTCTGAGCAAACTGTTTACAGAGTGTCTAAAAGTAGATATGCCCTATAACTGATGGGCCACCAATTAGTACCGGCAGCGAGGTAGGAGATGCAGTATAGGGGCTCAGGGCAAAGAGTGCCCCAGAAAGATGATTAAATGACTTTGAAACTGAGTTGGGAGCAGGAATCCCTTGAGATAAGAGGATGGAAATTAAAAAAATATATAAAAAAAAACGTTGTCTATCAAACGAGTGGGTTTTCATTCAATTGACACAAAATTCTGCAAAATGCCCCCCCCCCCCCCCAAAAGCCCCTCATTAAAATAAATGAATGAAAGAAGAACATTTCCTAGCCTGATTGGCAGAAATATGAGATGACTGACCTACAAGTTACAAGTCTAGAGTAGAAACCGTTAGATCTGTGTCATCTGACCGTGTTGCACCTGAACGCGTTGCATTGAGTTCCATCTTCTAAAAGGACTTCGACTGGGCTTCAGTGACCTTACCTACCTATAGGCTATTTGAGCAGCATCTTACTAACATATTGAAAGCAAGGATTTTCAAATGTGCCAGAAGTTGTTTCTGAATGAAGTTCTGAAACATGGATGATTTGAATAAATCCAATGCAAAAGATAATTGGTTAAAAATGACTGGATCTGGGGCGCCCTCGTGGCGCATACCATAGTGCCTCGCGCACCTACGCGGCCGACCCAGGTTCGATCCCAGCTCCTGTCGTTATTTGTCGCATGTCCTCCCCACCTCTCCTCCCGTTCGCCCTCTCCTCTGTCGGTCCTGCGTGGCCAATAAAAGCTGTAAAAATGCTAAAAAATAAAAAAAATAAAAAATAAAAAATGACTGGATCTACGCTTCAAAACTTTTAATTGGTGGCAATGAAATGTTCTATTCCGTCTAGTCTGGCAGAAATACAAAAGAAGAAGGAGAAAATTTTTATTCAGAAGCACTAAGATTGCTCAGAAATGCTCTAAAAAAACTATTAAAAGGACTTCAGCTCGATTCCAGTGTGCGTTCATGCAATAGCATAAAACTGCAGTGCCGCAGCCCCATACATATGGGGGCCTGTACTGTGCGTTGGGGGCCTGTACTGTGCGTTGGGGGCCTGTACTGTGCGGTGCACTACTGCGCATGCGAGAAACAAAGTAAAGTCATTCTAATCTAGTCTAAGGGTTAAGTTTAGGCCCTCATCCAGAAGAGGTTAAACTTAGAGTAACAGTCAGGGCTGGTAATCCAATTGATATTCAGCTTAAGATAAAGAATTCTAGTCTATAGACAATTGGTTGCATTGAATGCTTTATTTGGTTACTCCTAATCCAATTGATATTCAGTTTAAGACAAAAATATTTTAGGTCCTATTTTCCGTATGTTACTTTATGTTTCTACTTTCTAGTGTTCTATATTATATGTTACTTTGTTTCTCGCATGCGCAGTAGTCGTGCACCGCACATTACAGGCCCCCAACGCACAGCACAGGCCCCTCCTATGTATGGGGCTGCGGCACTGCAGTTTTACCCTACTCCATTCATGGGAAAAATAAAATGCAAAAAGTTAATTTACAGGTAAATGTTCAATTGTCTGTTGGTTTTTTCTTAATGAAATGCACAGATTAATCGATTAAATAAAGAGTTGGATGAATCTATATTATTGAAATGATCCTTAGTTAGTAGCAGCTCCAGGTTAAAGCCGGTGACAGTAAAAGCCTCCACAGTGAGGCTGGACTCAAGGACACTCAAGGGAGTCTGAAATACTCTCAGGCTCATGAGGAGATATGAGGCGGGTGGACAGACGATGCTCTACGACTCAAACAAAGAGCTTGTTTCAGGCAAATGCTACTGTTGACCGAGAGACCTCGTTTAGAGCACTAACAACAAAGTCTTATTATTCACAACTCCCGACAGCTCATTGCAATGTGAACGATCTTCAGCCATTTTAACTGAATCTTGTATGTGACTAACTTGAGAGCATGTGAGAGTCATATAGGGCCCCGTCTGTAAGGGTACAGAGATTATGTCCATTTAATGGCTGTACTATTGATGCTCACTTGACTTTCAAGTGGAACAAAATAATGACATTTGGAAATAAGAAACAGGCGATTGTTTATGCTGCCACCAAGTCTTCCAAGGGAATTTAGCTCATTGTGCTGCTTAAAGTCAACAAAGGTGAGGTGACATTCCCTTGGGAATTTTAGAGTATTGGGAAGAGTAAAACGGGTCCCCCAACGCATTGGATTTACTCTTGTCTTATTCGCTGACACAATAATCCGCCCAATTAGTTTAGAGTCCTAAGAATAATCATTGTGAAAATGTGGGTCCTGTGGGAAGAAAACAAAACAGTGGCGTAAAAAAGGACAGCAGGAACGTTTGTTCTTCTCGGTTTACTGAGAAGAGCTGACTTGATGATGTCACGGTGGCCTAATCAATAGGAAGTGGTCTAAGCTCAGACAAATAGTAGACAGCTGTCATAGCCAGGTGCAAGGCAGGTAGGCAGGCACGTCACTTAGCTCAGCAGAAGAAGTGGGACAGACTGACCCGACTTAGGCCCGTCCCTTCTTAAGTCCATTCGAAGTAAGCTCTACATTTTAAAGAGGTTCTTCTGCACAAAGAAGACAGAGGAGACGCTGACCTAACTCAGGGCTGTCCCCCCCCTTTTTTTTAAGATACTTTTTTTTGCATTTTTACAGCTTTTTCAGGTCAGACATGACCGACAGAGAGCAGAGAGGAAGGACGGGAGAAGATATGGGGGAAGGACATGCGGCAAATGTACGTCGGGTTCGGGAGACGAACCCGGGTCGACCGCGTAGGTCTGCAGTGCAGTAACGTGCGGCGCCCACAGGGCCGTCCCTTCTTAAGTCCATTTAAAGTAAGCTCTACATTTAAAAGAGGTTCTTCTGCATGACTGTGTACAGGAAACACAGTTTCACTGATCCATTGATTACAGTAAAACCAATGAATCGATTAGTCAACAAAGTCCCACGACTGTTTGTTGACGAGGGATTTCTTCAGTTGAGGACTGGCCTAGAACCGACTAGTGACGGTGACGGTGAAACAGTCACATATTAATCCTGTCACGTGTCGTGTATCCGTCAGTACAATGTCACCAAGGCATGAACAGCACAGGGCTTATTATTTGTTTAATTTGTGAAAAGACACGGACAGTCAATTTTCAGCAGACTCAGTGGTGGAAAGTAACTAAGTATTTTTTAACTCAAGTACTGTACTTAAGTGCAATTTCGAGCTATTTGTACTTTACGTGATCATTTTAGGGAACTTTATACTTTTACTACATTTCAAAGGAAATATTGTACTTTTTACTCCACTACATTTATCTGAACCCATCAGTTACTAGTTACTTTGAAGGAAAAAAATTGCATAGAAAACATGGCAAAATTGTATGAAGATTATATACTTTCATATTTGAAGCCTGTCAACTTCAAGAGGATGCAATCAGAGCAGCATAACTGGACCACATACCACTTTAACATAACCCTTAATCAGAGCAGCATAACTGGACCACATACCACTTTAACATAACCCTTAATCAGAGGCTGCAGCATAACTGGACCACATACCACTTTAACATAACCCTTAATCAGAGGCTGCAGCATAACTGGACCACATACCACTTTAACATAACCCTTAATCAGAGGCTGCAGCATAACTGGACCACATACCACTTTAACATAACCTGTAGAGGTCAATGGATCGTGGGTTGAATGCTCCCAAGCACTGGAATACACAAACGGCATGTAGAATGCATACTTTTACTTTAGATACTTAAGTACATTCAATAGCAAATAATTTGCTATTTGAATGGAGGACTTTTATTCTTACCAGAGTACTCATTTATCTGGGTATTTCTACTTTTACGTAAGGAAAGGAACTGTGTACTTCTTCCACCACTGTCAGCAGTTATTCATTGATGAAGAACACAGTATTTTATTTACAGCAATAGCCAGAGGGAGTAGGGGGAGGGAAGGTCACACACACACACACACAAACACACACGCGCACGCACGCACACACACACACACACACGCGCACACACAAGTCTTGGAGTTGCCCAGTACTGTCTACGGTTACGGTATCAGTTTTGTACTATTGGGTGCTGAGCAGCTCCACTGGAGCACTTGTGGTTCAAAGCGTTGCTCAAGGGCACTTTGATGATAGTTGTCAAGAGAGGAGATTTAATTCACATCCCCCACCCCATCATCCATGCTACTCTTTTAAGGGCGTGACGGGACATTATTTTGCCAGTCAAACTGGCACTACATTAGTTCATCAAAGACAAATGGGCTTCAATAAGAACAAAATAGGGTTTTCCAAATAATATTCTCATACTGGCTGGCATCCATTCCACAACCACAGTATCCCAGTACAGATATTTAGATTAAAACGCATTTTGCAATTACTCAGAGTCCACACCCATCAGTTGTATATGAGCATCCAACCAAGGTTGTTTTGTTTTCATGAAATTAGTCACCAAAACAGGTATGTCAGCTTTACGTCGTTAACCCCGCAGACAGAGAAGTGGACAGGGGTCAAACTTCTTTATCATAGGAGAACATCAGAGCTAGCTAATAGGAAACCTATACTGTTTCCTGCTGGAGTGACTTTTCCTTGTCTTTAGGCATGGAAGCAGATTGCAAACACATTAAATAATCATACTGAGTTAATTTATTCACAGACTGTTTATAAAAAAAAAAAAAAAAAAAAAAAAAAAAACGTACTAGCAAACTGAGGATGGAAATCATTATGTTATTACTGTTACTATGTTATTGTATTGTGTTATTATCACAATCCAGTTGAACATCGACTTTTAACCAGTGCCACCGTTGCAACTATTTAATCATTTCTGCTACAGCAGCTATGTAGCCTGTCGCGCACATGTGCGGTGTTGCAGTTTGAAAACAGTTGCTGTTTTGCAGAGTAATACGATCCAAATAGCTAAAAATAGGCGAAATAAAACAATAATGAGGTAAAAACGAGAAGAAGAAAAAACGGGACAGCAAAACATCATCGAGTTGATTTGCCTAAAAGGGAAGAATAGGTTATCATCCAGGAAGTAGCTGAACTGCCGTGAAGACACCTGCATCGCAGCAGGTACACAACAACACAACAACGAAGATGACTAAATGTCTTTCACAAAGTATTCTACTTCAAACAGCTACATCACATCATCATCACCCAGACCTCAGCAGTTGGACACTGAGACATATGGAATATTAGTACCAAATTACAATTAGATTTGTCAGCCTCGACCACATTACAATGCAATTTGTTAATGCGAAACGAGACTTCCTCTGATGACTAATTCGTCAAATACGACGGGCGTTGGCAGACCTACACAATGTTATATATATAGTTTGAAGTGGACGACTATATTATCACGTGCGTGTATTATGCCGTTATTATTATTATTATTATTATTATTATTATTATTAATTCAGGCAAAAGAGGCAACAACAGGTGTCACCGTCAGACTCACCTTGGTGTAGTATAACATCCACAGCTCATACAGCCTTTCTTTCGATGCCATGACTCCTCCGCCTTTGTGGTTCATTGATCTTGTTGGAAAACCATTCAACTAGTACAGTTGTTTACACACAAACAGAGGCATTTGAGGTTGTTTCCAGAAGAGAGGACGCAACATGTTCCTGTGAACCATTTTGAAAATTCCTGCACAATCCAAAGTGCATTGTCGATAATAACAAGCCCCAACAAAGTTCTTCTTGTCAGATCAGATGGGAGTACATGACAGTATTATAATCAACAGTCGACATCATGTCCGTATAGCAAAAACACAGGGAAACCCATGGCTCAAGAAACACCCATGTCCGCATTTAGCTCGCACAGCACACACACACAGCCCACGATTCCAATTGAACTGAGTTCCCACGGAAGTGACAGATGCTATCCTCTCAACGCCTCAGTAATGTTCTTCCCATTAATGCTGCGTCCTCCTCGCTGTGCTGTGCTGCTGAGCACTCATCCCTCTGTGACTGTTCACAAAATAAGGGAGCGCATTGTAGAGTTGACTGTATATTGGTTATAGACACAGGTATAGAGGCTAACATTCTTAAAGATACACACACTACACGCACACACACACACACACACACAGTAACACACACCACCACTATCATTAACAACATCACACACACACACACACACACACACACACACACACTAATGAATACAGAAACGATAACTCTAGTCTGTATACATCAACACTGATCAAAAATACTTAGCCTAAAGGCCAAAAAACAACCCCCCCAGTCATTGCAGTGAGGCGTAGCCGCCTATAATGATTGCACATACAGTAAAAGAGAAAGACAAAGGAGCTGATCTCAAGGTAATCAAACCAAGAAGCTCTGCTGCTGAACATGTGTGGTACAGGAGTATCTAGCACGAGATTAAAGGGGCACTTCACCAAAAACAATGTTGATTTATTTTGCACAAAATATGATACTGTCTCAAAACTTTAAACATTTTTGTCATTTGGTTCATTTCGTTATTGAGACTTAATGGGGTTGAATATGTCGTCTAGTGATGTCATTGAAAGACAGTGGATGCTTTTGTTAATTACAGCTAAATTAAATGATATTTAAACATTTAAATATGTAAATATCAAAAAGCAATATGGACTGTAATATGGATTGCTATCATTTCACTGAGCTGTAATTAACAACAATTCACTGTCTTCCGTCATAACTGTCAAATCTGAATAATTTTAACCTCAAGGGACATTTGTGTGCAATACATTTTTGCAGATTGGGAATGGAGTTATAGATAATACAGCAAACAGCATGTCATAGACAACATAGGCATACAGTAGGCCTATGCAAACATTACCAGCACACAACTTTGCACTACCACAAGTTCACCTGTGTATCATGCACCATTAAAAATATAGAACAGTTCTGTTATTTCATCATAACTCCCTGAAGTACTCTATGTTGATGCATCTTTAGATTTGTTTGGTTGCAGGCCAGTGTTGATCAATAGGATGACGGCCACAGAGAACCTCCAGGCAGCTGGATTGCCATGGCAATGCCCTACATTCCATTCCTGGACCTACCACCAGTGTGTGGCCCTCTGTGTGTGACTGGCTAGTTGACAGCGTGGCAATCTCTAAGCATGTGTTAATTGTACGCATGCATTAATAATGATTGGTTACATCGTAGGCGTATGTTTTCAGATCCATAACCTTTTAGTCAAATCAATTCAAGCAAAACAGTGTTTAGGCTATATTCTCCATATATATATATATATATATATATATATATATATATATTTTTTTTTTTTTTTTTTTTTTTTTTTTTTTTTATTGATAGCTATACTTTTGACAGAAATGGTAACATGAATAAAAAACGATAGCTAGCCTAACAAGATGCAATATAAAGTAATGTAATTTTAGATACAATTAGAGGAGTATCTGTAACTTTCCCTACAGAACGTAATTGCATCGGGCCACTTAAATCGATGTACTCGGCGTTCGCGGCTCCACCCTCGACAGGATTATGAATCGATGTCAGATTGAACGGAGCGACGTGTGGAAGTAAACAGTAAACATGGAGAAGAATGTCGGGTCACTACAGGAGCAAGCTTTGAAAAGAAAAGAGAGGCTAAAAGCACTGAAAAGTAGACAGATTCAGGTACGCGTTCAAAGCGGTGCTTTTTCTTTCTTTTTTTTATTGAACGAAACGCAGCCAGAAATAGCAACACTTGTGTTGTGATTAGCTAGCTAACGTTAGCTTGCTAGCCAGCCACGTTAGCTAAGGAAACGGTACGAACACGTTTAGATCCAGTCCATTCTATAGCTTGTGCTGAACTCTACACTTGTTGCATTAGTAATCTGTCCTGTGCGACTCGAGTCCAGGCTTTGTTGTAGCAAGCAAGTAAACACGTATTTAACGTTAACGTGTAACTACCGGTTAGTTAGCTAGTATCTAGATGTAGCAGTACTGTCGTGTATGTCATATTGATTGATTGATTGAAAACTTTATTAACAGATTGCAGAATGGGTACAATACAGTACAGCTCAATACACACAATTGTTAAGGGGATGCAGACCAGAGAAAGACTTTCGTCTTGTTTACATCAGGGTCCCCCATTTTCAATTCATCAGGACATATATGACATACATGACATACAGATATTCAGTACTGCTACATCTATACATTTATGACATACCAGATTTGCAAATACAGTACTGTTTGTGATACAGAAGGAGTCAAGAAAAGGGAGTATATACATTTGACGTAGAAACTGTACATTGGAGGAGGTTGGGTGGGGGGGGGTTGGGTACATTGGGATATTGTCAACCATACTGGGTAATTTACATTGGAGGTGGTTGGGGGGGGGGGGGGGAGAAACACTGTATAAACAAGCAAAACTGTACATTGAGGGGGGGGGGAGACACTGTACAAACAAGCAAAATTGTACATTGGACTATTGACAACCATACTAGGTAAATGACTGTACATTGGAGGGGGTTGGGTTAGGACATTTACAGGGGCCAGTTTTGAATTGCAGTCTCCCGTAGGTGTCCCTTGAGAGTGGTTTTGAAAGTGGGTAGTGATCCACATTCCTTTACAGCTTTGGGTAGGGCGTTCCACATTGATGTGGCATAATTGCGAAACGTGTTTAGTCCCTTATTTGAGCCGAATCTGGGTTTAACATGATTTGTGGCGCTCCCTCTGGTGTTGTGATCGTGGTATTCACTGACCTTTGGAAAGTATTTTGACATGTAAATGGGTACCTTGGTCGTGTAGTGTATCTTGTAGACCAGGCCCATTGCAAGTTGCTGTACTCTGTCGTCTACTCTAAGCCATCCTAGGTTGTCAAAGTGGGCAGGGGTGAGGTGGGTTCTAGGAGTAAGGTCAAGCAGTAGTCTGACCAGTTTGTTTTGAGATGTTTGTAATTTTGTTTTTAGCGCCTTTGAGGTGCTTTGGTACCATGAGGTGCAAGCATAGTCGTAGTACCCTTGAATGAGTGCTCCTGCCAGAGTCTTCAGGGTATTCTTGTTTACCAGAGAGGAGATCCGGTACAAGAATCGAGTTCGTTGGTTGACTTTTTTTATTACACTGGATGCCATTTTGTCACAGGAGAGATTAGCCTCTAGGATGGAACCCAGGTAGGATTTCATCTTTCCTTGTGACAATATTGTCACCCACTGTAGGGGTGGACGGTATAAACGGTATACGGTATAAACGGTATGAATTTGCTCTACGGTATGGATTTTGCCTATACCGTGTAACCGGTAGTGCAGCTCTAAAATAGCAATGACGTCATGTAACCACAGCGCGACTATTTCACTCGCATTTGCCCCTAAAAATAGATAGAATTAGTCATAGATAATAGATATGTGCGAACTGGAAAAAGTTATTTAGGAGGCTTCGCGCAGTGGGCGTGCCAGCCCCTCCCGCACGCATGTAAACACGGGTCTACTAGTCTAGTGGGACGGGACGTCTCCCTGAGCTAACGTTAGCTTAGCTACCGTTACAAAATGACCCAGTCAACTATTCACTTTTAGTTTAATACATGACGAGGCATTGTCTAACCGAACGGTATCTAGTCGGCCAGCTACCGATAGCTCCTGACATCAACAAACGCTCCACAAAGTCTAGTAGAGAGTAGACGTGTATGATAGCTCCGTTAGCCGTTAGCTCACGTTAGTTCACCGTTCAAAACGAAATGTCCCATTGAACTAAATAATTCACTGAGGCGTTGTATTAACGTTATATATCCGGCTAGCAGTAGCTACAGATAGCTCCTGATATCAATGTCTTATAACACTGATTCGATGCGTATTCGAGCTGAGGGCTTGTGAATGTGATTTAACGTTATACCAATACTAGGGCCCAGCTGCAGCGCCGGTGAATCCTGGCCGTAGCTCGAGGCTACTCGAGTATAGGTCCAGCTGCAGCTCTGGAGAATCCTGGCCGTAGCTGGAGGCTACTAATGTACACACAGACAGTGGAGCTTGTTGCGTGGTGGCGATGTCTCGCAGATAATACAAGTACAAGTCTAATTATATAATATATATATTTTATATAAAAAAAAAATAATATATATATATATATAAAAAAAAAAAAAAAATTTATCAAAAACGATGATACCGTGATATATACCGTTACCGTCTATGCTTCAAATTATACCGTGATATAAATTTTAGACCATACCGTCCACCCCTAACCCACTGTAACTGAGAAGTCGTCGGTCTTGCTGAGTTTGTTATTTGAACCGAAGAGAATGGACTCTGTTTTGCCCATGTGTAATGATAGTTTGTTATCCGCGAGCCATATGCAGATTTTGCCTAGTTCCGAGCTGAGGGTTTTTTCAACCTGTAACTTGTTCTTGTCAGAGACCAGCAGGGCTGAGTCGTCCGCAAACAGGAACAAGTTGCAGTCACAAGCTGACGACATGTCATTTGCATAAATTAGGAACAGTAGCGGTCCTAGTATGCTTCCTTGTGGAACACCACAGCTCACTGTGAGGGGGGGGGATAGGGTACCGTTTACCTCCACCATCTGTTCCCTCCCCTCAAGGTAGGATTGCATCCAGCTCACTGATAGACTATCAAAACCAATTGCTTTTAGCTTGTCAATCAGAATGGAGTGATTGACAGTGTCGAAGGCCTTTTGTAGGTCCAGCATGACCATGCCGCAGTATTTGCCTGCGTCCACCTCTTGATTGATGTGGTCATTCAAATAGAGAAGGCATGTGTCAGTGGAGTGGGATGTTCTGAAGCCAGATTGGAATTCGTAGATTAGATTTTTTTCCGCTAGGTAATTTTCGACCTATTCGTAGACTATTTTTTCCATGACTTTCGAGATGGAGGTGAGAATAGAAACAGGGCGGTAGTTGCCTGGGTCTAATTTGCTGCCCTTTTTGTGCAGAGGGGTCACCCTCGCAATTTTGAAGTCCTTGGGGATATGATAATGATGAATTGAAAATGGAGGACCCTGATGTAAACAAGACGAAAGTCTTTCTCTGGTCTGCATCCACTTAACAATTGTGTGTATTGTGTATTGTACCCATTCTGCAATCTGTTAATAAAGTTCTCAATCAATCAATCAACTTCTCGCCATTTAGCCAGTAGTGACGTTACGACTTATTGTGTGCATCTTGAACCTCTGAGCCGATTAAACTAAACTCGTTCGATAACCATGACATGAGCCCGATTACTTAGTAATTATTACCCCCTGCTACAACAACTTAGTCCATAGCTGAAGAGACGTGCAAGCTGAGAGAGGACCTGAACATAAGATAATGTTCAATCTATTGACAATCTGTTAATACAATTTTCAATCAATTTCAAACGTCACTGTATTTACGTGACATGATGGAGTGCTTTACACATCTAAATCACTTTTTAATTATCTTTGTAAGTGTCGTATCCAAAGTGAGTGAATTAATTAATGGTTTATTTCGAACAATAAATAGAATCAAGAAATAACAATGTAAAAATAAAAAACACAAAGATAATTTGCTGTGAAAAGAAAAAAAATGGGTAGGAGGGGTGGGCACTGGGTGGGGAACACTGTACAACTGTACAAGCAAATCTGTACATTGGAATATTGACAACCATACTTGGTGCTCATGCACTAAACCCCTTTTAAAATGTAAAAATGTCTTTCAACAAAATCATCTGCAAACAAAATTACTTGTCCATCGATCAAGCTAATATAATCAGTACTACTGTTACTAAATAATAGTTATTTTACAATCAATAGGCTACTGTCCATTATCCAGTATCTTTTAGGAAGCAAAAGGTATATGCTGACTTTCTTTTTTAAAAGTTAGCTTTGTGGAGTGATTAAGGATAAAATATTATGCTATTAATTATACAAATTAATTTGATTTATACTATACTATTACACAACTTTGGCTAACCTCAGACCTTTTCAGGCAGGGCATTCCAAAGCCCAGCAGCCCTTGCTTTGACAAGTAGGCTATTACGTTTTGATAAATTTCACTACATGTTGGTGCTTTTCCTACAAGGAAAAATGAGTCTTTTAGGCTAAAGATCTGCCACGTTGACATACACCATATAAACTCTGAACTCTGACTCCATTGCCTACACCCTAGGCTATGTTACCCATACTGTACGACTCTATACTCTGTTGCCTATACTCATAATTCCTTTCACTAAGTGAAATGCTCTAATTTGGCTATGAGTATGACTGTAGCTATAGGCTAATCCTGAATATGGGATACATTTGCTTACCTAGTTATATGCATGAGTACTTTAAAGCGGGCATCAGCACTTTAAGCTATGAGACTATGACTTGTTGATTTTTCAGTAGTCTATTACGGAAGGGTCATCACGTCAAAATACCGGAGTTCTCTGCTTGGTGCCAGACTTTGGTGCCAGTTCTATTGAATTCTAAATACCAGCTATCTGAAGAAATATGTACATCAACCAATATATCAAACGTTAGCTAGTCAATAATGTAACAGATTGCAGATAATTCTGACATCCAAGGTAATAAACTGTATAAATGGCGGGTCATAAACGAGGAGATGGCGGTTTCCACACTTGGCACCAAGATGCGTTCACAGTTAATGTCCCTTCCTTCATAGATTCCTTGTGGCAAACAAGGTTTTATAGAACATTGTTGATATTAAATGTGCGCTATGCAGTTTGGGGAAATGTTTTCAAAATTAGTTTACAAAACATATTTACTGCACATGTAATTCTTAAAATTATTAGCCTATCTCATGTTATCATAAATCAAAATAACATAGGCAATGAAATTAGCTCCAAAATTGGGCTAACTGGTAAGATCTCTAATTCAGGATATAAAAAATCTACCAAAATCAGATGATGATAAATATGAAAACATGACCTACAGGGAAGGGATGTCCAATTTGACAAGTAGTAGGCTATTAACGTTTTTTGATTACTTTCACTACATGTTGTTGGTGCTATTCCTCCATGGAAAAAGGAGTCAGGCTGGTTTTGGGCTAAAGATCTGCCACGTTGACACTAGGGGTGGGACGATACATCGATCCAGATCGATACATCGATGTAATTATCAACAATCGAATCGGATCGATGCGATGTAATAAGATCGATTCATATCGATACTCTTATTTTGAAAATCCTGTGGCGAGTCTCATATCCGCCCAAGAACAACAGCAGTAGCTCCGTGTGTGTAGACGTTACAGCATAGCATTCTCCCTTTCTGTGTGTGTGTGTGCGCGCGTCTTTGGAAAGACCAGATGAGGTCAGAGGAGTTTGATGTTTAAATGTTATTTAAACATAAACAATATAATACATAATAAATGTAGGCCTATACATGATCATGCAACATCAACAAATTGTTGTAGGAACGGTTTGGGAGAGGAAGGTTGTGAGTTTTGAGTTCCAAAAAATGTAGCTTAAAGTTTAAAGCTCAATATATAAAAACTAGTGCTGTCAGGCGATTAAAAAAATTAATCTAATTAATTACAGGATTTGTAATTAATTAATCTAATTAATCGCATTTTAATCGCATTACCATTTTATGCCTCATATTCTATATTCTATAATCATATTTCAAATTGCATGTGTCCGGATGGCAGAATTCAGTACTGTATCTACAAAACCTTCCGTTTAATCATCTTCCATCTATTAATTTGCTTAGATTTTTCAGGTCTGGTCAATTTGAGCATGGTGTTATTCACAGTCAAAGATAAAAAAAAATGTATTGATATTCTCATTTGGTTCATTACAATTTACTCAAAATAAAATGTTCATTCAATCAATCACAGCGCAGATTGATTGATTGAATGAAAATGTTATTAACAGATTGCAGAATGGGTACAATACAGTACGGCTCAATACACACAATTGTTAAGGGAATGCAGACCAGAGTAAGACTTTCGTCTTGTTTACATCAGGGTCCCCCATTTTCAATTCATAATGAATTGTAAGTAAGGGTGCAACTTGCACCGTGCAATCCATTCTTTGTGGATCTAGCCCACAGTATTTCTGACACTGGGAAATTGGGAATATACATTCCCTGAGATTCATAGATGTCCCTAGAATCAGATACCAAGAACATGCAAATGGACCATATTAAAAAAAAATCTGTAAATGTGTATTCTACATGCTTATGGAATGAATGAGATACAAAAAAAATATTATTATAAAAAAAAAAAAAAAAAAAAAAAAAATTGTAATTAATTTTGAGTTAATTTTCATAACGCGATTATTTGCTGTGTAATTAATTAATCTAATTAACGCGATAAACTGACAGCCCTAATAAAAACGTGGCACTTTACAGTGAACAGGAGGTCTATTTGTATTAAAAACAATAGATTGATTTTCCTTTAAATGTCTGGAAGAGCTCAAAAATACAAATGTCAAATGATATTTTCATTACCTTTTTTTGGTTGATCTAAATGTTACTGATTGTGTTAAATGGGCATATGATATCATCTCATATCGATCGCAGGCACCTGAATCTAATCGTATCGTATTGTATCGTGAGAGACTTTGTGATATCGGCAAATATCGTATCGTTGTCCAAAGAATCGATATCGTATCGTATCATGATGAAACTGGTGATTCCCACCCCTAGTTGACACCATATACACCATATCAACTCTGAACTCTGATTCCCTTGCCTACACCCTAGGCTCTGTTACCCATGCCATACTGTACGATTCTGAACTCTGTTATACCTACCTACTGCTTCACTGTCTACCCATATACTCTGTATGATAGCATGTACAGCAGTGCTGTACAGTATATACAGCATATTTATATCTTTATATTACCGCATATATATATATATATATATACCATAATTGTCTGAATATACTTGCATATAACCCCTCTACTGTATATACTTGCTTGTACACCTGCACATAACCCATAGCTCTGTATGATAGCATGTACTATAATGCTGTATATAACATATATATTTATTCTCACCGCATATACAATGGGTGAAATAAGTATTGAACACATCAGCATTTTGTCCCGTAAATATATTTCCAATGTGGCCATTCAAGTGAAATTTTCACCAGACTTTGGTATTAACTCAGAGGGGGAAAAAAAATCTAAACATTAAAGTCCATACATAAATAAAGTTATGTGTAGTGGAATGACATAGGAAAAAAGTATTGAACACACTAACTGAAATTAATTCAATACTTAGTGGAGAAGCCTTTGTTTGTAATGACAGCTCCAAGGATGCTTTCTGTATGATGTAACTAATCACCCGCAGTATTCAGGTGTGATTTTGGCCCATTCCTCTACACAGATTGTCTTTAAATCTTGAAGATTGCAGGCGGCTACGTGGCGTAGTGGGCAAGGCGCTCGCCACGAATGCGGAGACGCTGGGCTGGCCTGTTCGAGCCCAGCGCTCCACATTGCTTTCAGTTTAGCTGGTCGTTCATACTAATACACATTGGCCGTATTAGGGGATGGGAAACTGATGGGTGGGGATCGGGCGTTGTGGACAGCGACTCCTATAGGTCGGTTAGTGCGCGAGCTGCGCAGGTGAAAAGATGCGACTGCTGTTACCTCAAGTACCGGAGGGGACTTGTGCTATGTATGACTTAGTCCACATTGCAGCCGGCTTGTGGGAGGCAAGAAACAGCGTTCGTGACAGGGGAGGGTTGAATTGGATGATACGAAATTGGGATGGGAGGAAAATGGGAGAAAAAGTGGACAAAAAAAAAATCTTGAAGATTGCGAAGGGGCCTCTTGTGAATCTGGATCTTCAGATGCTTCCACAAATGTTCAATTGGGTTTAAGTCAGGTGATTGACTGGGCAATTCCAACAAGTTGATTTTCTTTCTCTGAAATCAACTGCAAGTTTCCTTTGCTGTATGCTTTGGATTGTTGTCATGGTGGAAGGTCCACCCACGTTAGGGTGCATCAAATTGCAATGCTAAATCTCAACATATCAATCCGTCTGGGATTGCATTTTGTTCGGACACACATAAACATTATTTGTGCAAAGTTTGGGAAAGATTTGTTGAGATTTAGAGGTAGCACACAGCATGTGAAATATATGAAAATTTGCCTTTTTGGGCGTTTTACTAGATAACATGACAAGGCAATTTCAAAAACGGCAATAATATAAAATATAAAAATAAAAACCAAGAACCATTCAAGTGATTAGAGACAGAACAAAAACACAATGCATCACAGAGAAAGAAAAAACAAAAGACATATTTTATACCTGGAGGAGAAGCTCAAACATTACCCAAAGGCCTGTTTAAAACGGTAATGTTTTTAGCTGATTTTTTTAAATGTCAACAGATGCTGCAGCTCTTAGGCCACAAGGAAGGGCATTCCACGTGTCATCCTCAGCATCCTGGTGGATGGCAGCAGGTTCATCTCAAGAATCTCTCTGTACATGGCTCCATTCATTGTTCCTTCAATGATATGAAGTCTGCCAGTACCAGGAGAGGAGAAGCAGCCCCACACCATGATACTTCCACCTCCAAACTTCACTGTTGGTAGTGTTACCGGTATTCGGGTTATGTGCACTGCCATTTATCCTCCAAACATGGTGTGTTGTGTGACAGCCCAGAAAGTAACATTTTGGTCTCATCTGACCAGAGTACATGCTCCCAGTAATTCACTGGCTTGTCCAAATGTTGTTAGGCAAACTTTAAACAAGCTTCAACATGTCTTTTTTTCAGTAGTGGAGTCTTGCGGGCTGAGCGCGCACAGAGGCCATGGCGGTGGAGTGCATTGCCTATGGTCCTTTCTGTCACAGTTGTACCTGCTGCCTCCAAGTCTTTCTGGAGCTCTTTCCTAGTGGTCCATGGCTCTCTGGTAGAGCCATATGAAATCCGTTTTATTTTTTTCCAAATTCCATTAAATTTTTTTCCAAATTCCGTTTTTTCCGTTTTAATATTTCAGAATTCTGTATTTTGCTTTGTACACTCATTTTACCATCAGAAATAGTGTCTAATAAGTGGGAATGAATAAATGTCCACAATTTAATAAGATATAACAGTCCATTTAATAGGGCTGTCTTAAATACTTCGAAGCTTCGAAGCTTCGTTCGATGGGCATGGGATTTGAATATGAAAATAAAATTTGATTATTAAAAAAATAAATAAAAAATTATATATTTTGCAAAATCAACTCTGCCTCTCTTTGTTAACTACAACAAGCAATGCTGTTTGTTATTTAAGATGAGGTCGGACTCGGCACTGACAGATTTGCTGCTTTTATAAAGCCTCAAATGACGGCTTACAATATTTCATGAAAGCAAAGTGTTTTGTTTGTCTAAGATTTAAAAAGGTTTAAACTTTACAGCACTGACAAAGTTGAACAAAGTGCTGTACAAGTCCCAATTTTTTTTTTTTTTTTTTTTTTTTTTTTTATAGTTGATTCAATTTTTATTGCTCAATTCCGCGATTCCGTGATCGCGGATTCCATATGGCTCTACTCTCTGGCTACTCTTCTAAGTATCCTTCTGACTCCCTGATCAGAAATGTTGCGAGGAGCACCTGTGCATGGCCGGTTGATGATGGAGTGATGTTGCTTCCACTTATGGATAATGCCCCCAATGGTGCTTACTGGAAGATTCTGAAGTTGTGAAATACGTCGTTAGCCAATTCTATTTTTATGATTTGCAACAATCTGTTTGTGAAGGTCTTGAGAGCTCTTTGCTTTTACCCATCATTTGATGTTTCTTGTGTGGCACCTTGGTAACAAAAAAAAACATTTTATAGCCCATCAATATATTCTAACCCAGTTGACATTATTACTAGCACAGATAGGAGGTAGAGTTGCCTCCTAATTAGTTTGGGTTTTCAGCTAGTTCCTTGCCTTTCCTTGCTGTGGTGTACTGCTTTTTCTTAGTGTGGCCAATACTTTTTTCCTGTTTCATTCCACTTTATTACACATAACTTTAATTTTTTTTTAATTATCGATTTCCATTCATTTGTCATCAATCTAGCCTCACGTTACCAGTGGGGATCTGTCTGAGCTTGAACAGGGAAAATACCGCCCCCTATCGTCTCTCCGGATGGTATTGCACCCCATTGGACTGAATGAAATGGATGGGAACAAAAGAGTCCGGATTCCACATTTTACTTGTCAGGCATGTAATCCGAGCCAAACCCACTCATTGCCGAGCCGCAGAACAGTGTGGAATATGTGTTTCGACCACCCAGCGTTAAATCAATAAACGCGATCGATATTATATTTTTTTCTTTTTCTGAAAGTTTCAAAAAACGAGCGTTTTTCAAAATGGTATAAAACGGAAATGAACCGATTATAAAAAAAAGAAAAAAAAATCCGTTTCGACAATGTTGACTGCAAACAAGTCATTGATAAGCGACGGGCCTATTAGACACATAGCCATAATTTTAGATATAGTTTATGCGTTCGCAAATATGATCACCCTCTTGACTACAGCGTTGGCACTCAAGCGCCTATTTCTGGCACCCCCTGCTGGCACGGAAAGTGTTAATGTTTAGATTTCGCTTGAATGGTGCAAATTTTGCTTGAATACGCTCATTGGAAATACATTTACTGAACAAAATGTTGATGTGTTCAATACTTATTTCCCCCATTGTATACCTATCCTCAACTGTCTGTACTTACCTGCACAAGTGCACATAGTCCTTTACTATATCTATATCTGTAGTGTACATATCCTACTCTTACTAGTTGTGCTGCTGGCCAGTAGTAGTCATACACAGGCATGCGTTGTTCATGGGACGGGGTAGCACGGTGTGCTACCTCACTGAGTATTAAAGATTTGAGCAGAAGCGCGTGCACGCACATGCACGCGCTCGCGAGAACGCGCTGCGCTCGACTTGGCTCGTTGTGTTTACCTGCCTCCCGGGCCCCGGCGCTACCTCGCATTATCATAACAATAGCCGCTATAGGCTGGTGTCTTCAACCACGCAGGGGACTCTTTGTGATGTAAATATGGAACGTCCCAAGTTGCCGCTGCCCACAGAGTGCACCGCCGTCCAAAGGTGAACGACGGCGAACGAAGGGCCAAATCAAAACAGCCGTCAATTCCGAATTGACAACTGTTTTGATTCAACCCCCCACCCACCACCACTCACCCCCGGACAACAACACACTCTGCAAACAGCAGCAACCCGGGACATTCCATATCTACATCACAAACTTTGGGACTGAGTAGATAATTAATTAATCTTCTCTTTATTTTTATTATTTATATTAAAACTGAATCAAACCATAAACAAGGTTGCCTGTTGGGATGTTAGATCCTAATGTGAAAAACTGATTTTATATGTCTGCACTTTATGTGCTCATTTTATGCCTTATGTCTTTCTTCTGTTGTGAAGCACTTTGAGCTGCAGTTTCTGTATGAAAGGCTATACAAACAAAGTGTATTATTGTGCGCGAGGGAACATATGCGCATGCGCGCGGGGCCGCGCGTGCGTGCGCGCGGCGTCATTATCCTGCGTGCCGGCTCAGTCCATAATAACAACGCAACACTGGTCATACACTGTCTATTTATATAGGCTAATACAACTCTGTACATACATCTGATTAGCACTACACTCTAATCCAGACCTGGGCATTGTACGGCCCGCAGGCCGGATGATTCTGACCGGCCCGCGAAAGATTACATGATAATAATTTTTTTTTTTTTTTTTTTTTTTTTTTTATACTTTTTCTTTTCATGTCAACGTTCACACGCACAATATACGCTTAGGAGACATGCTCAGAAGATGTTGGTTCTCTTTGGATCCACCTACATATGTGAACAGACATTCTCAGTCATGACGTTTACCAAGTCCAGGTACAGATCCTCTCTCACTGATGAACAGGGACCGAAACTAAAGCCCGCCGCCCGCCAGGGGCGGGCTGTTTTTACCTTTGGCGCATGACACTTAGAGGGCTGCCCGCCGTGTGGCGTGTAGACGTGTAGTTCATAACTTCATAACGATACTCTTGTGCGAGTACAGATTATAGCCGCTCGTCTTTTTTTTCTCCGCCGCAAGATCGTTAAAAAACTACAAGTCCCACATCGCACTAGGTCCAATCACAGTAGAGTGACGTGACTGGTTTCATGAGAAAAAAAGCAAATGACCAATCGGAAGCTATCATTTGGCTTGTTTACTTCCATCTGCTCTAGTCTATATCGGACCTCCAAGAGTCTAACGTTACTGTTTAAACAATGACCCAGTCAACTATTCACTTTTAGTTTAATACATGACGAGGCATTGTCTAACGGTATCTAGCTGGCTAGCTACTGATAGCTGCTGATATCAACAAATGCTCCAGCAATAGTCTACTCGAGTGCATAATACCTCCGGTCCCTCGTTAGCTAGCTTAGCTAGCTCACGTTGATCCATATGTCCCAGTAAACTAAATTGTCTTAACGTTATCTACCGGGCTAGCAGTAGCTACAGATAGCTCCTGATATCAATGTCTTATAACATTGATTGAATGCGTATTCTAGCTGAGGGCATGTTGAATGTGATTTGACAAAAGAACGGTAACGTTATAAATAGGTCCAGCTGCATCGCCGGAGAATCCTTGCATGCTGAATGTAGGGTCTAGCTGAATATAGGGTCTAGCTGCAGGGCCGGAGAATCCTTGCTCGAGCTGGAGGCTACTCAACAGGGCTGTACGCTAAGCTTTTTCACTAGGGGCACACTTGCCCCTAAATGAGAAATTTAGGGGCAAAAAATATTTTGTAGGGGCAAATTTTTAAATAACAATTTTACCATTATTTATATCGATTGTTTTTGATTTAAAAAAAAATATATATATATATTTTATATAATTATTATTTTTAATAAAATATATATATTATATAATCATACTTGTAGTTGTATTATCTGCGAGACATCGCCACCACGCAATAAGTCAAAATGCTTGCTATCTGCAAACAGCTCCACTGTCTGTTTTGGCTGTGTTGCTCTTCTAGAAAAATAATCCTTTCAGGGTTGCCTATTGAAATACTGTACACTTTCCTACTGTACACTTTCCTGATTAATTGAAATGGGGGACCCTGATGTAAACAAGACGAAAGTCTTTCTCTGGTCTGCATCCCCTTAACAATTGTGTGTATTGAGCTGTACTGTATTGTACCCATTCTGCAATCTGTTAATAAAGTTTTCAATCAATCAATCAACCACACCTCCAGTACAGAAACATTGTTTGAGTTTGCGTGTCAGGTAGACCATTGATTGACAGTCGAGTCTGCCAATTACATCACATCGCTTGCACTCCGGTGCTGCAGCTGGACCCATTGCCCACCTCTGCTGTTGATAACGCTAGCCAAGTTATTATACACACAGATACAGTGGGCCAGTGACTTTGGTGTAGGGGTGTAACAATGCATCGATCCTAAGGGGGAAATTCAACTGCATCGATTTGAAAATGTTAGAATAGATTATCGCAATTTTAATGTGTACACGTTATGTTATTGTCATGTCCGTTACAGCCAACACACCGACATACGCTACTGCATCAACCTTATGATTAACAAAGCAAGGCATTCGTTTTGTTGCATTAACGTTATATTACTATTGCTATCGATAAATCTAGGTGTTCTAAAATCTATTGCTATTGGTAAGAGAGACTATAATAAGTTGGTGTCTCGGAAAACGAGAGCCCTGATCGCGGAGTTTCAGGAAGTAAACAAGATAAATGAGAGCTTCCGATTGGTCATTTGCTTTATTTCCCATGAAACCAGTCACTTCACTCTACTGTGATTGGACCGTTGGCTTGAGTGCAATGTGGGACTTGTAGTTTTTTAACGATCTCGCAGCGGAGGAAAAAAAAGACGAGAGGCTATAATCTGTATTCGCACAGCGTGCGCGTAATTGATTTTTACCGTTCGCATACAAATATCAGGACGGAGCTATCTGAACTATTTAGTTTAATGGGACGTTTCGTTTTGAACAGTAAGCTAACGCAAGCTATCATGCACTACTAGACTTACTGGAGCATTTGTTGATAGCTATCAGTAGCTAGCCGGCTGGCAGGCTCACCGAGGTCCCAGTGTTTACAACAGCCACGGGTGCGAGAGGGCTGGAGGAGGAGCAGACGCCGCAGCTCTCTCCGTGCGTCTGAGTTCAGTTCAGTTCGGCTCACTATAGGAGGTCGAACGCGACGAAAATATGAAGCAATACTAACTTTACTTTTCTTCATAGCTAAATCAGACAGTCAGCCAGTCTATCAGAGTGAGTGCTCAGTCGATTGTTCCCGCTGATCATACCTGCTGAGTGCTCACTGCTCAGCTCGCGTGAGTGACGTCATCGCGTCATCATACGCCTTGGATAATTTAGGAGTGAAATGCGAATCCAAGGCTTGAAAGCACTACTCGCAAGCCCGCCCCCAGATAATATTTACCAATCGCAACGGCCAATTAAAGGGGCAATTCGCGATGATATCATCGCAGTGTACAGCCCTGCTCAAGTATACACACAGACAGTGGAGCTGTTTGCAGATAGCAAGCATTTTGACTTATTGCGTGGTGGCGATGTCTCGCAGATAATGCAACTACAAGTATGATTATATAATATATATTTTATTAAAACATTTTTTTTTTATATAAAATATATATATATATTTTTTTAATCAAAAAATTTTTGGCAGGTAAGAAATATGCTTGGCGGGTAGACTCTTCCCATCTACCCGCCACTGGCCGGTGAGTCAAAAAGTTAATTTCGCTCCCTGCTGATGAACATCTGGCAGCTGTGCTTCGCATCTCCACCTCAGACATGCAACCTGACTTTGATGGACTTGTTAAAGCTCAACAGAGACTGGATTTCTCACACTGAATGAAAAAAAAACAAAAAAACTGAAGAACACTAAAATGTGGAAATATAACAAGTGAAATGGGACACTTGATATTTTTTTCTTCTTTTTTTTGCACAGTTCTGAAAACATTAAATGTTTAATATAGGCATGTAAAGTAAAAAAGGCTACACAACTGGGACACTTTTCTTTACACAGTTCAGTGACATGTCTTGTTTATTTTTGCTATAAGATGATGTGATGTCTTTAGAAAGCTAAGAAAATCCTTGTTTCAATAGTATATGAAACTCAAAATGCCCTTTGTTATTAATGTTTCACATTGTTTATCATTTTGGAAATAAATTCTATTTGAATAAATGATATTTTTGAAAGCTAACCTCACCTTTTAATTGCCAAATAATAACATACACTCTTACCAGGGGTCAAAACAATGCCATTTACTGCTTTTTATATAGAAATAAAATGTATATTATGCATAATTGAGTTTGGAATTTTGGCCCGGCCCCCCAACATATTTTCAGTTGCTCATTCGGCCCTCTGGGAAAAATAATTGCCCACCCCTGCTCTAATCAGTACTAATTTGTACCCAGTTTAACCACCTGTACATTGTATATTGCTGTTGCACTTTACTGCTACATTTGCACTCTGGTTGGATGCCAAACTTCTTTTAGTTGTACTGTACTTGTGCTGAATAATGACAATACATTTTAATCTAATCTAATCTAAAAGCGTCCATGAGAGCCTCTAGGGCTGGGCGATATGGCCAAAAATGTTATCACGATATATCACGATGACATTTTTCATATAGTTCGATATAGATAATTATCGATATTTTTATTAGTATAATCTTTTTTTTAAATTATTGATTATTTAAATAACAAATGTATGTTTATTTTGCAGCAATTCTTTGTCGTTGCCGCCATCTTTAGTGTTACAGCCCCTCACTCCAGTTATCAGGCTGCAGCTGGTTTGAAAGCGAAAGTACCAAAAAAAGTTGAACAGTTCTGGCTCTGCTAGTTTCTTTTCTATCTTTTGGCGCTTTTTTGGTGGACAAACCACCACACACATGCACCGTGACTCGAGACTGGAGACTAGCTCTGCTAGCACACATAGCCTATAGCCTACTGTGTACAGACAGTTTCAAACTGTATTTTAAAAGCAAACAAAATAAATGGACAAGAGAAAAATAAATCTCAATTTGGTCAGTATTGTCATTTGGACAAGCAAAGCCATTACTTTAAGTTGCAGGCAAGAAAGACAGGCTGCCCTGTTGCAGGTCACAATACACTTTTTTTTTTCTTTTTTTTATTATCGATATTATTTTTATTATCGATTTATTAAAGGGGTTATGCACTGCTATTCCTAGCACTATTTGGGCAACTTTACACACTTCCTGTGAGTCTATGTAACACATCTGTAATTTTTATTCCAAAAATAATCATTGTTTTATATTTCTAATCTTGTACTCAAAACCAGCATTTTTCAGCCTCATGAAAGCAGGCTATTATTGGCTTGGCTCCACCCATACTAGCAGAATGCTTTGAGTGACAGCCACCCACCAAATAGCTCCGCCCATCTCCCCGTCAGAGATTAGGTTTCAGGTTACATACAAATATGGTATGTCATAAATATAGAGATGTAGCAGTACTGTCTATCTATATATATATAATATGTTACCATGAATTGAAATTGGGGGACCCTGATGTAAACAAGACGAAAGTCTTTCTCTGGTCTCCATCATAGCAGTACTGTAGCAATACAAATATGGTATGTCATAAATATAGAGATGTAGCAGTACTGTCTATCTATATATATGTTACCACTATTTGTAAAAGCCACAACCACGTTACCATATTTGTAATAATGTAAATCATTGTGTCGTTGTACATATTGTGTATACACCGTTAGAAGCTAACATAGCTTAGCTTGGTAGCTATTGTGCTAACAACATATCCCGACGTCCGGCTCGCTGGCCGGCATGCACGCCCGACACAAAATGGTTTTCTCCTCTCTGTACACCCCCGTCCCCACGGGTACCCTGCCGGGGAGCCCATGGACGCGACAACGGCGGCAGCCGTAGGGTGCTCGAGCCCGCCGTAACGCTAGTGGTACACAATAGCTATGAGCTAACTAACGCTACGGCCGCCGCTGTTGTCGCGTCCACAAGCTCCCCGGCAGGACACCCGCGAGAACGGGGGCACACAAGGAGGAGAGAACCACCCCAAATCGAGCACTCATGCCGGCCGACAAGCCGGACACCGCGGTTGTTGTTAGCACAATAGTAGCCCACTGTGATGCACCGAGTGGGCCACCATTGATCAACATGCAGCGATGTGTAGCTTGCATGATGCGTGTGCAGTGCTTTGCCACACAGGTCTGAGAAGAGGACCTGCACATGATAGCAACCGGGAGCGTCGCGGAGCATTCAGCCTGCTGGCTACCTAGATCCACTTCAACCAGCCGAGCGTCGGGAGCTCCAGCAGCTTGTCGATGTGCTAATAGCCTGGAGCCAGCTACCGTTAGCTTGCAGAGGCTCCAGCACACCGACAAGCTGTGTAGCCAGCTACCGTTAGCTTGCAAAGGCTCCAGCACACCGACAAGCTGTTTAGCCAGCTACCGTTAGCTTGCAGAGGCTATTAGCACACCGACAAGCTGTGTAGCCAGCAGGCTGAATGCTCCGCGACGCTGGTTGAAGTGGATCTAGGTAGCCAGCAGGCTGAATGCTCAACGACGCTCCCGGTTGCTAACGCCGGCCCCGGCTGGTGCTAAGTAGCTAGCGATCGCTCCCGAGTCCCGAGAGCTAACGCCGGTCTGTCTGTCGAGTGTCGAAGACCGAGGGAACCGCATCAGGCTTCAGCTGATTAGTGATCTTCTGGACAAGCCTTCCACCCTGCAGGTAGCAAGAATGGAGGCGGGCATTACTAAAACCACAGAGCCAATCACATCACCGTGCGCTATAAACAGCGCCCTGTGACGTGCACCAGGTCGTCAAATCAACATGACCTGATTTACTAGAGGCAAAGAGGGGATGGGCTGTAGCTGAGGAATTCGCCAATATAGTATTTAGGCCCAAAAACACATTGATACGAACTCCTATTACTATAATACAATGCTAGAGACTGAAAAATGACATTTATAATGCATAGCACCTTTAATATATATCGCGATAATTATCGTTATCGTTTTATCGCCCAGGTTCACCGAGAGGTGCAGGCAATCATTCTTTAATTGAAACTGGGGGCATTTTGTCTTTTCATATTACTGAGTCAAGAAGCTTTGCTGCATTGCTAGCCTTAACACTTTGAGTGCCAGCAGGGGGCGCACTATTTATCGCTTGAATGCCAGCCATTTGAGACTGATTTTCCGATATTTCATGATTTTCGCGGAGCTATTTCTATATTCTATAGGGCTGTCCCCGACTAAGGATTTGGATGGTCGACTATGATTGATTGGCCAAAATTTGCCGTTAGTCGACTATTGGTCGGAAAAAAAATAAAGTATAATATATATATATATATATATATATTTTTTTTTATCATTCCATTTGGGCTGTGGGCAGGGAGCGAAATTAACTTTTTGACTCACCGGCCAGTGGCGGGTAGATGGGAAGAGTCTACCCGCCAAGCATATTTCTTACCTGCCAACATTTTTTTGATTAAAAAATATATATATATTTTATATAAAAAAAAGTTTTTTAAATAAAATATATATTATATAATCATACTTGTAGTTGTATTATCTGCGAGACATCGCCACCACGCAATAAGTCAAAATGCTTGCTATCTGCAAACAGCTCCACTGTCTGTGTGTATACTTGAGTAGCCTCCAGCTCCAGCAAGGATTCTCCGGCCCTGCAGCTAGACCCTATATTCAGCTAGACCCTACATTCAGCATGCAAGGATTCTCCGGCGATGCAGCTGGACCCTATTTATAACGTTACGGTTATTTTGTCAAATCACATTCAACATGCCCTCAGCTAGAATACGCATTCAATCAATGTTATAAGACATTGATATTAGGAGCTATCTGTAGCTACTGCTAGCCCGGTAGATAACGTTAAGACAATTTAGTTTACTGGGACAGATCGATTTAACGTGAGCTAGCTAACGCGAGCTAGCTAACGAGGGAACGGAGGTATTATGCAGCTCATGGAGGTCCGATCTAGACTAGAGCAGACTGCTACCATTCTGAGAGCTTAACGTTAGCACTAGAGCTGCGGGCGAGCTGCTACCATTCTGAGAGCTTAACGTTAGCACTAGAGCTGCGGGCGAGCTGCTACCATTCTGAGAGCTTAACGTTAGCAGTGGCACTAGAGCTGCGGGCCGCTCTGTGTTGATACGAGCAGAAGCCAATAGTATCGCCCGGCTGGGCGGATATGACTCGTTGCCACGTTTTTTTTCAAAATAAGAATATCATACGAACCGAATGCTGCTAACTGCCGGAGCCATCGATATTATGACTCTAGCTGCGCTTGGGCCGGAAATGAGACCCGCACAGATTTTCAAAATAAGAGTATCGTTATGAACTACACGTCCACACGCCACACGGCGGGCAGGGCTCTCAGTGGCAAGCGCCAAAGGTAAAAACTGAGCGCCCCTGGCGGGCGGCGGGCTTTAATTTCGCCCCCTGGCTGTGGGGGGTGCTTAATGTCTGAAGGAGTCGACTGAAGGCTTCTTGTCCTCTGCAAAAGCATGCAATTGGTCCACTGCTGGATACATCTTGATATTTGTCTAGTCTAGTGTGTTCATTAGATGGGTGAAATCCTCTTTCAGTGCCTCTGTACCTGTTTTTGTAGGCAGTTAGCCTCTGGTATGTGTGCCATTAGCGTTAGCCACGCTTCTAGGCCTCTTTTCTTTTGGAAAGAATTATATTATATATTATATATTTTTTTGTATTCGACTAAGAGGTTGGCTAGTCGACTACGGCTCCTTTCGACCGATTAGTCGACTAATAGGGGTCAGCCCTAATATTCTATATTATGGCTATGTGTCTAATACGCCCGTTGCTTATCAATGACTTGCTTGCAGTCAACATGTATGAAACAGATTGTTTTTTCATCTGTACATTTCCGTTTTATAACGTTTTGAAAAACTGAAGTTTCCGTGATAATAGCTCTTTAGTGGAATACACAAAACACGTTGACATTTTTCGGCCTATTTATGAATAGTTTTCAAATAAATGCTAGATTATCGATAGTATATGTGTACTTATGCACGCTAGAGAAGCGGGCTGAAAAATCGATTATCTATTTCCTTGTCAGCGCTAAGGTCATACACGCACACACACACACACACACACACACACAGACACGATGAGATATATGTGAAAAATACATCTGATTACCCCAAGACTGGTAACATAGATTCCTTACCTCACATCAGATGTTCTGCAAAAAGATTATTCCAATTCCTGATCGCCATTCCAAATATCGATCTCGTTTATTGATCCAACGTTAGGTACTCGAAACACATATTCCACACTGTTCTGAGGGTCCACAATGAATCCGATCGGCTCGGGTTACATGCCTGAGAAGTCAAATGTGGAATCCGGATTTCTTTTTCTCATACATTTTCATTGAGTCCAATCCAATGGGTGCATTACCATCCGGGAGACGATAGTATTTTCCCTTTTCGAGCTCATAGACAGTCCCAATGGTAACGTGAGGCTAGATTGATGAAAAATGAATGGATATCGCTAATAAAAAATAACGATAGAATTACGGGATTTCTCGTCCCTGGCACTCAACGCATGGCATGAAATAACGAGTTTTCTCGTGGCTGGCACTCAATGTGTTAATGTTTACTGAGCTATAGCATGTCTATTCGGTGGTATGCCTTGGCCTAGAGATAATGCAGCCCTCATAGCAAGAAGGTTCTGGGTTCGAACCCTGGCGGAGGGCACTTTCTGTGTGGAGTTTACATGTTCTTCCTGTGTTTGTGTGGGTTTCCTTCAGGTACTCCGCTTTTCCTCCCACACCAAAAGACATGCATGCTAGGTACATGCACCTGCCATTGGCCTTCAACTCAATCAGCGCAAGACCCGAGGATAGTTGGGTTATCTCGCCAACCGTTCAGCGCCAGACCCAAGTATAGTCGGGTTATCATTGTTATTTCTTTTATTCGATATTTCTATTCATTACAGGCACACAGACTCGGGGTTAACATGGGGAATCATCCTGAGATCGCCAAAGTGCAATACCGGCCGCATTCCTCCCAGGTGGCATTATCAAGCACCTTTGAAACCTTATATCTTGGCCTGTGTAACGTTCAAATGTCTCCGGGCACAGTTTTCTTTGTCAGGCGAGTCGAGCGGGTATCCCGAGCACATTGAGAAGCGTCAAATGCCCCTGATGCATCTGTTGTGGTGGATTATGTTGGCTACACAATGGACACCAATACTGGGACTCGCGATCAGACAATTGGAATATTCTTTTTGGGTTACCTCCTAGTGAAGGTAAGGACTGAATTATATCAATCCTGCTTTGATCCAACCATGATTTCACATCGATCGCAGCAACGTGTGCGTGTGTAACGTTACTCCACAACGTATGCCGTTGGTGACGATCAAAGCATAAAAAAACGACCCCCCCCCCCCCCTTTCATGCATTTATGATGAAACATAACCTATTATATACATTTGATTTGGAAATAGTAGCCTGTCCAGGCGAGGAACGCCAACGCTTTTAGTGAAATTCACGTTTTGCTGCATATCGTCGTTTTCTGGGATTCGACAGGATCACTCTAAAACTATACTTATATTCACCACGGTATAACACGCGAACGTATTGATGAACATTTTTATTATTTTTCACATATTGAACGATAGATAGTTGATGTCAAATGGGCCATAGTATTGTATCCATATCTATAATATAGAATATATATATAGCCCTGCAAACACAGCCACTTATTCCTATCTCTCAGAGCGTTGGCGTGGTAGGAACTGAGATGCTCAAGTCTGTGGCGTCCAATGAGTTAAGCTGCTATAAGTGGTATTTTTGGTTAAATAGCTCTACATTCTGACAGTCATCACTCACCAGTCCAATCAGAGAGAACCCTAGATATTTTTCTTATTTCAAGAAATCTTGCCATGCCATAATTGTATTTGCTTACTGCACTGGCAGATTATTCTTTTTTTTTTAAAGATTTATTTTTTAGCGTTTATTGCTTTTTGCTACTGGGCAGTCCAGTAGAGAGAGAGAGAGAGAGAGAGAGAAAGAGCGGGAGACAGAGTGGGGAAGACATTCGGCAAATGACGGCGGGTCCGGGAATCGAACCCGGGTCGGCCGTGCCGCGACGCAGCGCGTTACATGGTTTGCCACTTGGGCGCCCCTGGCAGATTATTCTACTAATTTAAAGCACATATTTTCTTAAAACTAGTTTTTATTTCTTATTTTTGTCAGACCACCTTTCTATTGGATAAAGTGGGAACAGGATACCAGAACATTTATTTTCTGTTTACTGCAGAGCAGGAGAGACTGGGAGACTCATGTTATTGACCAAACACATCAGTGATGGCTGTCGGAATGTAGAGCTATTTTAACACTGATTTTATTTTAACAAAGAAATACCACTTACAGCACCTTTAACCAAGGCTTTGGTACCGGACTGTGGCTGCCCACTGTTCCTTACTAGTTCAAATGGGTTAAAGGCAGAGGACAAATTTTGGGTGTATGTAGAAATACTTGACAATAAAGATATTCTACAATAGGGGGGCATTAGTTTACAAAACTGCTTGCTAAAGCATTTGATTTGGTCCTCAGTAGGTCCTGTATTTGCAGTATGTGGAGAAGGTTTAGCCTGCTTCTCAGTCAGCTTGTTTATCTTCACACTGTTATTCTACTACGCTTTGAGCTTCCCCCCAGTGCGATTACATATTCTTCTCCTTGAACAGGAAACCTTGTTCCAAGGACAAGCCACTGTTTTGACCATCAGGCCGGGAATGTCCTTCGCTGTGTTTGACTAAGTTGGTGTTGAACAGCAAGTTGGCTTGGCTAGCAGTGTTTGATAAACGCCTATTGACATTCCTGAAGCATTGTCTTGTCCTGGTCTACTGTACTTGAAGAATGACTAGTCTCCTAGATTGTTCTGGCAGGTGGACAGGAAGCCTCTTCAGGAAAATGCACGACAGGGAGGGGTTCGAGACCCTTTGTTAGAGCGTCTCACTAGAGCTCAACATTTTCTTTATTTTCACAAACATTTCACTATCCATCTCATTGTTTACAATTGATTATCTTATTGGAGGAGGGGCTCTTAGCTCCTAGTCCTTTATCAGTTGAAAGAGAGAGAGAGACAATAGATAGAAACCGAGTGTTTGTCATTCAATATTCTCCTTGTATTCAACTTGTTGTTATTAGCTTTAGGTTTGGTGCCAATGAATCTGATTGGATTGTTGCCCATGCAGATGGTTGTTTCTACAACTAAACACTAGCCAATCTTAGCTAATTTAAACGTATCTCATCAGCTGTTGCATAGGCCAAAATAAAGAGTGGCCACCACTCACTTGAAGCAAAAATAACCGTACACATATATTTATTCTTACCATAGGCTATATCTATCCACATCTGTCTGTACATACCTGCATATAATCCTTTTTACATGTCTGTAGATACTAGCTATATCTATAATTGTACATCCCTTACCTACTCGTAGATATGCTGCTGGCCAGTATGACTTACTACCATAGTGTCTTTATACCTGTATCACTACATATTAATACTATTCTGTACATAAATACATCTGATTAGCACTATTACTTAGTAGTACTAATTTATATATCTTATACCCAGATACCTGTAGCTTAATCACCTGTACATTGTATATTATTATTGCACTTTATTGTTACATTTGCACTCATTTGCACATTTGGTTGGCTCCCAAACCTCTTTTTGTCCTACTGTACTTGTGCTGTATAATGACAATACATTTGAATCTAATCTAATCTCAATAACGAGGGTAACAGAACCAGGCAGCCACGCTTTCATTGGAAACAGAGTGGATTTGCGCAGCGTGCTCATTTGCCCAAGCCTTTATGGCTTACTTTGAGCCATGATTTTCACCTCCGATTTTCCCTCAACACCCAAATCTAATCACGGCGGTGGAGTTTGTGATCTGATTAGTCTACTTTCCCCCATCATCCCAGAGGTCCCATCATCCCCGAGGCGAGGGTCCTCCTTGAGGAACACACTGTCAGAGCGTCAGAACAAGACAAGTTCTAAATGTAAATTTGCTATTTGACTCTCAAATGATACACCCACACGATCCTCAGGGCTTGTGTTTTCTGTTTACCTATTCAAATATTAGCCTGTGCTAAGCCTACTGTACGCGTAGCCCAGATCTCTGCGACGGGCTGCCGCATATTCATTTTAAACAGATGTTTTGAGCGGTGAGGCTTAGCGTTTTTCATTTAATGAATCAAGGACTACCCCGAGTATTCATTATTAATATGGAAGAACACAGATAGTTACCTCACACTAATTGCGTCGAGTCCTTAATTAAAGTATGATTGTTTTTATTCCATTATTCCACTATACATAGTGTTATTTTAACAGTGTGATGATGTTTTGTACAGGGGAGAGACCAGGAGGACGGGGAGCCTGAGAGCAAGAGAGTCTTGGAGGAGGAGGCTCAGGAGGAGAAGCACAGGTTGGCCGAGGAGGAGAAGCACAGGTTGGCCGAGGAGGAGAAGCACAGGTTGGCCGAGGAGGAGCAGCACAGGTTGGCCGAGGAGGAGAAGCACAGGTTGGCAGAGGAGGAGAAGCACAGGTTGGCTGATGGCGAGAAGCACAGGTTGGCTGACGGGGACAAACACAGGTTGGCTGACGAGGAGAAACACAGGTTGGTTCATTGTCATAAGATCATAACTAAGTTAAAGGAAAACTCCAACATTTTGGGAAATTAGTAGGGATGCTCGATATTGGCTTTTTTACAGATACCGATATACCGATATTGTCCAACTCTTAATTTCCGATACCGATATCAACCGATACCGATATATGCAGGGTTTCCCCCCCCCCCAAAAAACGGAATCATTTCAGGTAATTAACATTACATATCTCTTGTTGTGGAATTAACACAACATTATGCATACTTTTGACAATAAATAAAATCAGAATTTGTTCTTACTTGCTTGCCTGGGTAAATAAAGGTTATAGAAATGTAAAAAAAGAATATATATATATATATATATTTTTTAAACCGATGCGATATTTTCCGATATCACATTTTAATGCCGATATCGGCCGATAATATCGGTAGGCCGATAATATCGGACATCCCTAGAAATTAGCTTATTTAACATCTTCCCTGGAGTTAGACAAGAAGATACATACCTTTTTTGTCTCTGTGCATGCATTAGGCTTAGGGAACAGCCGCTCCGTTAGCGTAGCTTAGCTTCATCACTGGAAGTGGGTCAGACTTGTACCCTGACGTTCCCTACAGTCCCCTACAGTCACGAAATACACTCCAAATACAACTCCAAAACGTTCCTGTAAACATGTTGTGACCTGTGTATTTACCACGTGGAGAAATAAAAAATAATTGAATTTGACAATTACGTTTTCTAAGCAAATATACTCGGAACAATTTTTTGCCTAACCACTCCTCTCTGGGCGCAGTGATTTCAGTGCTACTTTCTAACGTGACGCCGTGTTTGTTTACATTCTCATTTCATTCAAATGATCCGAACCGATTGAAGTTTATGGATACCATGACTTAAAATCCTCTTACCTTGACGATTAAAAGCCTCCCCAATTTAGAAAACAGTATTCCCATGGCTGGTCTTGATATACTGCACGCTAACGGAGCTAACCAGCAACCGGACACTCAAGCAGATAACGAGGGTAACTTCCGGTCGGGGAGTTCCAAAATAAAAGAGCGACGTCTATAGCAGCGGAAATACGTTTATTTTGTACATTATCTAACGTTAACACAAACCTAAACTAACGTTACAACTAAACTAAAGTTATAATGTACAGTTATAATGTACAAAATAAACGTATTTCCGCTGCTATAGACGTCGCTCTTTTATTTTGAAACCCCCCCCGACCGGAAGCTATTACCCTCGTTATTTGCTTTAGTGTCTGCCCGGTTCTGTGTTTGTTGGAACTTGGTTAGCTCCGTTAGCTAGCAGCATATCAAGACCAGCCATTGGAATACTGTTTTCTAAATTGGGGAGGCTTTTAATCGTCAAGGTAAGAGGATTTTAAGTCATGGTATCCATAAACTTCAATCGGTTCGGATCCTTTGAATGAATGAGAATGTAAACAAACACGGCGTCACGTTGAAATCACTGAATGACTGCGCCCCGAGAGGAGTAGTTCGGCAAAAAATAGTTCAGAGTATATTTGCTTAGAAAACGTATAGTACTGGACTGTCATTATTGTCATTATTGTGTCAATCATAGTCCTGTGATTTATTGTGGATTTCCATTGTTTATGTATTGTGTGTCTGGTTTTATGTAAAAAAAAAAAGGGGGGAAAAATAAAAAACATTTGTTCAAAAAAGAAAAGAAAAACGTATTGTCGAATTCTATTATTTTTTATTTCTCCACGTGGTAAATACACAGGTCACAACATGTTTACAGGAACGTTTTGGAGTTGTATTTGGAGTGTATTTCGTGACTGTAGGGCACTGTAGGGAACGTCAGGGTACAAGTCTGACCTACTTCCAGTGATGAAGCTAAGCTACGCTAACGGAGCGGCTGTTCCCTAAGCCTAATGCACGCACAGGGAAGAAAAGGGTATGTATCTTCTTGTCTAACTCCATGGAAGATGGCAAATACGCTAATTTCCCAAAGTTTTGGAGTTTTCCTTTAACACTTTGATTGCCCAACCCGAATGCCCATCACGAGAATATTCGTTTTTTCTCGTTTTTTTTATTTATTAGCGATCTGAATTCATATTTCATCAACCGAGTCTACCGTTGGAAATTCAGCCACTCCAGGCGCTCAGATGTGAAAAAATCGCCCCCTATCGTCTCCCAGATGGTAATTCACCCTTTTGGATTGAACTCAATGAAAATTGAGGGAAAAAAAAACCGGACTCCACATTTTACTTCTCACTCATGCAACCGGCGTCGATCAGCTTCACTCTGGAGCCTCAGAGCAGCGGGGATTATGTGTTTTTACAGTATACGCGGTGGATCAATAAAAGGATTGATTTTTTCTAATGGCGATCAGGAATTGAAATAATCCATTTGGATACCATCTGATCTCAGGTAAGGAATCTATGTTACCAGTCTTAGGATAATCAGACCCGTTTTCACGGAGATATAAGCTTTTATGTTATTATGTGATATGGCTGTTTGACTGTGCGAGCGGTCAGGAACTAGGAGAATTGATTTTCAGCTTGCGGCACGAGCGCGCATGCGTACACATATACTATCGATAATCTAGCGTTTATTTGAAAACGATTCATAAATAGGCCGAAAAATGACAACGTTCTAGAATATTCCAGTAAAGGGCGATTATCATGGAATGTCTTATTTTTTCCGTGAAAACAAGTGCTTTTCAAAATGCTAGAAAACTAAAATAAACCGATAAAAAAACAATCTGCTACGACAATGTTGACTGGAAAATGAGCCATAATTTAAAACATAGATTAGGCGATATTAACGTTAACATTGAAGTGGTGCTGGGCATTCAAGGGGGTAAAAAGGAATTAAAGGGGAACTCCAACATTTTGGGAAATTAGCTTATTTAACATCTTCCCTGGAGTTAGCTTGGTTTCTTTTTCCGAAACAAGCATCGCTTCCATCGTTACTCAAGACTAGTCTCCTCTAGTGTGTTGTCACGATACCAACATTTTGACTTCGATACCGATATACCAGCCTAAGTATCGTGATACCGGTTCTAAAAATCTTCTGGTCCTTTTTAGTGACAAATGCGAGTGAAACGCTTTAGGCAGAATCGCGACGATGTGGAAAATGCCTTCTTGTTGTGTGTTCAGTCGACACTGTTGACATGCCCACTACACAAAGTGTGCGCTCTCTCTCACACACACGCATACTGCTCTGGTCATGCATCCACTCTACTCATGTTAAATATGGCATCAGGCTATTATTCTAAAAGTATCGATACTAATAAAATAGTATCAATACTAGTATTGGACCGTTTTTTAATGGCTGGGTATCGCGATACTTTTCTAATATCGGTGTATCGTGCAACACTAGTCTCCTCGACCTTCTTTTTTTTTAAACTTCATTTTTTAGCGTTTATCGCTTTTCTGGTCAAGCATGACCGACAGATGCAGGGTGAAACGGGAGGGAGAACAGGGGAAGACATTCGGCAAATGACGGCGGGTCCGGGAATCGAACTCGGAGTCAACCAGATCCGTGACGCAGCACGGTATTCCCCGACGCTTTCGCGTCGAGGTACATGGTGAGCTACTGGAGCTCCCCCTCCTCGACCTTCTTACCAGCTCTAGACTACTGTGACATCATTTATCTGCACGCTCCAGTCTGCACACTCCAAACTATCGATTCACTTTATCACTCAGCTTTATGTTTTATTATAAACCATGCTCCACTGACTCACCACTGCCTATAGATGCCTATAGATTAAGATCTCAGCCCTGCATTCACAGTCCTCAAGTCTGAACTGTCTTCTTTGGTGAAACGGCATTTGATTATTTTGCACCCTGGTCCTGGAACGACCTTCAGTCAACATCCAGCTTGATCACTTTGCTCCTTTAACTCAGTTCAAACACATCATTGGCAAGTCTTATGCAAGATGTTTGCTCCTGTTTCTGACCCTGACTTGTGATATAGCGATACGACATTTTGATAGATTTGACATTTTTATTGTAAGCTATTCATTTTTTACCACTTTGTATTTCTACTGTAAGGGGCCACCATACATGTAGGACAGACAACATGTAGGACAGACAACAGAGAGGACAGACAACATGTAGGACAGACAACAGAGATGACAGACAACATGTAGGACAGACAACAGAGAGGACAGACAACATGTAGGACAGACAACAGAGAGGACAGACAACATGTAGGACAGACAACAGAGAGGACAGACAACAGAGATGACAGACAACTTGTAGGACAGACAACAGAGAGGACAGACAACATGTAGGACAGACAACATGTAGGACAGACAACAGAGAGGACAGACAACAGAGATGACAGACACCTTGTAGGACAGACAACATGTAGGACAGACAACATGTAGGACAGACAACAGAGAGGACAGACAACAGAGATGACAGACAACTTGTAGGACAGACAACAGAGAGGACAGACAACATGTAGGACAGACAACAGAGAGGACAGACAACATGTAGGACAGACAACAGAGAGGACAGACAACATGTAGGACAGACATGTATGACAGACAACATGTAGAACAGACAACAGAGAGGACAGACAACTTGTAGGACATACAACAGAGAGGACAGACAACAAAGAGGACAGACAACAGAGAACAGACAACAAAGAGGACAGACAACAAAGAGGACAGACAACAGAGATGACAGACAACATGTAGGACAGACAACATGTAGGACAGACAACAGAGAGGACAGACAACAAAGAGGACAGACAACAGAGAACAGACAACAAAGAGGACAGACAACAAAGAGGACAGACAACAGAGAGGACAGACAACTTGTAGGGCAGACAACATGTAGGACAGACACCAGAGAGGACAGACAACAGAGAGGACTGACAACATGTAGGACAGACAACAGAGGACAGACAACAGAGATGACAGACAACAGAGAGGACAGACAACATGTAGGACAGACAACATGTAGGACAGACAACAGAGGACAGACAACTTGTAGGACAGACAACATGTAGGACAGACAACATGTAGGACATACAACAGAGAGGACAGACAACAGAGATGACAGACAACAGAGAGGACAGACAACAAAGAGGACAGACAACATGTAGGACAGACAACAGAGAGGACAGACAACATGTAGGACAGACAACAGAGAGGACAGACAACTTGTAGGACAGACAACGGAGAGGACAGACAACAAAGAGGACAGACAACATGTAGGACAGACAACAGAGAGGAGAATAGAAACTGAAGCGTATACATCTTAAGGAAAGGGAGAGAACAGCACACCAGCACAATAAATAATGTAAGGACAGTGTGACGGTACTAGAATATGTTAGTGGTTGTAGACGACATCAATGTCAACATATTCACCAACATCACCACAATCCTCAGTACATCCAGCATCCCGATCATCATCGTCATCGTCGTCGTCGTCATCAACAACAACAGTGACAGTCGATGTTCATTAAAAAACCTCACCACAGCAGGTACAAAGGACTTCCTGAATCTCTCTGAAGAGCACCTTGGCATAACAAGCCTGTCACTAAAATAGCTATTCAGCTCGTTAACTCTTTCAGTGCCACGCCTGGTTTTCCGTTTTACCGCTTGAATGCCACCATCGGCGCCAATGTTAACGTTAATATCGCCTAATCTATGTTTTAAATTATGGCTATGTGTCTAATCTGCCCATCGCATTATCAAAGACTATTTTCCAGTCAGTGCTGTGAAGACAGATTGTTTTTTTATCGCGTCGTTTCCATTTCAGAGCAGTTAGAAAAGCCCCCGTTTTGATATAAAAAACAGCTCATTCTGGAGCATTCTATGAAAATCGTCTTTTAGTGGAATATTCCACAACGTTGATATTCGTCGGCCTTTTTATGAATCGTTTTCAAATAAACGCTAGATGATCAATATTATACGTGCACGCACGCACATTACGACCGCGCACTGATAATCGCCCCGTTGATTTCCTCTCGGACTTTTACAGTGAAACCGAAAGAAGACATTTCACAAAACAGCTTATAACTTCATCAAACTTACTCCGATTATCCTACCACTGATAACACAGAGTCCTTACCTGACATCAGATGGTATCCAACTGGTATATTCCAATTCCTGATCACCATTCGAAAAAATCGATAAGTGTATGGATCCAACGCGACACAGTAGATCTCTATGATCCGCGGGGTTCTGAGGCTCCAGAATGAACTGTGGTAACCCCGGCTGGATCAGTGAACTGGAAAATGTGGAGTACCGGATTTTTTTCCCCATTCATTTTCATTGAGTCCATTCCAAAATCACTTATGTCATCTGGGAGACGACAGGGGGCGCTTTTTTCCACAGTGATCGTCGGCGCCCCTCGGCTATACTCGGGTAGGCTCGGGTGATGCAATAATTTTTCAGATCGCAAAAAAAAAAAGAAAATCCGAGAAATCTCGTGAGTGGCTAGCAACCACCTATAAAAAAACACGAGAAATTAACCTGCAGATTACACACATCAAGGCGCTCGAGGCAAACGTCGAGGCTAAATTCGATCGCATCGAGGCTAAATTCGATCGCATCGATGAGAAATTAGAAGAAGTCAAGAAAGCGATCGATGCACAGTCAAAGCGAATCACGACAGTGGAGATTTCGGTGACAGAAAACACAAAAGCAGTCAAGGCGAACGAAGGTATCATGACAGAGATGGGAGAAGAGATGGAAAAAGTGAAAGATGAATACCGGAGGGAAATAAAATTGCTTAAAAACGAAGTGATGGAGAGGCAACTAGAAACCCATCGTTACCACAGGCGGAATAACATCCGCATTGTGGGGCTTGATGAATCAGTGAACTGCGATGACATCAACTTTCCAAAAGAGTTATCAACGATTTTGGAAAACTCCGATCCAAACAAAGTGCCAGAAGTGGAACAAGTTTACAGAATTGGTTCCCAGGGGCAAAATATCAACGGGCCGAGAGTCATCATTGTCACTCTGCGGAAAACTACAACAAGGGATGAAATCATCAAATATGCTCGCAACCAACGTGGGAAGCTGAAGTATGGTGATAAACCAATATTTATCTACGAAGATTTGAGCAGAGAGGCCATCATCCGACGTCAACCATACAAAGTTGTGATGCAAAAGCTGTACATAGCCGGCCACAAGCCAAGGCTAGCATATCCGGCGCTGTTATCATTCTTGGACAATAACGGCCGCAGGTCAGGTCCATTTACACCCTTTGATGCTGAGGATTTCCTGAATCAAAATGCAGCAAATAACCCAAAGCATGACGGAAATGCCGGAATCAGTTAAGCCTCTCTCTAAATATATACCAGTGTTGGAATGACTTTATTGTGTTCATCAATGAGGTCATTCCACCAGTGTTGGAATGAAATTGTTGTGTTCATCAAAGTAGCAAACGATATGCAAGTCGTCTATAACAAAGTGTACTGTGTAGAATACGATTCATAATACATTATAATTTCAGTCTCTGGTCTCTGAGGGGACAAATAAATATCAATGCAAAAAGATCTATCTGGAATATTCTGGGTTTATCGCTCAAATGCCCTGGGTCTCTTAGATCATTCTGGAATGTAAAATAGTCTAGGCACTAGTATATTCTACAACCTTCTAGAATATAAGGCACCATGACAACGAAGCATACAACTCTAACAATAACATTCGGTGTGCATACACATAGCAGATAATAAATTAAATGAAGTGCAATCAGCCCTTAATAATAATACTTTAAAATTATCCACACATAAACGTATGAGCACAGCAAGGTTATTCTAACAATTTAAGTAATCACTCCATTAAAGGCACATTGAAGCGCTAAAAGGCGCTGCTTTTCTATCTTATCTAATCAGTTAAATCGGTTCTAGTGGCTTCTCCACGTTGATAATTATTTATCTCTTATTCCTTATCTATATCTTTCCATTGATTTTTATTTTATTAAATTTTTTCTTCTCATTACTCTATATTTTTTAAATATAATTTAACTTACATTGTTCTTTTCCAATGTTCTTCACATTAAGGTGTCAATATTACTATATATTTTTTAAATATATTGTAACTTACATTATTCTTTTCCAATGTTCTTCACATTAAGGTGTCAATATTGATCTACAATCTTTTCCTTTTTTTTTTTCCCCCACACGTTGGTGGAGGGTTCAAAGGAATATGTCGATAAAGGTTTATTCTCTTTATTTTATTTTTTATTTTTATCTTTAGGTTATTTATCACAATACTTCATTACAGTAAGGGAAGGTGCAAGACCAAAAGCGACATTCTATTGCAATAGAATGGAAATGTTAGATCCTATGGCAATGAGCATAGGAAAATTAGGATTACAATGCTCAGGTTGGGCAATCCGGTGGACCATGGGAGAAAGTCAATCGCGGAGGATGTGTTCTTGGAACACAGGCATGTTCGACTTTCTGGGAGAGGGGAAAATAGGGGATTTTTATTTGTATATATATATGTTTTTAAGCTCAGCTCTCAACGGGACCTCATTAATTGGATGTGCATCTATTGTAGCTTCATACTCCAGAAACATTACCAAAAACTACACGAAAACATGCATAGACTATGGCTAGTTTGAATATAATGGTATGGAACACCGGTGGGATAAACAAACAACACAAGCGCAAAAGCGTGCTTACACTGATGAAAAAAGAACATGTGGACGTGGCACTATTAAGCGAAACGCACATTTTAGAGGGAGACATAAATACGTTAGCGGATAACATATACCATAATATTGGTCACTCTTCTTTTGCTACGAGAACTAGAGGGGTAGCCATAGTCGTCAGACGCAAATTAAATATCGAATTGAAAGGGGTATGGTCGGATGCTGAGGGGCGCATAACTATAGCTAGGATTATACACAATAACAGGAAAATTGCATTGGCAGCGGTATATGCCCCGAATTTGTACGAAGTGGGTTTCTTCACTTCACTAACAGGAGAAATGTTAAACCATCCCGAGTACTCATATATAATAGGTGCGGATTTTAATGCCATTTGGAACCCAAGGATGGACAAAACTTACCTTTCCTTCTCCAGCGAACAAAAGAATTCATCTAAAGCATTAAAAGATTGGTCGAAATCAACAGGAGTAACTGATTTATGGCGTTCACTTAACCCCATGACCCGCAAGTACTCCTGTCGTTCGGCGAGACACAACACACTATCCAGAATTGATTACGTCTTTGCATCCCCGAGAATATTTGATAAATACGAAGTGGAAATGACACCCAATGCGCTATCAGATCACTGCTACTTAATCCTGAAAGCAACATTTGGTACACTATCTACCCGGGCCCCAAGATGGCGTTTTAATTCGATGCTGCTTAACAACAAGGAATTCATTACACAAATTAAAGAAGCTCTCACAGTATTCCTACAAGATAATGCTAACTCGGTGCAAGATCCCAGAATATTATGGATGTCGGTAAAGAATATGATCAAGGATTTCTCGGATAGATTTACCTCCATATTGCGCAAAAATCAAAACACAAAACTGTCTGAAATGGAAACGCTTTACTCAACGCTTTTTAATTCTTTAAAATACAACAACTCTACTAGACTAGATAACCAAGTTAACATTCTAAAGACCGAGATCAAAGCAATGTACAGACAAAAATCGGAATTGCAAATACGCAGCACTAGACAACAGCAGTACTTCCAAGGTTCTAAACCTAGTCACCTATTAGCCATGCGACTAAGAATTAATGCAAAATTTGCAGATATAACTGCCATTAGGAAACAACAAGCTCTAGTAACAGAACCCAAAATAATAAACGATACATTCAAAGAATTCTACTCCGATTTATATAACTCAGAAACGACCTTTGATCAAGACAAATTAGACACATATCTTAATCAAATTACTCTCCCTAAACTTACGGATGAAGAAGCTAAACAGTTAGAAGTACCGATCACATTAGAAGAACTCAAGAAGGCCATATCCGGAATGAAAAACGGCAAAGCTCCGGGAATTGACGGTATCCCATCAGAAATGTACATTTCTTGCTGGGACATATTTGGACCCTTATTACTAAATATGATCTTATACTCAGTCAAAGAGGGAAGCTTCATTGAACACCAAAATACCGCACTCATTTCAGTTCTTCACAAAAAAGACAAAGACCCCACTGAATGCGGTAGTTACCGTCCTTTAAGCCTCCTCGGAACCGATGTCAAACTGTACTCTAAGATATTAGCCATCAGATTGCAAAAGCATATGACGTCTTTAGTTCATACGGACCAAACAGGCTTCATAAAAGGTCGCCTGATCAATGATAACATAAGGCGAATACTGCACGTACTAGATACAGACAAAGAGGACATCACACCTAAGGCGATACTATCCCTGGATGCTATGAAAGCATTTGACAGGTTGGAATGGTCGTTTCTATGGGCAGTATTGGAAAGGATGGGGTTAGGAAAAGGTTTCATTGATATGATTAAAGTACTATACAAGGACCCATCGGCCATGATTACAACAGGCACAATCATCTCCAAAATCTTTCCGGTATCACGCTCTGCCAGACAGGGTTGCCCTCTTAGTCCCGGACTATTCAATTTATCATTAGAGCCTTTAGCACAATATATAAGACAATCCCAATCCATAGAACCAATCGTAATCAAGGGCACACAACAAAAAATTAGTTTATATGCGGACGACGTAATATTGTTCATGCAAAACCCCAACACCACATTGCCTCATCTGCTCAAGTTGATTGAGAACTTTGGTGATTTATCGGGATTTAAGATAAATTGGCCGAAGTCGGCTTTCCTTCCACTTAACACCCCTGCAAAAAAAGATATAACCCTCCCAGGTGCGATACCGATGGTAAAACATTTCAGATGCTTGGGAGTGGAAATATTCCCCACCATAAGACAAACGGTGAAGCACAATTACACAAAAATACAGAACAAAATCAAGGACGACCTGGACAGGTGGGCAAAACTTAAAAACTCAGTACAGGCAAGGGTATCAATAGTTAAGATGGATGTATTACCAAGAATCAATTTCTTCAGCTCAATGCTTCCGTTACCTCCTCCAGAGGGCTACTGGAAAAGATTACAAACCTCCACATACAAATTTATTTGGAATAACAAACCACCTCGCATAAAAAGATCCACCGCACAGAGAAGTAAAGCAGACGGTGGCATGGCAGTCCCAGATTTTTTACAATATTTTAATGCCTTCACATTAAGACCATTGAAGAAGATATGGTTTGACCCCGAGGCTTTGGTATCTTGGAGAAAATTAGAAGAAAACATAGTAGCCCCACAGAGATTGAAAGACATAGCATACACTAAACTTTCAATCAAGCATTGTGAGCGAGAATTTGGCCCAATAATAACCCATGCAATCAGGACATGGCGGGAAATACAAAGGAAATTTCCTAACAATCAAGTATGGCATAATCACACTCCCATATTCAATAACAATGCTCTCTTAATGGGAAAACGACCTATACGATTCCCTGTATGGGAAGAAAGAGGCATACACTCATTAGGGGATATTTTTAATAACAAGGGCCTCTGTAGTTATGTCGAAATATGCATAAAGTTTAACCTCACCGAGTCCACATGGCTTTTTTACATACAGTTACGACTTTGTATGAGATCTCACGGTGTTCCATTACACATACCAATTGAACACCACAGATACCACAAATTTTTCTATGAAAGAGATACATTGGGAGGTTTTGTATCAGGTTTTTATTATCAATTACTAACGTCCTCGTACGAAACCCTTCAACTAGACAATGTCTGGAGGAGGGATATACCAGACCTGGAAAATGACTTTGATTGGCAAGGAGCCTGGGCAAATGTCCGACTTACATCAAGGAACCCGGATCATCAACAAATCAATCTGAACTATATTCACAGGACATACTTGACTCCTATAAGGCTGTGCAAAATGGGGCTTATACAAGACTCCAAATGCTCCCAATGTACAAATGGGGACGAAGGAACATTTATGCACATGTATTGGGACTGCCCACCAGTTAAGGCATTCTGGAAAGATGTGTCCCAACAATTATCAATACTCGTATTTTGGAATATACCTGTACACCCCGCGGTATTGCTATTGAATGATGTTTTTGAGTTTGCAGTGAACCCACAACTAAAAAGATTGGTTTTATCGGGTATCACAGTAGCTAAAAAACTGATTGCATCACGTTGGTTTCAACCGGAAAAAATGTGCCGGAAAGTGTGGTTTCTTACATATCTTGATGTGATATATCAAGAAATATCAACAGCAAGAATTCTGGGGCTCAATGAATCCAAAATGTTAATGTGGTTAGAAGTGGTGGAGAGAATAAAAGCTAGCCTATAATGGTGATGTCTGGTTAGGAGTGAGGGATAATGGAGGTACTATCCAAGAGGGGGTCCGGGAGGGGGGGATTTGAGCTGGAGCATATGTGTGTAGGGTTTTAGAAAATAGGTATTAGGGGTATATTATATACTAACATTTATATAATTGTAACTTCGCTGGATATACACGGTATACGGTTAAAATGTTATTATTGACTATTTTTGTTTTATCCTGTTTCTGTACTTGCATATATTTTAACCACCTTTACTGAAAGTTTCATTATACATTGTGTGTTGAGTACTGACTTTTAATAAGTTTTGTTTTGCAATAATAAAAAAAATTAAAAAAAAAAAAAAAAAACACGAGAAATCTCGTGAGTGGCACTGAAAGAGTTACAATTGTACATCGGGGTGATCCCCATTTTGCATAACACTCTGGAGCTTCCCATTATTTGCTCCATGAAGATGTCTAGCGGGTCAGGGGTCAAGCCAACAATGGGACTTTTCCCTGGTAAATTAAAGACGAAATAAAATATATAAAGATGAAATCAAATAAATCATGTCAGGAAGATAGTTTAATTCAAAACCCTGACGTGTCCACTCCTGACGGAAGGACCACAGTAGCAGCAGCACGTGTGCCACAGCCGGACTACCTCAGAACGTCTTATTATCTCTTATCCGGACACCATCTCCTGGTAACAAAGTGGATTCCCCAGTGTAGATCTCGCCATGCAGGTTGTTTACCCTGTTTACCTTGTGCCGTTAGCTGCTCAAATATCCTGCAGCTTACTGGGGCTTAATTGCAGGAGCTGGCCCTCCTGTCCTGCAGGACGTTTTTCTTTTTTTTCTTTCCATTGTTTATGTTTAATGACTGTGCTGTGACGGCAGTCAGCAACGGCACTCCCTCTGGTCTAACAGGATAGGGCTCTCCACGTGAGCACAGAGAGATGACTGCTGACACCGTGGGAGGCGACAGAACACTGTTGAATGCCTGGTGGTGCACGTTTGTCACGGACGATGCTTTGCTACTTGAAGACGTATGCAGCTAAGTGCGGTGCGAGTGTAATGGGCAACGCCTTGTGTGACCAGTATTAAAGTTGCATGGGAGATCAGATTGCCAAAACAGTGGTAAACAGTGGTATCGCAGAACACGATAGTCAGAATGTAGATGTTGGTCCTGTTCTCTTCTCCCATCAGATAACCCAGTGCACTATAGTGTCTAGAAGTCAAAACAATGGACCGTGGCCATAAATCATCCGTAAATTAATCAACCCCAGGGTGATCCCACAATTCAATGTGAAACCTTGTAGCATTTCCTGTTAATTCTTGTTAGGTATGCTTGTAAATGCAATCTGATGGTCATTTGAAAAAGAATCAATGCTTAAGTTAACCCATATATATAATATATATATTTCTCTCAATGAATACCAGCTTATACAAAATGTGAATCAAAGGAAGGAAAAGGAAAATGGAGACACATATTCCTTCTTTTTTTTCAGCCGTCCAACGGTTTACAGACACGGATGAGATATTTTATTTGGTCTATTTTGATGTATTTAGATTTTATTTGAGGAGTGATTTTGAGACCACTTGCTTATTCCAAGGCATAGGAACAAACACCATGATGACAAAGAGTCCCGTGGTCAGGGTTCTGGCCGGGTTATGAGCTAACCGAAAGCAAACACAGGTCTTGAAACCAAAAAGGTTTGAATCCACAACATGCAGAACCATCATCCTCCAACACTTTGGATTCTGGAATCACGTGGCACTATTTTGTTTCTTGGAGAAAGCTGTGTATTATTACTACATGTATTACTATATGTATTGCTACGTGTATTACTACATGTATTACTATGCGCTGGAGCCATTTCACAGGTAATGGGGCCTTTCAGCTGGAAGGACGATGATTGCTGGAGGAAATGCTAGAGGACGATGATTTTGTGTTAGTGTACATCTTGTGGTGTGGATTAAAACATTTTGGTTTCAAGAGCCTGTTTCTGGGGCGGCTGGGTAGTGCAGCGGACTAAGCGCTCGCCTACCACCGCAGAGACACTGGGTTCGAATCCAGCTGTCAGCGGTACCTCTGGCTTGGTCAGTCGTCCCTACTAACACAATTGGCAAGTTTCAAGTTTCAAGTTTCAAGTTTCTTTAATAGTTGTCATACAGAAGTACAGAATACTTTTGTACAAAATGCTTCTTACTGTTGCGCTCCAGAGACTGTGCAAGACAAGATAAGTATGAAATAAAAACATAGTAAAATTAGAAGTAAAAAAAAAAGGTCACAGTGTTCAGTTTAGACATATGTACAATGTTCGATGCAGAATAGACGTAGTTACCATACAATATACAATACTGTGCAGTGTACTAATATACAATACTATATAGTGCAAGGCAGAAATGGAGAAATGGGACGAGGTGCAATTTAGGTACAATTCACAGTAGGTGTACGAGTTGTAGTGCAAATCCTTTATCAATAAATATAAAGTGTAAGTGTGTTTGTGTGATCTAAAGTGTGGAGAGTGGGTGCTGCAGTGTGTTGTTTGTTTGAGTGAGTGTGTGCGTGTGGGTGTGTGTGCTGTGTGCATTTGATGGTTGTTGCCTAGTGATTATTGTTCGTTTAGCGATTATTGTTCGTTTAGCAGCCTGATGGCCTGGGGATAGAAGCTTCTTCTGAGTCTTTCTGTGCTCGCCTTAAGACTCCGGTATCGCTTGCCTGACCGCAGCAGTTCAAAGAGGCAGTTGTTCGGGTGGCTCGAGTCCTTAATAATTCTCTTAGCCTTCCCCTTGCACCGCTTGTTGTAAATGTTCTGGAGGGTGGGAAGCCCCCCTCCAATTGTGCGTTCGGCTGAACGTGTCACTCTTTGTAGTCTGCTACGGTCTTGTGCAGTGCTATTCCCAAACCAGGAGGTGATGGTGTGTGGGAAGCGGGTGGGAAGCCGGTGGGGTATGTATCCTGGTCGTTGTAAACAGCGACTCCTACTGGTCGGTCGGGGCGCCTGTGAGAGTCCTCGCTGGCAGGTGAAAAGAAGCAGCTGGCTGACTCCACATCTGTATCGGAGGAGACATGTGATAGTCTTCAACCCTCCCTAGGCTGGCAAGTGGGGGGAAAATGCGTGCAACGACCAGGAAGGGAATTGGCATAACGACTAAATTGGGATGGGAGAAAAATAGAAAAAAAAGGAGGGAGAAAAAATAGAAAAAAATAGCCTGTTTCTGCCGCTTGCTGGCTGTCTAAAGCTTCCCGGTTCACTTGGAACCCAGCCAGAACTCTGACCACAGAACTCGGTAACTAAGCTAATAGCTTTGCATCCACTACGCTACTGGCAAATATTTCATATAACTTAAATGTCCAAAAAAATACAACATATCCCTTTAACACTGAGTGCCACGCGTATCACTTATCTTTACCGCTAGAATGCCAGCTTTATAGTCGTTTCCGCGATCATTTCACTATGTTTGTGAAGCTGTGTGTGTGTTCTGGATTATAGCTGTGAGGGCATGGAGCGGCTCATTTTGATAAACATTACTTGTAGTGCAACATGGGAATAATAGTTTGTTTCCACACACTGTAGTTTGTAGTTTATTACACGCTAAACATTGCGCATTTCCAAGATAATCCAGTATTTTTTCATAGATCGCGAGATCGTTTTAACTCAAAACTGTGATCGTGTTTGCCGAGCATGTTCTTCGTCCGGTGAAACACAGAACTGTGATCGTTAACATGTTTCAGAAAAAAAAATATATATATATATATATATATACCTAGAATGTAGAATAGAATAGAATGTACCTTACCTTAGCCAGAAGGTATTCCAAGAAGAATAATTCCAAGTGATCGCATCGCCATCGCGATTATCAGTGTATGTCTATACACGTTTCGATGGTCAAATACGCTTAGGCAACGGAATTTCGAGGCGATCAATGTGAATTTCTGTTCCAGCAGGAGGAGGGGCCACTACCAAGAAAAAAAAGTGAGGCTGTGTATCAACCCCAAGCCATTGCAGTTCAGACACGGACGATACTGCCACCTGGTGATAGCCGATCGGCATTGCAGTTCTAGTGTACGTGAGTGTGCCAAAATTATGCAGATCGCTCCGGGCAAGTCTGTAGAGCGGGGATCAAAGTAAAAAGATCAAACGATCCAAAAACGTAATATCTCGTTTTTGGCACTCAACGCTTCAAGTTTCAAGTTTCAAGTTTCTTTAATAGTTGTCATACAGGCGGTTAGGTGGCCGAGCGGAGATTGCGTTCGTCACCAGCCCCGGAGCTGAGCTGGATTTGCCTGTTCGAATCCAGCTCACAGCTCCGGGGTTGTCACCAGCTTGGCTGGCCGTCTGCACTGATACAATTGGCTGTATCAGAGGGTGGGAGAAGCTGGCGGGGTGGGTCCGGGTCGTTGTAAACAGCGACTCCTACAGTTCGGTCGGGGCGCCTGCTAAGCGCGGATTGGACGTGAGGGGGATAGTGTGGTCCTCCCACACGCTACGCCCTCTCAATGAGAATCCACGCTGCCAGGTGAAAAGAAGCGGTGATTGGCTGGACGTGTGTCGGAGGAAGCACGTGGTAGCCTCCACTCTCCCAGATGATCTGACTGTGGGGGGTAAGTGCGCAGCGACCAGGAAGGGACTGGGAATTGGCATACGACTAACATTGGGATGGGAGAAAATCGGAGGAAAATGGAGGGGGAAAAAGACCAATAAAAAAAATAAAAAATAGTTGTCATACAGAAGTACAGAATACTTTTATACAAAATGCTTCTTACTGTTGCGCTCCAGAGACTGTGCAAGACAAGATAAGTATGAAATAAAATAACATAGTAAAATTAGAAGTAAAAAAAATGAGGTCACAGTGTTCAGTTTAGACATATGTACAATGTTCGATGCAGAATAGACGTAGTTACCATACAATATACAATACTGTGCAGTGTACTAATATACAATACTATATAGTGCAAGGCAGAAATGGAGAAATGGGACGAGGTGCAATTTAGGTACAATTCACAGTAGGTGTACGAGTTGTAGTGCAAATCCTTTATCAATAAATATAAAGTGTAAGTGTGTTTGTGTGATCTAAAGTGTGGAGAGTGGGTGCTGCAGTGTGTTGTTTGTTTGAGTGAGTGTGTGCGTGTGGGTGTGTGTGCTGTGTGCATTTGATGGTTGTTGCATAGTGATTATTGTTCGTTTAGCAGCCTGATGGCCTGGGGATAGAAGCTTCTTCTGAGTCTTTCTGTGCTCGCCTTAAGACTCCGGTATCGCTTGCCTGACCGCAGCAGTTCAAAGAGGCAGTTGTTCGGGTGGCTCGAGTCCTTAATAATTCTCTTAGCCTTCCCCTTGCACCGCTTGTTGTAAATGTTCTGGAGGGTGGGAAGCCCCCCTCCAATTGTGCGTTCGGCTGAACGTGTCACTCTTTGTAGTCTGCTACGGTCTTGTGCAGTGCTATTCCCAAACCAGGAGGTGATGTTGCCGGTCAGGATGCTCTCTATTGTACATGAGTAGAAGTTCCTAAGGATCTTCTGACTGACTTGGAACTTCCTTAGGCGCCTGAGGAAGTAGAGGCGTTGTCGTGCCTTCTTCACAACACTGTCAATGTGTGTGGTCCATGTCAAGTCCTCGGATATGTGGGCTCCGAGGTACTTGAAACTGTTCACTCTCTCAACCGGTGCCCCGTCGATGCTGAGGGGGCTGTAGTCCTTGACCCCCGACCTCCTGAAGTCCACAATCATCTCTTTTGTTTTGCTGACGTTCAGGGAGAGGCAGTTCTCCTGACACCACTGTGACAGGTTCTCTACCTCTTCCAGGTAGGCCCTTTCGTCGTTGGCAGAGATCAGGCCCACCACTACTGTGTCATCAGCAAATTTGATGATGGTGTTTGTTGTGAAGGGCCAGATTAAACCGAATATATATATTTATTTATATATATATATTTAATTGTATTTGTATATTCTCTAATATTCCCTGATATCCCTTGTATATTCCTTGTACAATATGCATTGAATATCCATTCTAGCCTACTGAACATCCCATAATAGTCTCCATTCTACTATTGGTCGAGACCTTGGTGCCAGGCTGCCATACCCCTCAGACCCAGTTCAAACGTACCGCTCGACATGTACGAACAAGTCCTAGTTCCGCGTAGGAATTTGGCTACCGCACCACTAATGGGACTATTTGTTCATAGTGCGTATATATACTGCGCTACTAAAGTAGGACTTTCTTTTCAGTCCAGTTTCTTACCCTCCAATAGAGTCACAGACGTAAAGCCTCCCCGCGATGCCACGTGTGGGAGTAAGGCCAAGTTCGCCTACCATCGGTATTGAGACATCGTGTATATTAATATTTGAATAGTCATATTTGGCACTATATCGTCGAGTTGGACGTAGTCTATTAAGCTAATAATAGTCTGTTAATATATAGTGCTTCGTGCGGTGAGAATACTACCGTAGTCAGTACCCCATCGTTTCGGGCAGAGAACTGGCTGCTTACCCAGGGTGGTTGACCCCATGTGAAGCTGCACCCGAGGAGCCCCAGAGCCGACGAGCGAGTGGACCTGTATACCGGATTATTCTACCGACGACAGCCCGCCTTCCCAGGCACGGATTATGCTTTGGATACTTTGATTATTCTATGGATAAAGACCCCCGACACTACCGTGTGTTGGAACCCCCCCCCTGGAGAGGATACAAGGTGAGGAGACGCTCTGCAAGACGAGGTCTCTCCACATCTCTCCCCCGTGGACCGGAGAGAGCCGGCCCACAAAGAGTCCACCTGCTTTCATCTGTGGTCCAAGGATCGCCGGCGCATTGAACGGCACTACAGTGGGTTCTCCTGGGATACCCTTGGCCGGACGAGGCAGCTGGATTCTACCCCCCCCCCCCCCCCCCTCCTACTCCTGTCGGCTTACAAGCGACCGGATTAACCCCCTCTAGTGTATCCAGCCTATAATCATTAAAGTATCATTGCTGTTATTCCTTAACTATTCCAGGTCGTATATTTACCACCTGCGCCTTCAGAGATTGGACATTCTCTATTGATATACCGACGAATACTCCTTGCCATAAAAGTGCATACTATTTCAGTTCATAAATGTAATTAAGTGATTAAGTGTTTAGTCTACACACCATCGCTGTGTAGGCAATAAAGACTTGTTTCTAATTCGTACATTTGTGTTGGATCCGTTTCATCTACGTGAGAGTGTTCATGATAATATATTTATGCCGTGTACTGGGTGGCCGAATATTAAGTACAAAGGTAGTGGTAGTAAGTATCATATCTAGTAATACAGTCAGGGAATTGTACCCCTCAGTTACAATTGGTCCTTCGAGCCGGAGGTAATTAGTGTAATATTAATATAGTGTTATTAATATTGAAATGGCCTATTATGAACACTCCACGAAACGATCCTCCTAACCAACGCCCGCAGCGCGAACGACGGCTCCCTCAGTACTTAGAGGCTTATGCTGTCAGTCAACAACCTAGTCTTCTACTAACAGTAAACGCGGTAAAACTAGAAAGTAAAAGTATGTCTAACCCCAACGCCCAGACTACCCCGACCATAGAGGCCCCTACGGGCTCTAATGTAACTGACCAAGTTCACGGTGGGGACCAGTGGGAACCAGACATGACTTCACACCCCGCCAGTACTGAAGAAGTAGTCCCCGATGAGTCCCGGGAGGAATACAACGCTACCGAGAGAGAACTCGGCACGGAAGAAGACGGGGAGAGCACCGTGGAGATAGAGCTCCAAGGCTCCGCAAGGAGTACCCCGAGGGAAGGCTCCCCTATACAACCGCCTTCTCCCAGCGAGGCAGAGAGGACCCTACAGCAAATCAAATCAAATCAAATCAAATTTATTTATAGGGCCCGACAACACACGTTAATGTCCCCATGGGCCGTACAGGTCTTCTTTAAACAAGTCAAGAAGACAACATAACAATAAGTCAAGAACAGAACAAGAACACCATAGGGTCCAAACATTTTTTAGATGAATGCAAATAAATGAAAGAATGCAAACACTCCCAGACATACCCCACGCGAAGGTAAGGAAAAACTCACTAAAACCTAACAATAGGGAAAAAAAGCTCCACAGGCAATGTGGAGGAGAGAAACCTTAGAAGGGCCGTTCAAGGGGGGATCTCCCTTCTTAGATGTCGGTGATAGTAGTGTTGCAGACGGACAGTTGGTAAGCATGCACTCATGTGTGTGGTGAAACACAGATGAGTGCATGCAATAGCAACTGTACATTTTGAAAAATTAAAGATAGAGCTAATAGCGATAGCAACTGAACATTTTGAAAGATTAAAGATAGAGTTGATAGCGGATCTATTTGAGGCACAGGGGCGGCGCAAGAGGGTCACGTCCTCCCCGTCTTAGTCACGGGACATTCAACACTCCGGTCGTTGCTCAGGGACAGCCGGAGACAGGGGGAAGGGGGGTGGCGCAGAGAGGGTCGCGAACTCCCCGACATCATCGCGGGACATCCAGCACTCCGGTCACCACTACGAGACCTCCGAAGACAGGGGGGCACGCAGAGGGGGTCGCAATCTCCCGGCCTTCGTCACGGGACGTCCAACACTCCGGTCAACACTCCAGGACAGCAAGTCATAGGAAGACAGGGAGACGGGACAGGCGTTAGACAGCTCATGAGATTGTAGTAGGCGGACATAGCAATAGATACAAGTGGTAGGCATATATGTGAATGGAGTAGATATATGAAGTAAGCGTATTATGTGAATAGAATAGAAGTACTTAACCCAGCAATGAAACCGCGTTGACTGTTAATCTGTTAACAGTCTGTTAATCAGTTGACAGGACCACGGACAGACGGCGGTGAATAACTGATCCAATGCCTCGGAGGTGCATGTAGAGCAGTCACTACAAGCTTGGCCAAGACCCCGAGGCATCCATCACCTTGGTCAGCGCCAGGAGACGGGTACTCAGAGAGAAGGGGGAGGGAAGGGGGGGGGGGGGGGGGGGGGGGGGAGAGGGGGGGGGGGGGGAAGAGTTAGAGAGTTCCCATGTTTGTGGTGCTGCAAAGGAGCAGACATGTAGTACCCTGTAGTGCCATGTAGTACCCTATAGTACCCCATAGTGCCATGTAGTACCCCGTAGTATCCTGTAGTACCCTGTAGTGCCATGTAGTACCCTGTGGTGCCATGTAGAGCTATGTAAGCCATGTAGTACCCTGTAATGCCATGCAGTACCAAGTAGTACTCTGTGGTACCATGTAGTACCCTGTACCCTGTACCCTAACTAAACTACCCTATAGTAAACTACCCAGTGGTACCATGTACCATAACTAAACTACACAGATTAATCTAAAGGTCAGTCCCCGACCAGGTGAGATCAAGGTAGGTTGAAGGAGAGAGAGAAAAGATGAGTCTTAAGCAGGGATTTAAAAGCTTCGACAGAGCAGGCGCCCCTGATGACGGCAGGTAATTTGTTCCACAGGTAGGGAGCGCGGTAGACAAAGGCTCTGTGGCCGGCGGATTTCTTTTTAACCCTAGGGGTCGATAGAAGCCCCGCATTTTGTGAGCGCAGAGCACGAGCGGGCGAGTATCGGGAGATGAGATCAGATAGATAGAGCGGTGCAAGCCCATTTAAAATTTTGTAGGTGAGGAGTAGCACTTTAAAGTCAGAGCGGGCTTGGATAGGAAGCCAATGTAGGGCGGACAAAACTGGTGTGATGTGATCAAATTTTCTAGTTCTAGTTAGTATCCGTGCAGCCGCATTTTGCACGAGTTGAAGATTTTTGATGCTTGAATTAGGTAAGCCTGAAAAAAGTGCATTACAGTAGTCCAGACGTGATGAGACAAAAGCATGAATCAGGGTTTCAGCATCAGCCAGAGTTAAAATGGGGCGTATTTTTGCGATATTACGAAGATGGAAGAATGCAATTTTGGTGACATTTTTTATATGTGCATTAAATGAGAGGGAGGAATCAAAAATGACTCAGAGGTTTTTTATGGTGGAGCTCTGGGATACATGACAGGTATCAAAGTTGAGGGAGATGTCCTGAAACAGGCCTCTGTGGTTTGGGGGGCCAACAATTAACATCTCAGTTTTATCTGCATTAAGGAGTAGAAAGTTTTGCGACATCCATTTTTTGACGGCAAGCAAGCAGGCCTCAAGGTTTTGTAGTTGGGAGGAATCATTTGGCTTAATAGGTATATATAATTGGGTGTCATCAGCGTAAAAATGAAAGTTTATGCCAAATTTGCGTATGATATCGCCGAGGGGTAGCATGTAAATCGAAAATAGCAAAGGGCCCAGGACAGAGCCTTGTGGGACACCACATTGCACTGGGAGGGTCTCAGATGTTAAATCATTATAGACCACGCAGTGTGTTCTATCAGTTAAATAGGATTTAAACCAAGCTAGTGCGAGACCCCGAATGCCAACATGGTTCTCAAGCCGACCTAGAAGAATCGAGTGATCGATAGTGTCAAAGGCTGCACTGAGATCAAGCAATAAGAGCACAGAGGTGAGGTTTGAGTCAAGAGAGAGCAGTAAGTCATTTGTGACTTTGGTAACCGCCGTTTCGGTGGAGTGTAAGGCTCTAAAGCCAGATTGAAATGATTCATTAAGATTATTGTTTGATAAATGGTCAGTAAGTTGCGTTGCGACGATCCGTTCTAACACTTTGGATAGGAATGGGAGATTGGAGATAGGTCTGTAATTTTTCAAGATTAGAGGGTCGAGGTTCGGTTTTTTAAGTAATGGTTTAATGACGGCTGATTTAAAGGCCAGGGGCACCACGCCAGTAGACAAAGAGGTGTTGAAGATATTGAGTAGGGCAGGGCCTAGAGTTGGGAAGAGTTTTTTGATGAGAGTTGCTGGGAGAGGGTCAAACAGACATGTTGAAGGTTTAGCCGCGCCAACCAGTTTAGAGAGGGCACTAAGTGAGACGTTTTCAAGGCAGCATAGCGTATGACTGGAATCAAAGTCAGGGGGAATGCCCGTCAAAGGTTGGGAGGGACTCTGATTGTTGAGTAAAGCAACAATTTCATCTCTAATGAGGTCAATTTTCTTGGTAAAAAATGTCATGAATTCGTTAGCCGAGAACGCATGGTTTAGGGCACTTGGTTGTTTCTGCGTAAGTTTTGCAACTGTGTCAAACAGAAACTTTGAGTTGTTTTTGTTTTCATTTATGAGCCTGGAAAAATAAGAGGTTTTGGCAAGTGAGAGTGCCTTTTTGTAGTTACGTAAACTATCATTCCAGGCGAGGCGGAATACTTCGAGTTTGGTCGAACGCCATTTATGTTCAAGTTTGCGACAAGCCTTTTTAAAGGAGCGCGTTTCCTCCGTAAACCAGGGAGTTAGTTTTTGCGGAGCACGTTTAATTTTAGGTTTAAGGGGAGCGACAATGTCGAGGGTGCTACGAAGGGCGGCATTAAGTTTGTCTGTAAAGAGATCAAGGGGGCCAGAGTAAGAGAGGAAGGGAGAGAGGGTATCTGGTAGGCAGTTAACTAGAATTGGGACAGTTGAGGCGTTAATACGACGGCTCATGTAGGATTCTACACTGTCTGGGCGAGAAACCGTCAGATCAATTTGAAATTTGATGAGGTAGTGGTCTGAGAGAGCAGGAACATAGGGGGAGACGGTCAAATTTGACACAGTGAGACCGCGGGCTAGGACTAGGTCAAGGGTGTTCCCACCACTGTGAGTGGGTTGGTCAACGATTTGAATGAGACCGACAGAGTCAATGATGTCGGTAAAAGCCTTATTTAGGGGATCTAGAGTTTTATTGGAATGAATGTTAAAATCACCAACAATTAAAATGTTATCTGAGCGCATAACAAGCTCAGAGATGAAAGTTGAAAATTCATCTAGGAAGAGGGTGTAAGGGCCTGGGGGGCGGTATAGGACAGCCATTACAAAGGATGCAGTGGAGGTAGGAATCAGACCGCCACACTTTCTGTTGGGTGGAGAGGGATGCAACAGGAGCACCTCAAACGAGGAAAACTTACAGTTTGCGTCGGATGTAAAGTTGTGCTTAGAGTCATAAATTAGAGCAACTCCGCCTCCTTTCTTGGAGGTGCGTGCGATGTGGGAGCTACTAAAATTAGGGGGTGAGGCCTCGTTTAAGGGCAGAAAATCATTAGGTTTAAGCCATGTCTCAGTGAGGCCCAATAGGTCGAGACTATGGTCTGTTATCAGTTCATTTACCAAAAGAGCTTTGGTTGGCAGAGAGCGGATGTTGATAAGGCCAACCTTCACACTCTCTGTATACTTAGCAGCGCGGTTTTCAGCCATGTGGGTAGGTTTAATCGCAATTAAGTTGGCATGGTTTATCGCACAAGGACGAGCTGGGTAAAGCGGAGCGTATCGGGATATTCTAGTTTTGATTGGGTATACAGGTTTAGGGGTAGAGATAGAAAGAGAGGAGTGGGGAGCCTGGTGGAGGAGGGACCGAGCAAGAAAGGTATAAGGATTGGCAGGGTCCATCAGTTTAGCATGACTAGCAGGCTCGCTAAGAGCCTGCACCCTGGCATGCTTGTGGGGTGGCTGTCAGCCCGAAGCTATAATCTTGTCTATATTGCGAGATAAGAGAGAGGCGCCTTGCATGTTAGGATGCACGCCGTCCTTTCTCAGCAAGCCAGGGCGCCCCCAGAAAGAGGACCAATTATCCACGAACCCTAAGCCCTGTTCTTTACAGTATTTTTCCAGCCATCGGTGTAGAGAAGCTGTCCTACTCACGAACTCATCATCATGCCGGTTTACAGGCAGGGGGCCAGAGAAGATTACTCGATGCCGACTCATCTTTCTGGCGAGGTCAGAAAGCCTAACTATGTTGATCTTTGTGACCTCAGAGACTTTCATCCTACAGTCATTATTTCCGACGTGTATAACAATATGGTCGAATTTATCTTCAGTGGGTGTGATACGTGGGTTACCTTTTGCCTTGACTATGCTATTCGCCAGAAATCTCAGGTTGGCTTCAATGTCGGTAGCTCTGGCTCCCCCATAACATTTGATCTCGGCTGGCTTGTCTAGCAAAATATGCCGGGTGATGGAGTCGCCAATCACAAGGACGGAACGACGGGGTTGCAGTGGAACCGGCTGCGTACTGGGACCGGAACCCGCAATACGTGTAAAATCATGTTGCGGAGCAGGTGCTGTTGAGGCCGAGGCCGAGGGGTTACACTGCCGCTTCGTAGTGGGCGCAAAGGCCTTGTCCTGAGCACTATGTCTGGGACTCTCCAGACGAGAAGACCCCGCTAGAGGCTCCTCAGAAAAGCCTGTAGTGTCCAAGACGTCTAAAGCTGACTGTTTTCCTGACTCAAGTTCAAGGACACGACTCTCTAACAGAGTTAACCTTTCTAGGAGAGAGGGACAGACAGGACAGACAGAACACATAGCCATGTTTACACCAGGTAGAGCAGGAACAAATAAAGATACGAAGTACTATGGATCAACTGCTAAAGGCTATGTGTATGAAGCCGATTGAAGGTTTAGCTAATGAGCTAAAACCAGTGGGTCGAGTAAGTTGACAAGCTAACAAGGCAAGACCAGAAAATGCAGGTACAAAGGAGTGGCCTGCTAGAGGAGGGCAGGTGAGGGGCAGTAGATACTCTGATGCACTCGGTTGCCTCCTCGGTTAACTCCAGCAGGAAAACTCCAAGTCTTTGTCTGTCTTAGTCGGTCGCCGGCGCTCTGCTGGCGCTTCGATAGACTACACTTAAATCCCTATTGAATATTGTCCCACACCTGTAGGGGGCTAGTCTCTGACTGATTGGACTAATTAGCACAGGCTGCTCAAGTCAAACCCAATGGGGTTGCACAGAGCCTGATTGATTAACAAACAATTATCAAAATATACAATGGATTGAGTACTAACTTACATTACTCAGCAAGAACACAGTGAAGTCAGCTCAGGTTTTAGAGAAATGTGTGCACAGGCAAATGTATTTAAACAAGCTTTGCCTCTGACTGATTGGACTAATTACCACAGGCTGCTCAAGTCAAACCCAATGGGGTTGCACAGAGCCTGATTGATTAACAAACAATTATCAAAATATACAATGGATTGAGTACTAACTTACATTACTCAGCAAGAACACAGTGAAGTCAGCTCAGGTTTTAGAGAAATGTGTGCACAGGCAAATGTATTTAAACAAGCTTTGCCTCTGACTGATTGGACTAATTACCACAGGCTGCTCAAGTCAAACCCAATGGGGTTGCACAGAGCCTGATTGATTAACAAACAATTATCAAAATATACAATGGATTGAGTACTAACTTACATTACTCAGCAAGAACACAGTGAAGTCAGCTCAGGTTTTAGAGAAATGTGTGCACAGGCAAATGTATTTAAACAAGCTTTGCCTCTGACTGATTGGACTAATTACCACAGGCTGCTCAAGTCAAACCCAATGGGGTTGCACAGAGCCTGATTGATTAACAAACAATTATCAAAATATACAATGGATTGAGTACTAACTTACATTACTCAGCAAGAACACAGTGAAGTCAGCTCAGGTTTTAGAGAAATGTGTGCACAGGCAAATGTATTTAAACAAGCTTTGCCTCTGACTGATTGGACTAATTACCACAGGCTGCTCAAGTCAAACCCAATGGGGTTGCACAGAGCCTGATTGATTAACAAACAATTATCAAAATATACAATGGATTGAGTACTAACTTACATTACTCAGCAAGAACACAGTGAAGTCAGCTCAGGTTTTAGAGAAATGTGTGCACAGGCAAATGTATTTAAACAAGCTTTGCCTCTGACTGATTGGACTAATTACCACAGGCTGCTCAAGTCAAACCCAATGGGGTTGCACAGAGCCTGATTGATTAACAAACAATTATCGAAATATACAATGGATTGAGTACTAACTTACATTACTCAGCAAGAACACAGTGAAGTCAGCTCAGGTTTTACAGCAGGTTTTACAGCAGGCCTTCCTCATCAGCCTGAACGCCGCTGCTGAACGCGACCGACTGCAGATCCAGCAGCGAAGCGAACACGAGCAGATACGTCTAGAAATAAGACGCATTCAGATGGAAGAGAATGTGGCCCGAGAACGAGCCGGTGCTCAACGGGACGCAGCGCGCGACAGACAGCAGTCGCAACTAATAGAACAGCTGATCAGACGGACAACACCCTCTCCCTCCGCCAGAGGCTCCAGGAACTCGTCTAGACACACCTCCATGGCGGCATCCCCTAGCCGAGTAAACAACCCTGAACTTGACCAACAGACGAGGTCTATACCCCCCACAGACCACCTCCCCCCACCGGTCCAAGCGAGACCTAGCAACCGGGAAGGAGCAGCATATCCTGTGGAGAGGCTAAACCAGAGACTACAAGCACTGGATGACCTAACTGAAGACGAAGAGGAAGAGGAGGAGAACCGCGCCCGAAGACAGCACAGTACTCTACCGGACCAGGAGGTCCGGTACAGCCCAGGCTATACTCCCGCGGAGCTGCGCTACAGACCCCCGACTCTATACACGGGTGAGCACGACGCACGACCCGCACCGAGGAACAGCACCTGGACAAGCGGGCCATGGTACACTGCCGGTACCAGCCCATACCAAGGAGCGGGAGGAGACTCGCCTAGGAGGCCTCTCCCCCAACGCTCGCCGATGTATCCACAGTCAGCGTCATACATTGGCACGCCTATGGTACCCGACTTCACCCAAGAGAACCGGGCCCAGTATACAGAACTCCGCATGTGTCTGGAGACCATGTTGGTGGATGTATTGGATGAACGCCACAAATACGCCATCCTACTGCAGCACTTAAAGGTACCCCGCGCACATAATATAGCGCTCGCCTACGCGACTTCCACCACCCCATACACAGCAGCGCTGGTAGCATTGGACCAGAGGTATGGGCGCATATGGGATTACGTGATCCAGGAGATCCGACACATCGACCGCTTACCCCCAGCAATAGACAATCGAGCACTGGACGACCTGTCCATCAGAGTGCAGTCCCTGGTAGGGATGTTGGGAGCGCAAAGAGAGAAGGGGAGGCATGAACTTTACGCCAACTCAAATGTGGAAAGGATTCTGGAGAAGCTGCCGCCCGCTCGTCAGGAGCGCTTTAGGCGGCAGAGGGACCACAGAGACCCGAATGGCCCCGAACCGAACCTCCTCGATCTAGCAGACTTCCTGGCGAGAGAAGTCAGCAGCCTACGGCTAGATACATTCGGACGGAGCACCCCTGGCTCCAGAGAAGGAACCAGACGACTAAATGATGGAAGAAGATCGGTGACTGTGATGCACCAATCGGAGTCAGTACCGAGCAGCAGGAGCCACAGTACCCCCTCCAGAACGGAGAAGTGGAAGATAGTGTGCCCCTACTGTGAGAAAGAACACTGGCTAGCGCAATGTGACTCCTTCCCCAAGCTGAACGCGGAGGAAGCAGGTCAATGGATAAAGTCCAACAAGCGCTGTTTTCGCTGTGCGCGCTCACACATGGCAGCCGAATGCCGCTTAAAGAAAAGGTGCACCAAGTGCGATGGAGCCCATCTGGACATACTTCACGACAGTAACAGACGGCGCCCTTCACCTGCACCATCCAGCCGCAAAGCGAGCGTCATGTACATCGATCCCGCCAGCAGCAGTGGAGCCCGAGTACTCCTAAAAGTAGTGCGTGTGACACTAAGCTACCAGAATAAAGTCCTGGACACTTACGCCGTCCTCGATGACGGGTCAGAGAAGACCCTGCTGCTCGCCTCCGCTGCGGCCCAGCTAGGGCTGCGGGGAAGCGAAACCCAAATGACAATTCGGACAATAAGACGAGATTTGAAGACGATAAAGGGCGAGAATGTCTCATTCTCTATCGCAGCAAGCGGCCAGCCTGAGCGACGGCACCAGATTACAGACGCTTTCACCAGCCAAGAAATAGGACTGTCGCGGTACACATACCCCGTCGCCAAGCTGATGGAGAAATATGTACATCTGCGCAAGTTACCGATCCCGCTCATAGACAATGCTATGCCGACCCTGTTGATAGGCTCCGACCATGCAGACCTCATTGTCCCGATAGACCGGGTTCATACCGGACCCCGAGGCTGTCCTGCAGCAGTCGAGACCCGTTTGGGATGGACTCTCCAAGGCCCGCTCGCCAAATCTCTCAACCGAAGTACAACCACTAGATGTCTCCACTCCCGAGTCACAGAGGGAGAAACCGCACTCCTGCAACACGTAGAGCGGCTATGGAGCTTGGAACAAATGCCCTTTAAGAATGGAAAGAAAGACATTCGCTCTAAAGATGACATTTACGCCATTCACCTCCTCGAGACAGGGACCAAGAGAGTCCCGGTCAACGGCGTGTTGAGATACGCCACGCCACTCCTGCGGCGAGAAGGAATGCCTACTTTCCACGCCAAGACAGACGCCATAGAACGGTACCTGCTGAACACGGAGCGGCGCTTAGCCAAGAACCCCGCCCAAGAGAGTGTATACCGCGCTGAGATTGAGAAGCTCATCACAGCGGGACACGTCACAAAGATGGACATTAAAGAGGCTGACCAGACCACTGAATCGTGGTACGTGCCCCACCACAAGGTCCATCACAACGGTAAAGACCGCATAGTATTTAACTGCAGCTACCAGATCGGATCCCAAAATCTGAATAAAGAGTTACTGCCCGGTCCCACACTCGGCCCCTCCCTACTCGGCGTTCTACTCCGCTTCCGCCAAGAAAAGGTGGCCATCAGCGGGGACATTAAAGGAATGTTCCTGCAGGTGAGATTAGTAGAGGCGGACAAGCCCCTGTTACGGTTCCTATGGAGAGAGAAGCCAGGAGATGAGCACCCAGCCATCTACCAATGGGAAGTCCTCCCCTTCGGAACGACGTGCAGCCCCTGCTGTGCGACATTTGCACTACAGAAACATGTAGCAGAGGACCCAGCAGCGGACGAAGAGGTCCGACACAGCGTAAAGAACAGCTTCTACGTAGACAACTGTCTACAAAGCCTTTCAACCCAGGAAGAAGCCGAGGCTCTCCTGATTAAACTCCGCGCCTCATTGATCAAAGGCGGCTTTGATCTCAGGCAGTGGGCCAGCAGCGATCCGCAAGTACTGCGCAGCCTCTCCTCCGAGGACAAGGCAGCCAGCAGCGAGACCTGGATGGCTACAATCCCGGGAGAAGCCCAGGAGATGACCCTGGGATTGGTGTGGCGATTCAAAACAGATTCGCTTCACTACAGACACAAGCCCCTGACTACGGAGCAGGGAAGGCCGGCGGCGGCACCGACCACCAGACGGAGTGTGTACACAACACTCGCCCGACAATATGACCCGCTAGGATGTATTCTACCGTACACCACCAGGGCAAAAATGATTGTACGAGCATTGTGGGACAAGGACCAGGGCTGGGACGACCCCATTCCCGCACACCTTGAATCCACCTGGAGAGAGTGGGAGATGGAGCTCCACTCACTCCCAGGCGTTAATATGCGCCGAAGCTACTTCCCACCCACGGTGAGGCCAGAGACATGTAAAATGGACTTGCACGTCTTCAGTGACGCCTCAGAGGTCGCATACGGATCAGTAGCCTACTTGCGGGCCCAAGACCAAGGGGGAGAGATCTACACAGCATTTGTCCTCGCCCGCTCGAGAGTAGCCCCACGCAAGCAACAATCTATCCCACGTCTAGAGCTCTGCGCAGCCCTAGCCGGAGCGCACCTAGCCACGCTCATCCAACGTGAGCTCACCATACCGGTGTCTAGAACAATCCTGTGGTCAGATTCCACGACGGTACTCGCCTGGATCAAATCGGACTCATGCAAGTACAAAGTCTTCGTGGGAGTCAGAGTCACCGAGATTCAAGACCTAACCGAAGAGTTAACCGGAGAAACAGAGTGGCGCTACGTTGATACAAAACAGAACCCAGCTGACGTCATCACCCGGGGGATGCCCCTGGATGACCTCACCCGTCGCAATGTCTACAGTGACGGCCCCGCATTCCTAAGACTCCCGGAAGGACAGTGGCCCATGCCTATCCCGAGGGCAGCAAGTCCAGAGGAGGTGGAAATTAAGAAGTCTGTGTTCTGTGGATTGAGCACCGTAGCCTCCACCGACCCTAACATAAACGATTGCACGTCCATCGAGAGTGCACAACAAAGAACATTCCTGCGGTACCACCCGGAGTGCAAGTCCCCCGCTGATATGTCAGCGGCTAACTACGAGGAAGCAGAATTGCTTCTACTGCAGCGAGCCCAGAGAGACTCGTTCCCCGATGAATTGGCCTGTCTACAGGGAGGAAAGCCCGTCCCATCCGACAGCAGATTAATTCACCTGGCCCCCGAGAGCGACGCTCACACCCTCATCAGAGTGGGTGGTCGCCTACGCAGAGCCCCCAATCTACCGGATGACATTAAATACCCGATCGTATTGAACAGCCGACACAAGGTCACAGAGCTGATTATAAAGAAATACGATGAGGATGTACATCACGCAGGAGCAGAAAGAGTCTTCGCGGAAATCAGACGTCGTTACTGGATCCTACAAGGAAGAGAGGCGGTACGACGCTTCCAACGAACATGTCTAGACTGCCGCAAGTGGCGCGCGCAGCCCAGCATACCAAGGATGGCTGACCTTCCTCCATGTCGCCTCCGAATCGGTGACAAGCCATTCCACTCAACGGGTATGGACTGCTTTGGCCCGCTGCACATAAAGAAAGGAAGAGGAACCGAGAAGCGGTGGGGTATTGTATTCAAATGCATGACCACCAGAGCGATACACATTGAGCTTCTCCCGACCATGAGCACAGACTCATTCCTTATGGCCTTCCGTAGATTCATATCACGGAAAGGAAGACCGTCTACCCTATTGTCCGATCATGGGACAAACTTTAAAGGCGGCGAAAGAGAGCTGAGAGAGAGCTTCCAAGCTATGGGCCCAGAACTTAAGACCCACCTCGCTCCAGCACAGGTTGATTTCCAATTCAACCCCCCAAACGCACCCCACTTCGGTGGCACTTGGGAACGAGAAGTGCGCTCCATAAAGACAGCCCTGTACGCAGTACTTGGGGCCCAGACTGTGGCGGAAGAAGTCCTAATGACAGTCCTCACGGAGATTGAGGGAGTACTTAACTCGAAGCCCCTCGGATATGTCTCCAGTGATGTGGCGGATATCGACCCAGTTACCCCCAACACACTCCTGATGGGGCGGCTAGATCCCACATTACCCCAGACAATGTACCGGCCTGAAGAAGCGAACGGCCGACGAATGTGGAGGTACAGCCAAGTATTAGCCGACAAGTTTTGGAACAGTTTCCTACTGCACTACCTACCGTCTCTACAGACCCGCCAGAAGTGGGTAAAGGAGAGAGACAATTTGACAGAAGGAACAGTCGTCATGATTATTGATCAATCACTGCCCAGAGCTATGTGGCCGGCCGGCCGCGTAAGCAAAGTGATCACCGGTGCCGACGGCAAGGTCCGAGCAGCTGAAGTGCTCGTCCAGGGTCGCACTTACACCCGTCCCGTGGCAAGGCTCATAGAACTGCCTCGACTCCCAGACACAATCGATGATGACCATGACCCTACAACCCTATGACTTTGTGAAGTTGACTGACCCCTACAGCAAACCCTTATGTGTAAATAGACAACGCGATTAATCTGTCTCCGTTTAACTGATTAGGTCTGGGACCTATTCAGGGGGTGGCTGTTGTGAAGGGCCAGATTAAACCGAATATATATATTTATTTATATATATATATTTAATTGTATTTGTATATTCTCTAATATTCCCTGATATCCCTTGTATATTCCTTGTACAATATGCATTGAATATCCATTCTAGCCTACTGAACATCCCATAATAGTCTCCATTCTACTATTGGTCGAGACCTTGGTGCCAGGCTGCCATACCCCTCAGACCCAGTTCAAACGTACCGCTCGACATGTACGAACAAGTCCTAGTAGTCTATTAAGCTAATAATAGTCTGTTAATATATAGTGCTTCGTGCGGTGAGAATACTACCGTAGTCAGTACCCCATCGTTTCGGGCAGAGAACTGGCTGCTTACCCAGGGTGGTTGACCCCATGTGAAGCTGCACCCGAGGAGCCCCAGAGCCGACGAGCGAGTGGACCTGTATACCGGATTATTCTACCGACGACAGCCCGCCTTCCCAGGCACGGATTATGCTTTGGATACTTTGATTATTCTATGGATAAAGACCCCCGACACTACCGTGTGTTGGAACCCCCCCCCTGGAGAGGATACAAGGTGAGGAGACGCTCAGCAAGACGAGGTCTCTCCACATCTCTCCCCCGTGGACCGGAGAGAGCCGGCCCACAAAGAGTCCACCTGCTTTCATCTGTGGTCCAAGGATCGCCGGCGCATTGAACGGCACTACAGTGGGTTCTCCTGGGATACCCTTGGCCGGACGACGCAGCTGGATTCTACCCCCCCCCCCCTCCTACTCCTGTCGGCTTACAAGCGACCGGATTAACCCCCTCTAGTGTATCCAGCCTATAATCATTAAAGTATCATTGCTGTTATTCCTTAACTATTCCAGGTCGTATATTTACCACCTGCGCCTTCAGAGATTGGACATTCTCTATTGATATACCGACGAATACTCCTTGCCATAAAAGTGCATACTATTTCAGTTCATAAATGTAATTAAGTGATTAAGTGTTTAGTCTACACACCATCGCTGTGTAGGCAATAAAGACTTGTTTCTAATTCGTACATTTGTGTTGGATCCGTTTCATCTACGTGAGAGTGTTCATGATAATATATTTATGCCGTGTACTGGGTGGCCGAATATTAAGTACAAAGGTAGTGGTAGTAAGTATCATATCTAGTAATACAGTCAGGGAATTGTACCCCTCAGTTACAGTGTTGTTGTTCCGCTGTGCTACGCAGTCATGTGTGTACAGGGAGTAGAGGAGGGGGCTCAGAACACAGCCCTGGGGGGCCCCTATGTTGAGCGTGATGGATGAGGAGGTGCAGTTGCCGGCTCTTACCACCTGGGGTCTGCCCGTCAGGAAGTCCAAGACCCACTGGCAGAGGTCATAGTTCAAGCCCAGGTCCCTGAGCTTGGCTATGAGTTTGGAGGGGACTATGGTATTGAATGCTGAGCTGTAGTCGATGAACAGCATTCTCACATAGTTCCCCTGCCTCTTGTCCAGGTGTGATGCTGCTGTGTGCAGCACATGGGCTATGGCGTCCTCCGTGGACCTGTTGGGGCGATATGCAAATTGCAGAGGGTCCAGGTTGATGGGGAGGGAGGAACAGATGTAGCCCTTCACTAGCTTCTCAAAGCACTTCATGGCTATGGAGGTGAGGGCTACAGGGCGGTAGTCGTTGAGGCAAGCGGGCGTCTATTTTTTGGGTACAGGGATGATGGTGGACTTCTTCAGACAGGTGGGGATGACAGCCTGTTCCAAGGACAGGTTGAAGATGTCAGTGAATACCGGGGCCAGTTGGTCGGCACAGACTTTTAGGACGCGGCCGGGGATGCCGTCCGGTCCTGCTGCCTTCCTGATATTCACTTTTTTAAAGATCCGTCTCACCTCATGCTCTGTTACCCTGAACACTGAGTCTCCATCAGCAGACCCCCCCCCCCCATTGCCGTGGTTTGTAGGCTGGTGTTGTTATTCACAGCCTCAAACCTCGCATAGAAGGAATTGAGATCATTTGCTAAGGAGATGTCACTGTTCAGTTTGAGGGGGGTGCCTTTGTAGTCTGTCATTGTTCTGAGGCCCTGCCACATGTCTCTAGAGTCAGCCTGTTCAAACTGAAGTTCAACTTTATCCCTGTAACGCCGTTTTGCCTCTATTACTGCTCTCCTGACGTTGTATCTTGCCATCTTGTGTTCTTCCATGTTGCCTGTCACCAGCCCGGTGTTGTATGCTGATGTGCGCACTTTCAGAGCCTCACGGACGGATTTGTCTACCCAGGGCTTTTGATTTGGGTAGATTTTAATTTTGGTGGAGGGGATTGTTTCTTCTACCAGAGTACAGACATAGTCAATCACCGTTTCGGTGTATTCGTTAATATTGGCTGTGTTATCACGGAATACACTCCAGTCTGTGCATCCAAGTGCAGCTTGGAGTGACTCGTCGAGTGACTTGTCGAGCAAACATGTAATTTCCGTTTTTGGCACAGAATGTGTTAAGAAGCTAGGATAATTCCTTCTTGCTGCATTCTAAATAAGTGCTCTGGAGAGGGTGACACTCTGGTTATAGACATTCTGACTGCATTCTAAATAAGTGCTCTGGAGAGGGTGACACTCTGGTTATAGACATTCTGACTGCTCGGAATTTATGAATGGTCCATGCCAGAGTATGCCGGCAATTTACAAATGCAATGTTTGGACACTTTGCAATAAGGGATTAGTATGAAAGAAGTAATGACGTCAAAGAAGGACTCAGCCCCATTCATCCTTTTCTCTAAGGAATGCTACTTACTAATGAGAAGTAAAGCTCATTCCAGAATTATTCAAAACAAAGCTAAGAATGTTGTAAAAGATACACAAACCCAAGCAATATGTTACAGGCTATAGAGTGATGGATGTATGTAAATGTAAATATGTTACAAGCTATAGAGCGATAGATATGGATGTATGTAAATGTAAATATGTTACAAGCTATAGAGTGATAGATATGGATGTATGTAAATGTAAATATGTTACAAGCTATATAGTGATATATATGGATGTATGTAAATGTAAATATGTTACAGGCTATATAGTGATAGATATGTATGTATGTAAATGTAAATATGTTACAGGCTATAGAGTGGAAGATATAGATGTATGTAAATGTAAATATGTTACAGGCTATAGAGTGATAGATATGGATGTATGTAAATGTGAAATATGTTACAGGCTATAGAGTGATAGATATGGATGTATGTAAATGTAAATATGTTACAGGCTATAGAGTGATAGATATGGATGTATGTAAATGTAAATATGTTACAGGCTATAGAGTGATAGATATGGATGTATGTAAATGTGAAATATGTTACAGGCTATAGATGGACTGTACAATTTAAAGAATAATTTAGGCCTATATTCTTGTAAATCCAGTTGTTTAGATTTATTAAAGAACACATTAGGTTTATTAATGTGTAATAGATGGGTATCACAATTATTGGCAATTATTAGCAGTTTGTGGTAAAAAAAAAAAAAGTGCCTCAACGCATCTCTGCTTCAACTGTGACTTGGGGCGGGCGGGCGTCGACCTTCAGATCATCACCGCTTTCAAGTTCATCATGAAATGCATTCACAGGGAGATTGTGCCCGATACTGATACCTTTGCTTGTGTTTAATACAATTTAAGGGTTTTTCTTTTAGGCCTTTTAAGGCTACAAATAGAGCACTCTATTGTTATCAGTCTATTTTTATACTGTTGTTTAGTAACTTACAAAAGCGAAGTGAAAAATATTGTGTCGAAATATCATGATATGATGTTTTGGCCATATTGCCCACCCCTAATTGACCAATTTGACTCATGAAGACTTGTGATATTATATTCCCATTAGTGTTCTGCCTTTACAAGTCTGTTGCAATGAAAATAAATAAACAATAAAAATGGGGTTGAGTTAAGAGCAACACTCAAATTCGGTCCTTTTACAGTTTTGCATAGTAGTATATCTTCCGTTTTCTTTGCTCTATAGAAGGTAGATTATTTTACCACTCATAGTGTTTGATAAAAAAATAAAAAAAAAACGTGAAGGGATAAAACCTTTTGAGAGCTCACAGGATCATAGAAGAAGTAATATCGCGGGTCTATTCAAGAGCAGCTTAAGTGGTGGAAGAGATTTGATTTGAGGCGCAGGGTGGGTCTAAAGGATATACATTCCTCCCTGCGAGAGATTTAGGAGTCAGAGTCTGAGTTAAGATGTGTGGAGGGGGGAGAAAAAAAAAGAAGCTGAGACTATGAGCCAAGGTGGATCATCATGACTAGCGTTTGCAGCCCCGTAGCCCATACAAGGCCTGGGTCTGTCCGCCGCCGGGCAGCGTGGCTGTGATGAATGTTCCTCTCCAGCTCCGTCGCAGCCCAACGCCCCGACAGCTGATCTCTCCTCCCTTATCCCACCCCATCGTGGCACCGGGACAATAGTTTACCTCTGTCTCGCGGGGCTCAGGGTACAATCTGCAAAAGTTGTCAGCCAAGCTCGCCAAGAATCCTACCACGTCGAGCCGCGATGAAAGATGGCATCGTTTGACTCATTAGGGAGCATTCCTCAGCTGTTTCTGCGGCCTCCAGCCCCTTCCCCCCTCTCTCCCGAGTCTAACCCATGGAGCAGGTGGAACATGCTAATAGGCCATGTTGGTAGGAATAAAGGGGAGCTTTATAAGCCCGGTTTGCCGGGACTAACGGACCCCTCAGCTCTGGACATGCAGCTGTGGAGGGTTTACAGATGGTCCTTTCTGTCCCCTGATCTCTGCAAGAGTATATTTGGCTGCACTGCCACCTGCAGGTGTTTAAACACACTTACACAGGGAGGGAGGGAGGGAGAGAGAGGGGGGGGGAGAAGGGGAGAGAGAGGGAGAGCAAGCTTGAGAGAGATAAAGACAGATAGAGATGGGGGGAGAGATAGATGGAAAGAGAGATGAATATACAGAGACAAAGAGAATGGATAAGAGGAATAATAGAGGCAGGGGGAGGGAGAGAGAGAACTTTGTTGAGTCCTCATCTACCAGATCTGTCTAGGCAGCATCCATTAATCTTGTACCTACTGTAGGAAGGAAAGTAAGTAAGGCTGAGACTAACCTCTCCTGCGGTCCCCAGGGAGCTGAAACTAAGAAACTACACCCCTGAGGATGTGGAACTGAAGGTGAGGCAGGTGCCCAAAGCCAAGCCTGCGTCAGGTGAGTACACCTCGTTGTGTACCGATAAACAAAACAACCAAGCAACCAGTTTCTAGTGCATTTAGGTAGTAGTGTTGGTAGGAAGTGGGGATTACTCTTTACACTACTCTTACAGACAGTGGGTTTGGAAGTGATCATGTGTTGTTGTGTGTCTGATTGTTTGACTCACCTGTGTTTTCAGTGGAAGATAAAGTAAAGGAGCAGTTAGACGCAGCGAACCCAGAGCCCATCATCGAAGAAGTGGTAAGAGTTTGTCCCTTTTTGTCACATCTGATCGTCTTTATTTTGTGTCTGACTCTTAACCACCAGAACCTGCACAGATGTATGACCTATATCATGCCAGTTAGGCTACCTTGTATATACTGCACCTTGTGTATACTGTTTACTTTTACTCTTACTCATGCACCTTTGTTTACATTGTTTATTTTTCTCATATCTTTATATTCAGAGTTAATTAAATTGTTTACACTGTTTATTTTTTTTCACATATTTTTATATTCAGATCTAATTTGATTGCCTATATTTATGTCTTTCTACTATTAACCTGCCCATACCTGTACCTCCCCTGCCCGAATTTCCCCAAGGGGATCAATAAAGGAATATCTTATCTTTATTTTAGTGGGGTCTCTTTTCTTCGTTTTCTTTTTTTGTTGAGCTGTTTTCTTTTCTCTCTTCAGGATTTGGCCAATCTTGCTCCGAGGAAACCAGACTGGTAAGGCCCTCTTTCGATGGGCTGTGTCATACATGACATCACTGTTATACATCTTAATGTTCTGTTAGACATGTGTGTTGACGTGCTGAGTCTGAATACAGGGATCTGAAGCGAGACGTGGCGAAGAAACTGGAGAAGCTGGAGGGGAGAACACAGAGGGCGATCGCTGAACTCATCCGTGAGTATTATTTAAATTTCAAACCTTTATTTAAACTGAATGAATGAATGAATGAAGTTTTCTTCGCATCAATCACGCATGCGATCTTGAACTCAAAATGCAACGGCGGTTTCCCTCATTTACAGTCACGTCGAGTGCACATACAGAAATAAACAAAAACTAAAAAAAGCATATAAAATCATAACAAAGAAACAACAGGACGAGACAAGGATAATAAATCAATTAAAACATGTAGAACTTTATTGACAAAGGTTGGAGATCAAGGTTTTAAACTCTGCAACAGAGGGGAGAATATCAAGCTTTAAGGACTGTTGGAGTTCATTCCATGAGCTAGGGGCATCATAGCAAAATGCATATTTACCATGTTCTGACTGTCACTAGAACAGGTTCCATAGGTTCCAAAATTGTATTCCAATAATGATGTAGTATAAGCAGGTAGCTTACGAGTAAGGGCCTTAACCTCTTAACCGGGCTGAGATTTATTTCACGTCACAAATAGATCAATACAGTCCTTATTAACACATTCCGCGCCAATCACACATAAACTCGTTATTGGCCGACAAGCGTTGAGCGCCAATAACGAGTAAACTCGTTTTTAGATCCTTTGATCTTTTTCCTCTGGTCCCCGTTCTAAATCATCATCCGGATCATTCTAGCCGTCCCTGGCTCATTTCCCTACGTTGGAATTGCAATGCCGATCGAATATCACCAGGTGGCAGTATCGCCTACCTTTGAACTGGAATGGCTTGGCGTGGATACACGTTTTCCTTTTTTTTTAAGGGCTCCTCCTGCTTGAACAGAGATTTACATCGATCGCCTCGAAATTCCATTGCCGAGGCGTATTTCCCATCGAAACGTGTATAGACATATACACTGGTAATCGCGATGGCAATGCGATCACTTGGAATTATTCTTTTTGGAATACCTTCTGGCTAAGGTAAGGTATATTCTATGTCTATTTTATCGAACCTGAAACATGTTTTTCTAATGATCACAGTTTTGTGTTTTACCGGACGTAAAACATGCTCGACAAACACGATCACGGTTTTGAGTTAAAACGACCCCCCCCCCCCCCCCCCTTGATGATTTTGTGAAGGTACATGGTATATACCTGATTTGGGAGTATTTGGGGTTTCAGGGGATCAACCAGAACGGTTTGGGCTTATTGCACATAACGCGGTTTATCTCGCATTCTATGGAAAAAGATTGGATTATCTTGGAAATGCGTGATTTTTAGCATGTAATAAACTACAAACTACAGTGTGTAGAAACAAACTATTTTTTCCATGTTGGACTACAAGTAGTGTCTGTCAAATGAGCCACACCATTGTCTCCACAGCTATAATACAGAACACACACACAGCTCTGCAAACATCACGAAAATGACCATTTTAAGCTGGCCTTGAAGCAGCAGAGATTGGGACAGTTTATGGCGCTGAAAGTGTTAAGTGATGTGTTTTTTTCAAATATAGCCAGACCCTCAAAACAGCAGTCAAAGTGTATATTTTCAACACTACGTTTGTTTAGCAATGATTTTAAGTGTTATTAGCGCAATATGAGCTTATAAAAATCTCTGCGCATTGCATCGGAAATCTGAGGATTTAGACGCGAAAGGAAGCCATCATGAAATCGCTGAAGTCCTAAGAAAGAGGAGACCCAGGGCTTTCGATGGACGTCTAAATTTCATAAAATTACACTACCCAGCTCACACCAGCCACCGACCATGGAAGTCCAGCCATTCTTTTCTTAGAAATATTGATGTGAATGTCGTGATTATATCTCACAGGTCGAACAAACCTCAACGTTATTGCCATAAAATACAACGTGTATTGTTTATTTATCTTTCTGTGAACATCTAAAAAGTAACTGTACTTACAGTACTTTCATTCACAGTCTTTGCTGCCCTGTACCGGGCCGCTGGTGGTAATAAATCCAGATTTAACTCTGCCATTGGAAAGAGGAGATTTGGCCCGATCCATAGATGTATGACGTGCCCATAATAAGGTCATTTATAGGCCTGATATATATACATTTTTTTATTTCCTTTTTTCAACAACAAACACAACATTGACAACAACAATAACTACATAATGACAAGACAACAAAAACAACAAATGGACCCAAAACCCGACAAAGAACAAATGCAAAATATACCCAGACCCCCCCCTTTTCTTTACTGGGAGCTCGGTGCTTGTATGAAACGCGCAATCATTTAAATTGGTGCGGAAGTGCACCCGTCAGTTCAGTGTCGCTATGTATATTTATTTAGCTAGTATGGTCATGAAATTGGTATAGAATTTTTCTCTAAGTGGTATTAACCCATTCTCTGCCACCACTTTGATCATCCTAAACCATTCTCTGCCAGCGCTATTTGTCTATGGAGATGTTCACCTTCTTTGCAGGGCTATAACTTTTTAAATTGTATTGCTAAATTGACATTACTATGGCCCATTCAACATCAATTATCTATCGTTCAGGATGTAGGAACGTTTTACTTTTTCATTCACACATTCATACGAAAATACCGTCTAGACGAGTATAAATATGTTTTTATCGTTTTCTGCAGTATTTCATAGAACGTGAGATATAGGCATAAATGCATATATTAGATTATCAAATGCAGTTTGATACCGATCCATGCTATATTAAAAATGTAAACTGTACATGGTCCTAAACGTTATGACTGATCATCAGCGGGTGAACGGAGGGGGGGGGGGGGGGGGTAGTTTATAATTCCGTGACCGACGTTAAATGATTTATGTAGTATGGGTGATATATTGATCAGAGCAGTTTGTATCGAAAATGATAAAGAAAAACGCTGAAACTCACGTCCGTCTCCTCGTACCGTTGGGCGATGAGAGTGGAACAAACGGATCCCAGTTATGTGGTGGGGATCGAGGTGATCCAGTTCCGGTTTGTATAATACTAATATACGCCCAAATCATGTTGTTTATTGAGTTATGGCAACGATCCATGTCCACGGTGTGTGGATTGAGTCCCGGGACGATAAACGAGTGGCCGGACGGAATTAGGGGACGAACCGAGCTGAAACGGGCATTTCCGGTTTGGCAACTCGCCGATCGGCCACCAGGTGGCGGTATTGAAGCGTTGCAGAGTTGTGATGGCTCCCGCAGCATATGACAAGGCTCCGTGGGTGAAATATGAATTCCATGACGAAAATATGAAATATGACCTTGAAACACGCTGTACAGCGATATTGGCAGACAACGCATTGGCGGGCAATAACGCTGAACAGCGATTTTGGCGGGTAATGGGTTAAAAAGGTCTTAAATTTAACTTGTTGAAACCTGCAGATACCCTGTTATTATTGCTATAGCTAATTGCAAAATCCCCATTCATTCGAACCAGCTAAACTCCGTGAGAGATTCTGTTGAAGAAATGGAGGTGAAAAAGTGTGTAAGAGAAAATGTCTGTGTGTGTTTACAGGTGACCGTCTGCGAGGCAGCGAGGAGGAGCTGGCTGCAGCGGTGGGAGCAGTAGGAGTCACGGAAGGAGACTCGGACTGAGATCAGGACGCCAACTGTGAAGAAAGAACCAGGAGAGACTGCATGTCGACGAGACCGTCTGGCTCTTGACTGTATTATTGGGTTTTCACTGTAGTTAAATTTGTATTGCTATGAACAATAACTGCCAGTTTCAACCAGTTTCAGTTATAGCTGTGAATGACAACAGGGAGTCAAATGAACCTTTTCTACATCACCTGAATGGACCTATCTCAAACCCTGCCCTCTTTTGTCAACCCTCCAATCATAGCAGGGTTTGAGATAGTTTATTTATGTCTGTGAGTTGTACTAAATGTTTTCCATGTGGCGCTATGTGTACTGTTAATACACACGGTTGATTCAGACTCATTGTAAGCAACTGTTGTCTTATTGATGTTTTCTTTTCTTTTTTTTCTAGTAAAACTATTTTATTCCCCCCCCCGCCCCTGTGATGTTTTTTCGGTGTGATTGAACATCCTTCAAGAAAAAAAGAACACACCATTTTCAACTTCAGATTTATTCAGAAACTCTTCTGAAAACTCATTAATCATCAAGTGACCCATATTTCACTCATAGTGGTTATACGTAAATGTTTTGCTACTCTATTGAATGCAAAGTAAGTTGACTCAATAGCTGTCCAAGTTGGGATGATAAATAGGGCTGGGTATCGCTGGAGATATTTCCAACATGGATACCTGCTCCAACACCACAAATTCAATACATTTTTAAAACAATACATTTTGATACCTCTGCTGAATTAAATTGATGATTTCACATCATTAAATAATTTTCTCTACGTTTGTTATGTTATTTGCTTTTCTGAAGAGAATCAGACTGAACTCAATTGATTTATTGAATTGAAGAAAAATGCAACTAAATGAGTAGAAAAATCCAGTCGTAGGAATCAAACATCTTAAAAGGTATTTGCTACCTTGTTGTTATCAATACCAAAAATCGGTACTACACTGATACTTGAGGTATAGTTTTTCCAATACCAAGCCCTAATAAATAAATAGAGGAACAACATTGAACAGATCACAATAAAGCAGTTTTTGGTATGATAGTCTACTCTGTAAGAATCTAAACGGCTGTCCTAAAACAACGCACACCACTCTTTCACAATAAAGTGCACCCCCCTGTCCATAGACTAACATGTCCCCCATTAAGGAGGATATTGCACTGTTTGGAATATAAGTTAGTATTACCACACTCGTCACACAGGATCACTGCCTCCATTCAGTGCCGTTTCTCTTCTCTCAAAAAGCCAGTGAATTGACTATAATATATTCACATGTGGCCATTTTGCTCTTATGTCATGCTCAGATTGGGATTCCTTTCCACCCTGTTCCCTAATTGTATCCCAACCTGTGTATCACATAAGAGCTCAGGTTTTCATTAATAAAAAAAAAAGATTATGCTCTTATGCTCAGATTGGGATTTCTGTCCACCCTGTTCCCTGTTGAAGCCGTGTGAATATGGTCAACGAGGCTCTTTAGAAAGAGGACCTTTGGTCACTGCTCCCGAACGTCACAAAAACGACACCGATCAACATATGAATCTCATTTACATGGAAAACAACCCGTACAGATTCCCCTACATACTAACAACCTTCCAAAATATGCCATACTGGAATCGAAGCTCACGCATCTCATATAGTTATAGCAAGATGATTAAACACTGCAATAATAGCACAAACATAAGTGCTTGTTCGAACCTATTTGAACATGGAACAGCTTGAAGCATCATGAAACTTCACAGATGGATATGACGGCTTTTGGCGATTCAGTCGAGGAAAACAGGACTTCACGTGGGTCTAGGAAGTATCAAACATTATGCCGTGGGTGTGGCACAGTTCTTGGCACTCTGGGTTCTTCGTTGAAGGATACATACTGCTACATGCAGATCAGCTTATGATAAATGACTGCTACAGGGCTGGGTGGGGGGGGACACGTTCATCGTAAACATGTCCGATTTGAAATGGCAATCCTGATGTCATGGAGACCACCAGAGTCATAGCCCTTGAACAGGATTGTTTTTTTGTTTTATTTTTACTTCTTGATATCTTAATGACCGGTTGTTGTTGTCATGGTGAGTGTTTGTCCCGGGCCGTTCTCGGTTGGAGACGTCCCTGGAGTCACGCCGATCCTCTGGAACAGGAAGTGGGTGGTTTTCTTTTAAGTGTACGAGTCATAGTGCCCTCCACCTGCTTCTATCTTCCGGGCTGCGGGACCGAGCTCCACCTTACAAACCCTCTGGGCGAACTTCAGGGAGCACAACGTCTCTCCCACGTTACTCTCCAGAGCAGACACCTGGAAGTACAAATAAGAGAAGAATTTATTAGAAATAGAATTTCCTAGCAAAACCTATGCATTTAAAGAAAAAAGTGGGGGAAAACCTCATATCTGTACTTTGGTTGGTATTGTTAACACATAATATAGTCCACAGACTATATTACTGTATTGTATTGGGTATCCTTAAGAAATAGCATTCTGCAAGAAAACCACGAAAACAGCACTTTTTCAAAAGAAAATTAATATTTCAGATAGGAGGTTTTGTTCTTCGGCCATCGATATACTGAAAATAATATCTGACATATCTCTTTATTTGTTTGCACTACGGACCTGCACCACCATGGCTGTCTTGTTGCCTTTGCCCAGGGAATCCTGGAGGAGGTATGTAAGGCGGGAGTTCCTGAAGGGGATGTGTGTCTGTCGACCCCTCAGGGCCTGGATCACGTCGCCGAGCGCCAGCAGGGAGCGGTTGATGTTCTGGGCCTCTTTCAGCCTGTCTCCCTCGGCACCAGACTTCCACACCCTCTCTGAACCGGCCAGATCCACCAGGTTCAACTTACCTGAGAGGAGAGAACAATAAGATAGGATATTCCTTTATTGATCCCAGGTGGCCAACAGTAGAGAACCATAGTTATACTGAACAGTTCCCAGGTAGGAGTGTGAAGCTGAAAAAGAGCATACATGCTCAACAAATCGTCCTTGGGTGAATAAGGGAAAATATATATATATGCTCCAAAAGATGAAAGATTTAGGAGCATGGGAAAGAAATTCCAGAGTAAAAGCTTTGTGAAAATTAAATAAATGTCCTTCCCTACAGATGTTTTGCACCCTTATGTAGTGTTCATTTCAGAAATTTATTTTCAGGTGCATATGCTACTTAAATGGTACCACAGTAGAACCCTGACATGTCAATCTGTCTGATTCACTGTCATCTAAAATAGGCATTAGTACCCCTTGGTTTGGTTTTTAAACGCTTTCCTTGCAGGAACAGACTGTTTTGACGCGTGACTGACCTGTGGTTTTGGCGCCGCTGGCCAGGTCAGTGCCCAGTACTGTGATGCAGAGCAGAGCGTGGGAGCGGGAACTGTGCTGGTTCATTTGAGTGCCAAAGGTGATCCTATTCCGACGGGCCATGGCTAGAATCTAGATATATAAATATACACACAATCATCAGCCAAAACATTCATTTTGTTTTTGTTATGAACATAAATTCATTACATTACACTCTGGTGACTATTGTTTGAATTACAGCGTATAAACACCTGCCACTCACCTTCTTGATGTGCTGGAAGCCTTTGACCTCGACGACCCTGAGGCCTGGTACATGCAACTGACCTGTTCCATCCGGGTTGATCTTTATGTCCAGTTTTTCGCCATCTTTAGTGAGCAGGTCTCTGTGGGCCAAAGATAATGACAACTCAATCAATTAAATAAACAATTGCTTGGAGACACTAGCGAGGGCTCACTGCTTGTGTGTTCCTCTTTAACACTATCAGTGCCGGCCTTGTTTACCTTTTTACCCCCTTGAATGCCATCATCCACTTCAATGTTAGCGTTAAAAACGCATAATCTATGTTTTAAATTATGGCTGTGTCTAATCTGCCCGTCGCTTATCAATGACTTGTTTGCAGTCAACATTGTCGAAACGGATTGTTTTTTAATCTGTTCATATCCTTTTTATAGCATTTCGAAAAGCTATCGTTCTCTCGAAAATTTCCGGGAAAATAGAAAGATTCCCCCATAAACGGCATTTATTGGAATATTCTCGAATACACTAGACACGTTGTCATTTTTCGGCCTATTTATGACCTTGTCTATGATGTTCTCCAAAAAGATTATTCCAATTCCTGATCGCCATTCCAAATATCGATCGTGTTTATTGATTGATTATTGGCTGCTGTAAATATATATTCCACGCTGCATTCCAACTTGCTATCACTTCCATGTTCATCAGACGGCTTGCCAGCACAGTGGCCTCCACAGATCCAGCAGTATAATCGAATGACCTGCAGTTACACAGGGATAGACGATAGGGGGCGGTATTTTCCCCATCTGAGCTCCTAGAGGGTCTGCTGTACCAACGGGAGACTCGGTTGATGAAATATGAATTCAGATAGCTAATAAAAAAATCAAACGTCAATACACGTCGTCGGCACTCAACGGGGGGTCTGATAAGACGACAATACACGTCGTCGGCATTCAAAGTGTTAACACAATGGCCGCCAACAACGAGTCAACTCGTTATAGCCTGCCAATCGAATTCTGCCAACGAGTATACTCGTTATTGGATCGTTATTTCTTTTATTCGCTATTTCCATTCATAATTCATCCTGCTGTGCTGTGGAAATGTGTGGCACTCTGTCTGAGATCGCAACGGTCTGATACCGCCGCCTAACGCCTTGCGGCCGCTATTGCACTCCTTTTGAAACTATGTGGCTTGTTGTCTGGGCCGAGCTGCGGCGTGCAAGCGGGGTCTAAATACTCCGGCAAGACAAGCGCTTATAACACATGCATCGACGAGGGTCCGCCCCCCGGGTTCATGTTCAATGCTGGATTACATTGGATACACGATCGCTACCAGTATTTGGAATGGCGATCAGATAATTGGATTATTCTTTTTGCAGTACATCATAGACAAGGTAAGGACTATATGTTATCAATCTTACATTGATCCGATAATTCTTTCCCCACGATCGGAGCGTGTGTGTGTGTAACGTATCCCGTTGGTAGTGATCAAAGCACGGAGGGGCGCCCCGCCCCCCCCCCCCCCTTTTATGCATGCATGATGAAACATAATACCGATAATCTAGCGTTGATTTCAGATTGATTGTTGATCCAAGCGAGGAATGGCAACGTGTTTAGCAGCGTTTCCCGGGATTACACAGAACTACCCTAAAACTATACTCACCACATTTACATTTAGTCATTTAGCTGACGCTTTTATCCAAAGCGACTTACAAGTTCTGTACGACAAGTCATCAGGAAGGGCACAACTCTATCAGTTGAGTAACAATGTTCATCGAAGTGTTGAGTGCTACAGTGTAGGTTAGTTTATTAGGACAGGTTAGTTAGGGTTAGATTTTTTATTTTTATTTTTATTTTATTCAGATAATGGTGCGTCTTTAGTCGACGGCGAAAGATTGGACGGGTTTTGGCTGTCCTAACTGGGGTGGGTAGTTCATTCCACCATTGTGGGGCAAGGACTGAGAATATAGGCGACTTCTCTTTGATGACCCTCCCGGAGCTTGGATAGGAGTAGGTCTGAGGTGGCCAGAAGATGCAGAGTGTAGGGGTCTTGAGGGTGTGTAGTTAGAGACCATTGACCGGAGGTAGGCGGGAGCGGTTCCCTTTGCCACACGGTATGCCAGGTCGAGGGCCTTGAAGCGGATTCGTGCAGCAATGGGGAGCCAGTGCAGGTCCCTAAGAAGTGGGGTGACATGGGCCGACTTCGGTAGGTTTGAGATCAGGCGGGCGGTCGGGGACGCGGTCACAGCTGCATTCTCGACTGTGATGGAAAGGTCGGTCAGGGGGGAGGATTTGGCCGGCAGGTGGAGCAATTCTGTTTTGCTTAGGTTCAGTTTGAGGTGGTTGGTCGTCATCCAGGCGGAGATATCGGACAGGGAGGGAAGGAGAGGAAGAGTTGAGTATCGTCGGCATAACAATGATAGGAGAAGCCATGAGACGTGATAATGTTACCCAGTGATTTAGTGTAGAGGGAGAAGAGAAGGGGTCCTAGAACCGAGCCCTGGGGGACACCCATCCGCAGGGGGGCGGGTGGCCAACAGGGTCCCTCTCCATGACACTTGGTAGGAGCGGTCATTGAGGTATGATGACAGCCATGTCAGCGCAGAGCCAGCCACTCCCATTCCTGCGAGGGCCGCAAGGAGGATCTGATGGTTGACTGTCGAAGGCTGCAGATAGATCTAGGAGAATCAGGACAGAGGAGAGGCCTTTCGCTTTTGCTAAGTGAAGTGCCTCTGTGACCGCAATGAGGGCCGTTTCTGTGGAGTGGCCAGTCCGGAAGCCAGACTGATTAGGGTCTAGGAGGTCATTCTGTAAGAGATAAGCAGCAACCACGGTATAAAACGGGAATGTATTGATGAAAAAATAATCAGTTTTTTGCATGTTGACCGGAAGAAACTCACTGACAATCGACGGTGTTATTAGATCCATAGCTATTTAATATAGTTTTAGCACTACAAACACCGGCATGTACCCCCATTTCATTACAGCGCTGGCACAAACGGCCATACGCCCACAGCGACCTCCGGCGGTCAATGAGTTAAATAATACAAGGCACCCTGTAGTTTTCAGGAAAGAATTAAAGGTGCACTGTGTCGTTTTGTGAGAGTGAGAGAAGTGAATAATTTCAAGGTATATTTTCTTAACTGAATAAACAAACTGTCCTCAGAGGAAAATTGGATCCCTGGAACACTGTTTGAAGCTAGAACGCTTCCTGGAAAGTTACTATTTCACGGCTGTTTTACAATAGCAGGGCCTGCAATTTTGGTAACAGACATATTCTAGGCCTATGTTTGGTTCACAGCGCCTGGAAATTATTGATTTATTTTTAACACAAGATAGAATAATTCTAATAATTACAGTAAATGTCTTTTGCAGGCTCTACAAACAAATCCCCCTCCTCTGAAACTGCATGGTGCAGATTTAAAATGCCAAATTAGATAAAAGATAAAAACCCAACAAACAATCTGCGTTAGGTGACAGACCCACACCTGCACCTTGTGTATACTGTTAAATGTTAAAAGTTAATTATATTGTTTATACTGTTTATACTTTTCTCATATTCAGATTTAATTTCATTGCCTATATTTATGTCCTTTCTTATATTACCCTACCCATACCTGTACTGTACCTGCATTTCCCCAAGGGGATCAATAAAGGAATACCTATTATCGGGTAAGATACAGTACCTGAGCACCTCGTTGTAGATCTCCACAGAGCTGACGCTGACCGTGTAAGACCACATGTCCTTCCTGTCTTCTATCTCAGCGAAGAGGTGCTTCAGAGCCCGTCGGTTGATACCCGGGTTCTCCACACTACCCTGGGAATCAAAAAGGGGGAGGGGTTATTGCACAGATCAAATACCTCAATAATCCTCTTCATTTATACCACTAAAGGGATGGAATAGTTATATGACTTTATTCCTAGACGTACCTCCATGGTGTGAGTCTTCCCAGAGCCCGTCTGCCCATAGGCGAATATGCAGACGTGATAGCCATCGATGCAGGAAGTCACCAGAGGTTCAATCTCCTGGAATACCTGACGATATTAATGAAAGACACGTTAGGTTCAGCTACCGACATCAACGAAACATAAATGATAAAAATATAAAGTGCCTAAATATAACAAATAAACATAAATGTAAAAATAAATGTGAAAATAAATGTAAATATAACTCAGAGTGTAACACTCAAGCTGGACACTATTTAACGAACAATGCCACTGATCCCCTCCTGCTTATTTCTTAACTTGTTAACAAACATATTCTAGTCTTATGTTAAGTTCACAGTGCCTAAAAAAAAATTAGTTTTAATTTATGATAACATAAGATGTAGAATAATTCTTAAGAATTACAGTAAACTGTAATTTGCACCTTGTGTATACTTCGCTTTAGGTTTGGATAAAAGCATTAGCTTAATGACTAAATGTAAATTAAGCACTGTCTTCATCATCTGTATACATAGGGGGTTTCCCTCCGGTCTGTGTCAAGTACTGTACCTCCTCCTGCGTGGCCTGGGGGTGGAAGACCTTGTCCAGCTCAAACACGCGGCTCTTTCCCTTGTTGATGACGTTGAGGGCCGACTCGTTGTTGGGGTCCATGGTCACCACCACCGCCTGGCCCTCCTCGTGCTGGTCCTCCTTCAGCACAGGCTTCACGCGACACAGCACGCGGATGTTGCCTGGAGACAAGAAGGGCGCAGCTGATCATTACGTGATTCACTTAACTTAACGGGCCATCGAAGTGTATTAACTCTACAGGACAATAGATCTCCGTCTTGTGGGATTGGGGAGCGCTTGTTGTTTCCATGGAAATGAACAGTTAAGGAAAAATACTGTGATGCTGGAAACAAGACACAGGATCCCAGGCACTCAAAAAGTATAGCAGGAAGGAAAATATCATTCAAGTTTAGTTTTATTTGTCACATATACGGTGCATGTACATTATAGTGAAATGCTTGGTTCTGTATGAGCCTCCTGAAATTGTATTTCATACAGTAAAAAAAGTTAAAGAATAAAGACCAAACACTACAAAATATACAATATACTAGAGTACAAAATGCTAAACAAAATGCAAAAATGAGGTAGAGAGGTAATGCAAATATTTTAGTAATAAATATATGGCGTAGTGATAAAGTGTCTAAAGTGATTGTTAAAGGTGAGTGTTTAAAGTGAGTGTGTGCAATGAATGTAGATGGATGTGTTAGTGTTGCATAGTGAGTCCACATTGAGCATCCTGATGGCCTGGGGATAGAAGCTCCTTTTGAGTCTCTCTACTGGCCATGAGACAAATAAAAAGTATCCTCTATTGGGCACCCGTGACGACGACCCCTTTTATAAAAGGGTGAACCCGTAGCAATCTATTATGCCCTGATGAAGACCAGCTCGGTTCAAACACATTGGCGTTTTTGAACTATATAGCCGTGATACAATAAAGGCTTTTTAAGATATTTTCCTTCCTGCTATACTGTGCCTGGCATCCCGTCTTGTTTCCAGTTGTTCTCCCAAAGACCCGGAAGAGCACCTGGCGATTCTTTGTGAGAACATTGACCTCTGCTGCTTATATACTGTGATGCTTTGATATTGTTTTAATAAAATATATTATAGAATATAAAATAAAAACATCCATACGTCACCTTTCAGCTCCACCAGCTGCTCGTGGTACTTCCTGCGCAGAGCGACCTCCTTCCTGTACTTCTCCAGAAGATCTTTATTGGCCTCAGACATCTCACTGATAGCTGCTGAGATCTACAATGAAGGCAGTGAAAAGGTTATGGAGTAGTTTCCCTTGTGCTGTAAAAGAGTGAAAGTGTTAGATTAGTCCTTCTCCCGAGTGCAGAGGACTGGTGCAAATATATATTTTTTATAGTTTTTGCGAGATCTTTCGCAACTTCGTCCTTCAACCAAGGTGCATGAACTGGAAGAAATCTAAATCAAGGGAGAAAATTTATTTTTTGATGTTCTAAAAAAGAATGCTCTTTATTTGTAGCCTATGGTTTTAATTGTATGATTAAAGAGCATTCTTTTTAGAACATCTATCGGCCTCCAAGAGTAAAGCAACGTTGAGTTCTGACCTGTTTTTTGGCCTCGTTGATGGATGCGTCATAAAACTGTGAGAAGTTGCGGACCTGAGTCCTGAGGCTGGCGTAGTCTGTCTTCATGGAGCGCAGGGTCGGAGGGAGCGCTGTCAGGCGCTTCTGTAAACCTGAACAACGTGCAAACACTTCAAACTAGAGCTTCAGCTTGATTTATCACAGTTAACCATCAGTCAAATTAGAGTTTCAGCTTAATCTATCAGTTAACCATCAGTCAAACTAGAGCTTCAGCTTAATCTATCACAGTTAACCATCAGTCAAACTAGAGCTTCAGCTTAATCTATCACAGTTAACCATCAGTCAAACTACAGCTTCAGCTTAATCTATCAGTTAACCATCAGTCAAACTAGATGTAACTGTGGCCATTATATGGTTTCATCATTTATGTTATTTCAGTTTAAGTGTAATATTTGAGAATGTATTTATGTTTCATTTCTTATTTTCTTTATTATTTAATTTGCTACAATTTATAATATATTCATTTTGACGTCTGGTCATATGTGGTGTCCCGTTAGGCTGCTGTTGTGTTGTTACATTTGGGTCTGATTAAGACACCTGCGAGCAAGCGGCAGGGATGTTGGGAGACTGGGACTCATTAAAACACCTGCGAGCAAGCAGCAGGACAGAGACGAGTTGTACAGGCTCTCTAGATTCGAAGAGTGTACGACTATGTGTAGTGTACCACTAAGACTGTTACCAAGAACAGAAGAACAAGACCCCTTTGTTATGTAGCATGCAGCCAACGAGGTAATTAATGTTTGTTTGTATTTTGCTTTTCTGATGTATTGTTTTCATATCGTGTATATTATTGTTTGTGTTGACCTGACGCAACGTATATGTTTCTGTTTAAGTTTTCACGGTGGATTGGAGGACCAAGCCTTGAATAAACCCGTTGAAAGGAAACCACTTGTGTCTGCAGTGCTTGAAGGAGTTACAGTGAAAACTCGACTGTTCATCGATGCAAGTGGGCGATGAAGCAAGTCCAAGTTTAAGGCCGGCGTCCAGCGGATCTTCCCCGACAATTGTTTGCTGCGCTGCCGGCGCGCCGACATTAAAGAACAGATGAGTCACAAACAATACGCACTACACGCATAAACACAAGAAGTAAGAAGATGCACACAGTATAATGAGCAGCGTTTCAAGATAAAGCCATAAAGGACTTGGACATTATAAGTTAAGAGTGGTCAGGTCAAGAAGAGTGCTTTGTAAACGTTTCTATAATATATTTGACTGCGAATTCTAATTACTGTGGTGTGCGTGCAAAAACGTTTTGACTTATTTGCCTATATAATTTAACTGAAGCTAACCATTTGTACACACATTAAGGTGTCAACGTTAAAGTATAAATATGTTTTCTGATTGAACACCCATTTCTAATTTAAAGTGTGTTTTGGAAATTGTAACCTATAAAAAGCACGTATAATTTATAGGTGAAGGCTATTATTGGCATCTAATATTTATGTTCCTAAGCGTTCTGAAGTGCTTAATATATATGTGGAGGTTATTTTGAAAGCCAATTGAATTAAGCAATTTGATTTGCTCGGAGAGTACTGCATTTAATTCAAATTTGAGTACAAAACAGGCTAAAGGTTTAAAGGTGTATTTACTATTTTTTCTTTACAAATTTTGGTCAATTTAAAGTAGTGATTTACAATGACAGAGCCAATTAGGCCTGCAATTGAAGTAGGGGACAGTGTTAGGGATAGTGCAAATTCCCAAGACCGACCTGAAGAAGGTCAGGAAGAAGGTGCTGAAGCCCAGCAAGAGGTACCAAAACGATCTCAAAGAACCAGAACTCTAACAGAGAAGGGTAAAGCAATGCAGGAGGATAAGATCAAAGCGCTTCAACAAAGATTTAATTACATTTACAATAAATGGAGGACACAAGTTAAATCTTCTAAAGGTCCGTTATCACAATCAACAGAACATTTGTCTAATGAGCTGCTTACTGATATCATTACAGATGTCACAGGTCTTTCTAATGATGTGCAGCATATTTATGATGAACTACGTGACATCTCAACTCCAGACCAGGACACGCGTCTAAGAGTGGATCTGTGTGCAGGGATTTCTGAGATAATTGTGTCCAGAGCCACATTTAGACTGGGGGGAAGTGTGTTAGAAGAAGGAGAGAAAGAGTGGCCAGAAGCAGGCTCTCTCTTTGACTCAAGCACCTATAAATCTGGTTCTGCCACTTCTTCCAGGAAAAGTGCTTATAAATCTGGTTCTGCCACTTCTTCCAGAAAAGGCACCTCAGTGCATTCAAGCAGTTCTTCTGTAAAGCGACGAGATGCTGTCGCTGATGCTGCTGCAAGCCAAGCTGTTCTGGAAGTGTTAAAAGAACAAGAAAAAGAACAATTGGAAATGCAGTGCCTAGAAGCAGAAGCTAAAAAGAAGATAGCTGAGCAAGAGGCAGCAGGCATAAAGCGTCGTTTAGAGCGTCGTTTAGAACAAGAGGAAGAGGAAGCTAAAATTAAAGCTCAACTGGAAGAAGAACATGGAGCTATACAAAGGACACTGGAGGAAAAGCGGAGAAAGATACAGCATTTGGAGGCAGTGAAAGGTCTTAATGCAGCACGAGCAAGAATCCTTGTGTACGATCAAGTGGAGGCCACAGAAGAAGAGCGGAAAGACGTACTAGAACATGAGAGGGTAGCAGACAACAAAGTGCCTGCTCCCACAAGTCCTCTGTCCCTGTATACGTCTCCCGTACCACAAGTTGTGACCACCTCCTCAAATGACAGTACAGCAGAGCTTGTTAAGATGCTGGCAGGTGCTTTAAGTGCCAACAGAATTCCAATTCCTGAACCTTCATCATTCAGTGGGGACCCATTGAAATACAATGACTGGAAACTTTCCTTTGAAATACTGATTGATCAGAAGAGCATTGAAGATAAGGAGAAGATATACTACCTCCGTAGGTATGTAAGTGGACAAGCTAAGAAAGCACTTGATGGCTATTTCTTACTCGGAACCAAATCTGCCTATGTTGCAGCATGGAAGACTTTGGAGGAGAGATATGGTAATCCATTTACAATAGCAAAAGCATACAGAGACAAGCTCCAAGCATGGCCCAAGATGGGATCTAAGGACAGCTTTGAGCTCAGAGAGTTTGCAGACTTTCTCAGGAGTTGTGAGGCTGCCATGGTCAACATCAAGGCATTGGACATTTTAAATGACTGTAATGAAAACAGGAAAATTCTTTTAAAGTTGCCTGATTGGCTAACAGCGAGATGGAACAGGATGGTTATCCAAGAAGAAGAAGAGCGTAACCAATTCCCCTCCTTCAGCCAATTTGTAAAGTTTCTGACAAGAGAAGCGAAAATTGCCTGCAACCCTGTTACATCACTACAGTCACTAAAACAAGGTGAGACTGAAAAACCAAAATGCCCAAGATATCAAAGCTTTGGAGCAAAGACACTAACCACAGGTTCCAATGAAAATACTGTTATAACATGCATTTTCTGTGAGAAGTACGGGCATACTTTGCATAAATGCAGGAAGTTCATGGAGAAACCTGTTACAGACAGAATCAAATTTGTTCAAGCTGAAAAGCTATGCTTTGGTTGTCTCAAGTCTGGTCACTACTCAAAGAGCTGCAACAGTAGGAATGTGTGCGACGTGTGCCACAAGCAACATCCTACATGTCTGCATGAGGAGCGAGCCAAAGAAGGACAAAGACCACCACAAACCAAGCTAAAGCTAAATGAAGACAAGCCAAGTACAAGTCAACAATGGTACAAAGAAAGACCCCAATCAGCACAATGCAAAGAAACAACCACAAACTCTACTTCACATAGAGTAATACTTCATGAAGCTAACACACAAACGACTGCAATAATTCCTGTCTGGCTTTCATCCACAGATCAACCAACACAAGAAGTCCTTGTTTACGCTCTGTTGGATTCTCAAAGCGACACAACCTTTGTTATAAGGGAAGTAGCAGAAGCGTTGGAAGCAACCAAAGTCAAGGTCAAAGTCAAGCTCTCTACTATGACCTCAAGAACCACAGCAGTAAGCTCTGAAAGAATAGACAACTTACAAATCCGTGGCTTTTACTCTGGTAAGAAGATATTGTTACCACCAGTCTATACTCGGGATTTCATTCCAGCCAACAGAACACACATACCAACAGATGGAACTGCAAAAGCGTGGTCCCATCTAGAGCACCTCCAAGGAAAGATTGCACCTATGCAGGACTGTAAAGTAGGTCTGCTCATTGGGTACGACTGCTCACAAGCCCTGCTTCCAAGGGAAGTTGTGTCTGGCGAAGAAAGTCAGCCTTATGCACAGCGTACAGACCTTGGATGGAGTATTGTTGGCCATGGGAATCCCTGCGTAGACTACGGCGACGACATCGGAATCAGCCATCGCATAGTATTGAGACGAGTAACAGCAGGTGTGAAACGTTCTGTTAATCTCAAGACTGAAGTACACTATGTGAGCCGAACCCAAGTGAAAGAAATGACTCCCTCAGACATAAGAGTTCTTAAACCAGACTTCTCAGAAAGAACTGGAGAACACGACCCTGTGTCTCAAGAACATATCAAGTGCCTGTCGAAGTTGAGAGAAACCATCACGCAAAAGAACAATGGTCACTACGACATACCGTTACCATTCAAAGAAAAGGAAAGGAAAAGAAAAGGGAAAAGAAAAAAGAAGAAAAAACGACCTGTCGGAGAACTCAAGGTGGGAGAAATTAAGGAAGATGATCCTGAACTCCACAAGGCTTTTGTGTGCAACACTAAAGCAAAGGAAAACAGATCATCATTGGATCGCCTACAGAGATTCTCGGAATGTGTCAAGTGTAGAAAGTACAGAAGATGTACTGAAGGACAAAGAGGGGGTGACTTACCACAAGATCGGAAGCAACTCCACCCTTCACTTACGCTGGCATAGACTGCTTTGGTCCGATCCATGTTAAAGAAGGAAGGAAGGATCTCAAAATATATGATCTCTTACTTACCTGTCTATGTTTAAGGGCCATACACAGGGTCAGATGGTAGGGTGAGAAAATTTAAATTGCTGGTGAGTGACACCACCTTAAAAGGTAAACCTACAACTAAAAGAGTGTTCCTTGATACCTGAACAGAAGGTTATAACACTACTCGAAGCAGACTAATTTAATGTTTTGCCTAAAACTTATGTTAATAATGATACTTACATTTAGTCATTTAGCTGACGCTTTTATACATGGCGACTTACAAGTTCTGTACAAGTCCCCAGGAGGGGCACAACTAGCAGCTGAATGACCACAAGAAATATTTAATTTAGAAGATAACCAAATTATGTGCAGAGAAATCCCACGTGTGTGCGATTTGGTGGGAGTGTAACTGTGGCCATTATATGGTTTCATCATTTATGTTATTTCAGTTTAAGTGTAATATTTGAGAATGTATTTATGTTTCATTTCTTATTTTCTTTATTATTTAATTTGCTACAATTTATAATATATTCATTTTGACGTCTGGTCATATGTGGTGTCCCGTTAGGCTGCTGTTGTGTTGTTACATTTGGGTCTGATTAAGACACCTGCGAGCAAGCGGCAGGGATGTTGGGAGACTGGGACTCATTAAAACACCTGCGAGCAAGCAGCAGGACAGAGACGAGTTGTACAGGCTCTCTAGATTCGAAGAGTGTACGACTATGTGTAGTGTACCACTAAGACTGTTACCAAGAACAGAAGAACAAGACCCCTTTGTTATGTAGCATGCAGCCAACGAGGTAATTAATGTTTGTTTGTATTTTGCTTTTCTGATGTATTGTTTTCATATCGTGTATATTATTGTTTGTGTTGACCTGACGCAACGTATATGTTTCTGTTTAAGTTTTCACGGTGGATTGGAGGACCAAGCCTTGAATAAACCCGTTGAAAGGAAACCACTTGTGTCTGCAGTGCTTGAAGGAGTTACACTAGAGCTTCAGCTTAATATATCACAGTTAACCATCAGTGAAATTAGAGCTTCAGCTTAATCTATCAATTAACCATCAGTAAAATTAGAGTTTCAGCTTAATCTATCACAGTTAACCATCAGTCAAACTACAGCTTCAGCTTAATATATCAGTTCTGTTTCATTAGGGGCTCTGCTTGGCATCACTACTGCACTATCTCGCGTACGTGCACGCGTACTGAATAAACCACAAATGTACCTCTAATACCAGTATTAGTCTGACCACACCCTCATCAGCTTACCTTCATAAGCAGGTGTGTGGTCACCTGCTCTCCTCCTTCTCGCTTTCACCACAAGGAAGAAGTGCCTCTGTAGATCCCCACACTTGACACCATGATGGAAGAAAGGTTTAGGAGCAGCTTTGGGAAACAAGGATACGTTGACATCATATCTTTATTTTCTCTCTCACTATTTTCGAGAAAATACGGCGATATTGTCTTCGTACTGGAGTGTCTGGAAGATGATGATCATTCTAAAAACCCTCCACCGGTTTTCGTATTGGGAGCACGCCGCTGCATGCTTCTCAACTGCAGTTCCTTGCTGTGTTTGTTGGGGTGAAACCTGTCAGGCCACAGCTGAACTGTCGGACATGCCGCTGTTGTGAGAAGCGGTGCGTTCCAGGTTGGGTGAGTAGTGTTTGCTGGCGGGCTCCACTTGTCTGTTAGTGCTATGGGGGCTACTTGACAAAGTTTATGGAAACCGGCCCCAGACTAGGGTCCTTTGTTCAGCCACCTAGGCGACAGAAGGCCTTGGTCTGGAGACCATTATAGTTTTAACTAGTGGGCCGCGACCATTGACACTGGTGATCCCTGTGTGTTCTGGACGAGTGGATTCTCTCTGTCACCGTGTTAAGGCCCCATCTTTCATATCCAAATGAGAGTATTCCTTCACGAGGGGATATGTGCATGTAATGTGCGATAGCGGCAGATTCATGTTCAAAGTCAGCTACACAGGCCAGTTGGTACTGTGCTGATTCCGTCGGATGTGGTAATGTCACCGTTGTGAAGCGGTGTTGACATCTTGTTTTCTCTTTTCTCTTAAAAAGTGAGGAGAGGTTCAGAACGGCGGCCTGTCTGGGTGAGTGTTATGTCATTGTTTACATGTTCATAGCTTACGGTTAGCCGGTCAGCTGTTAACTGCTGCGTTAGCCTGCTGGATCGCTGCATGGCCTGCTTAAGGCCTACTATTAGCCAGTCAGCTGTTAGCTGCGGGGCTAGCATGTCGTGGTCGCTAGGTAACGTTAGCTTGCTGCTATGGCCATGGCCTGGCGCGGGGTAGCTTAGCTTCTCGCGCGCCGCCGTGAGCTCGCTTCTGATCGCATGCGTCGTTAGATCGGCGTCTCGCGAGCAGAAGCAATAGCACCCGAACGGTTGGAGCAGCCGTTAGCTTGATGCTATTCTGTTGAACGTGCTTTGATTTTAACATGTTTTACACTCTTGACCACGACGTCATCCTTGACAGGGGATGTTCGTCGACCCTGCCCTGAGCCTGGACGGGGATTGCGTCAACAAAGAGGACTGTAGCGACTGGTTGGAGCGGCGACGCTGCCCGGATCGAACAACACAGGACGGCTGTGTTCTACGGTGTCTTGTGACTGCACTTCGCTGATCTGCGTTCCGGGTAGGAACGGGGTTGACCAGACCTCATAACACGTCTTCTGGTTTTACTTTGCTAAATGTATTGTGAATAACGGTGTTTTTCCCAAAACGTGTGTTGCTACAATGCATTTAGGATACGTTGCGGGTTATGTGTGAGCTGTTTTTGTCACTGGCAGTTAGCTTCTCCGTGCAAACGGGATGTAATGATCTGGTTGTTGTGTGAGTAACACGGCCGTGTACTCACAACTAAGGTAACTAACCTATGAAGCTATGCTTGGTGACAAGTGAGTAAAAGAATGTTCTTTCTCAGACTGTAATGACAATGAACAGTGTGTTCACACATTAACAGGTTTTCCTGTTTTAACTGGCCGTATTGAGGGTAAAATAGGAGGATTGTGTTTTCCCCCCCGGTTCCCTGGGGACTTTATCACCTCCTATCAGACATGTTGTGCATTAATTGTGTCTTTTGTGTGGTAGGGATACGATGTAACTCTTAGCTTGATTGCTGAGGTTGTGCTAAATCTGCTGGAGAAACTTATTTCCTAAAGGGAAATTGGTTTGGTTGCTGTCATGTGTGCTTAGCAAGGCCTGTGGTCGATACTAATCAAGAATGATGTATTCTCTCATTGTGAAAAAAACGGCGTTCCTCTGTTGAGTGTTTTTGCCATTTTTTGTAGGTGATGATGGGTTGTGTGTGTCATGTGACCTACAACTGGGTTGTACTGGCCACAGAAGCACATGTGTATGTTGGACCGGGGTTCTTAGAGCCCTCTCTATTCTGTGTTTTTCCTTAGTAAAAATCAGATAGCAGGTTAGCTCATGCGCTGTGTGGAGCTGTGAAACGCTTCATAGAGCTGACTATGACTGTGTCATATTCTCTTTTTGTCGTTACGTCGTATCATGGGTGTGGGGTCGTAAAGGGGTGAACTGGTAACCTTTCCTCTCCCCATTGTTCTGTCGGTCAGGGGTACACCCCCTGTCCTTCAAGGTTCCCGTCACGTGGCGGTTCGGCACGTTACGGGGGGGGGGGGGGGGGGGGAGGGAGTTCCTGGTCCCACGGCCTGGTATATTGGGCGTGTGCACCGCAGGAATTCCCCCGCCATAGAGTACGTCACCGTGCGCGTCTCTGTTGGTAGGACTTCCGTGTGCTGTTCAGGTCCATGTGATGGATCTGTTTTCAGGGGGGGTGGTCAGGGCTCCTCCTCACCAAGCGCCTATTCAGGCCTTCTGTGAGTTCGGACTCCTTCTTCCATGTGAGGAAGCCTCCATCAGAGTACAGAGCCTTCCTCCTCAGATTGTCAAAGTGAGTGGACCCTCTAGAAGGGTCCTTTTCTATTGTATGTATATTCGATTCAATTCGTTTATTGAGTGTGTATGGGTTCAGTGCCTCTTCCCCGGAGGCCCTAAAAACCAGTTTTTTACATGGCTCAAGGTGCAATATATTCTTTTCAATCTGTACAGCTCGCGTGGGAAGTCTCTCTGGGGATCCCCGTCTCTTTCCTATGGGAGGGTGGTGGGATGTAAAAATGTGAACATTTTTTACCCCGGCTGTGTAGACTGGGATACATACTGTTGATGCTTCCTTCTTTCTATTCCAGAAGTGTTGGAGTTAGGGAGTGTCACACCCCTCTTGTCGTTCCCCTGGGCGCCTTGGGGATTCAATGACAGGTCTAAATAGCCTGTTCATTGATGGGGGTGTGTCCCGACGCACGTATAGTGCTAGCTCGCTGTAAACAGGCGATTGACTGGCACGCCTTGGTTGCTTGTGGTTGAAACAGCGTTTTTATAAAGCAACTGAGATGGGGGTTTTTCCTCTTCCGACGACCACATCCCATGACCTGGGTGGGTTGTCGACGGATTCTCGTTCATGTCTGGGGGATGATGACGGGATGGATCTGAACATATGTAGTGGGGTCTCACGCCCTTGGGGTGGGCCACCAGGCGCGGTTCGTCCGAACGTCTGGGTGGCGCCTTCTTTTCATGTTAAGATCAACACGCATATCTGCCCTTCTCCTGGAGTAGGCATGTCGGCGTGGTTAGGGCACGGGACTGGTTCTGGTCACGCTGGTCCAGATCAGTTGAACCCGTTGTCCGCCGGGGATGCAGATCTGCTGTTCTGGTACCCTGAGGGACTTGGGCTTTTTTCAGGGGGAAAAATGCCAGGTCGGTCTGGGTGTCACAGGGTTAAGCGCTATGGAGACCCTGGTTGGGTATGTTTTTACTCAGCACTGTCGTCATGGCTTACAGCCATGCCATTCTGTACGCGCTCGATCTCGTCGGATCTCGGCCGCTACACAGGTTGGTCCTGGTTAGTACTTGGTTGGGAGACCGCCGGGGAATACCAGGTACGGTGTGCTTAGGGGCTGGTTCTCCATTATTTTTCGCTCCTCTCTCACGCATGGCGAAGAGGGGCCTGTGGGGGTGGTTTTTTGACCTCCTCTGGTGACCCTGTGCTTCCCGTACCGCCAGGCCCGGTCCGAAGTGATGTTTGCGACCCGTAGGCCTGGGTTAACCCTTTTTGGAAACTGAAACACTTGTACTGCGGTATAGCCGGTGTATACCCGCAGGTGTGTTTTGGAGTTTTTTCTTGAGGGGTTATAGGAACAACCACCGCATTGGGTAACACCGAGGTGGTTGATTCCCTGGTGTGTTGGAGCAGTGTCAACTCCCGGGTTCACCGTTTGAGGGTGCCCCTGCACGTTCATGACGTCTGCCAATCGTGTCAGCCTTCTCTGCCTCGACCCCTCTGGGTGGGGGTTTTTAAATGGAGGCTTGGTCATGCAACACCGCCAGCTTACGCTCCTTCCGCCGGGGCGGCTGTGTTCAGCTGTCCCCTCTGGCGCCTGTCTCGTCCGCAGTCTCCAGGCTAGGGTTAACAGCCTGTTGCCTGGTTTTTCCCCGGTGCGCTGCCTGCTTCCGTTGGTTAACCTTTTTTGTGTGCTTACGGCCATGCTGACTGTCTGTTCTGCAGGGTTAGTGTGCCAGGCGGTGTACTGTTGGGGGGACGGGGCCCGCTCGGTTTACGGCCATACCGACCTGAACACGCCCGATCTCGTCCGATCTCGGAAGCTAAGCAGGTTCTGGCCTGGTTAGTACTTGGGATACCGCCTGGGATTACCAGGTGCAGTAACTGGGGGGCCTTTGTCCGAATACGCTGGCGATGTGGGGGGCGGGGCACTACGTGCCCACCTGGTGGGGTCTTGATGCTGGCATCATGGACTTCTCCGGGCCCCCATTCCAGGGAGTCCAGTCCTTTTGGTGGGTCTGGGTCTTCCTTCGCGCTCCGCTGCTACGGCCTTGCCACGGGGTTGGGTTTGCCCTTGACCCCGTGATTCTGGGGGCAGTAACGAGGTTGTTCCTCCGTTCGTTCCCGGGTGGCATGCGGGTTGTGCGTGTGTGTAGTCGTGGGGTCAAGCCACGGTCTGCTCACCCTGTGCGTTAAGTTGCTTGAGTGCCTCTTCGCACGGTCGGGTCCGTCGCCTTCCCGTGAAGCCTCTAATAGGGGGGATACCCTCCATTAGGGGGGGTCGGGGGGGCTCGGCCCTCCCTGTTCTGATGGTTTTGGGGGGCTGTCAGCGGGGTGTATTTGTCAGCCAGCGGCTCCGCTTGGCCTCCCTTTGTGCAGTAGTGATGCCAAGCAGAGCCCCTAATGAAACAGAACGTTAGGTTATGACTATAACCAAGTTCTGTTAATTAGGGGTGACGCTTGGCATCAGACGGCCGCTGCAGCCCTTGACCTCACCTTGTGGTGAAAGCTTGGGAAGGAGGAGAGCAGGTGACCACACACCTGCTTATGAAGGTAAGCTGATGAGGGGTGTGGTCAGACTAATACTGGTATTAGAGGTACATTTGTGGTTTATTCAGTACGCGTGCACGTACGCGAGATAGTGCAGTAGTGATGCCAAGCGTCACCCCTAATTAACAGAACTTGGTTATAGTCATAACCTAACGTTAACCATCAGTCAAACTAGAGCTTCAGCTTAATATATCAGTTCTGTATCATTAGGGGATCCGCTTGGCATCACTCATGCACTCCCTCGCGTACGTGCACGCGCACTGAATAAATTCCACAAATGTACCTTTAAAACCAGTATTAGTCTGACCACACCCCTCATCAGCTTACCTTCATAAGCAGGTGTGTGGTCACCTGCTCTCCTCCTTCTCGCTTTCACCACAAGGAAGTGCCTCGGTAGTACCCCACTTGACGTGTTGATTAGTTGAAAAGAGTTGTGACAAGTCTACATTGTGCTTAATTTTTTCTTCTCTCATATCTGTTGTAAAGAAAAAGTTTGGGTCATAATGTATTCTGCGGAGAGTAGACCCGCTAGACCTACTCTTCACCAGCGGTTCTCCATTCCCGCCTCCGTCGTGCGTTCTGGTGCTGGGCTGTTGCCACTTTCGTGGTTGCCAACCCAGCCCAGGAGACAGCCGATGGATAGTTTGCCTCTCCGAAGAGCCGAGGAGTCGGTGCCGTCGCTCCGGCGATGGCCTGATCTCGACTCTGGTTCCTCTGGTTCCAGGGAATCGTCCGTTGGTGAATGGTCGGTTGTTTTGGAGCCGAAGGATTTGCGACGCAAACTTTTCGCGTCTGCCCGTTCACGTCGCAAGATGGTAGCATGCAGGCGCGAACGGCCTGGGTTTGGGGAACTGCTGGAGACCAGCGAGGATGCGTCCGGCTCTGGATTTCCGATGGAAACTGAGGACTTCATGGAAGAGGCGGACGGATTCTTGTATGATGGTCCCGTAGAGGAGAGTATCCCTCTTATCCAAGAAACACCGGAGGGGGGAGAAATGGCTCCATGGGACTCCCTGTTCAAGGATGTCGAGGAACCACCTTGGCCTCATCAGCAGGATGCCCTACTATCGGCCACATCAGACTGTGGCTCCTTGACCAGTTGCAGCCTGCTGCATGTGAGGGATGCGGGTTCGGTGGAGGAAGGTCCGCAGGGGGAACTGCAGGCTTTGTTTCCCGAGCTCATGGCGGTAGCCGCCGCCGCAAACGGCGTGCCGCTGCCGCTGCCATTGCCTGCACCTGTCCCTGATGATCTCATAGGTCATCGCTGGCAGCGTCGCCCAGTGAGAGGGGTGGACGTTGTCTACCCATTTTTCCCCTCAATGGGGGCCTATGTTCGTCAGGGTCAGGCGGTTGCCAACATCATGGGACTAACCCCCGCCTACGTACCAGTTACGCGGGTGTCGGGGTTAGTCAAAGGTATGGGGGAGGGCGTGCCTCGGCTTGATAGTCCGATGGCCGCTCTCCTCTGTCCGGATATGGTGTGGGAACCCTTATGCAAGCCGGTCCTCCAGGGTAAATCGGCTAGGCGATTGGCATATTGGGGTGACCAGTCATTCATCGCTGGTACACAATCGCTGGCTGCGGCGTCTAACATCGCCCACCTGGCTAGATTTGTATCGGGGATTATGACGGGCGGCATGGATCTGAACGAGGTAAAATGCGATCAGATCACCCAGGCGGCAGGAGCTGTCCTGCACCTTTCCCAGGTGCTGGCCATAGCCATGGGGAAAGTGCGCGCCCTGGCTACCCTGGGCCAGCGTCATCTTTGGCTGGAGCAGGCCCGTGTGCCGGAACGGAAGAGAGCCCCTCTTCTGACGGCCGCCCTCTCCGACGCTGGTCTGTTCGGGAAGGCCCTGCGGTTGATGACCTCAACATCCAGAGAGATGGCAGAGGAGAGATCCATCCTCCAACCCCATTTTCCGCCTCCCGTCCTTGCCGGTGGAGTCAGAAGGCTTCCACGACGTTGAGCTGTCTCCGTCGTCCCTACCACTGCCTCCGCCGCCGCTGCTGGCCCCTCCAAGAAGGCCAGGAGAAGAGACGGCGCTTCTGCTACCGCCGGCCCATCCACGACCGGAGGAGACGGTAGGGAACGTCGTGACCAGCAGACAGTAACCTACCGTCCCTCCGGGGCTCCTCGGGGTGGCAAGACTCGAGCGGCGCGAGGTGGCAGACGCCGCTGAGAGTGACTTTTCCCCTCTGTGTCCCCTCTCCTTTACACCCTCGCCGGCCCCTCTATGATTTTGTGCCTTAAAACAACTTGTGATAATAAAGAAGTTCCCCTATCCTGTGGAAGTTATCGTCCTGTCAGTCAGTTGACGGTAGATTTAAAGCTTCTATCAAAGCTCTTAGCTATGCGCTTAGAACCTGTCCTTCCCACTATCATATCTCCAGACCAAACAGGTTTTATCCAGAATAGATATTCATTTTCCAACATTAGATGTCTCTTTAATGTCATATATAGCCCTTCCTCCACAACTAGCCCGGAGGCTGTCATCTCACTAGATGCGGCCAAAGCTTTTGACCGTGTGGAGTGGGGATATCTTTTCGACACATTGAAAAAGTTTGGACTGGGGGATAACTTTGTAGCTTGGGTGAAATTACTTTACACCTCTCCCACTGCCTCAGTAAGGACTAACAACACACGTTCAGCACAGTTCCATCTACACCGCTCCACGAGACAGGGTTGCAATTTGAGCCCACTCCTGTTCGATGTTGCCATTGAACCGTTGGCCATCGCACTTCGATCAGACCTTCGTATAAAAGGTATAATCAGAGGGGGTGTTGAACAGAGGACCTCCCTATATGCAGATGACCTGCTTCTATACGTGTCTGACATCTCCACATCTATTCCAGCTGCACTTGACATATTCACCCGATTTGGCCGTATTTCAGGGTATAAACTAAATTTAGACAAAAGTGAACTTCTTCCATTGAATGCAGAAGCTCGAAGTTATCCACTGCATAACTTCCCATTGAAAATTTCCCCCCATGGCTTCAAATATCTCGGTATCCAAATTAGGGATACATTTGGGGACCTATTCAAATTTAATTTTGGCTCTCTACTGACTCGATTTCAGGAAGATTTTGAACGTTGGTCATTATTACCTCTCTCTCTTGCTGCACGTATCAATTGCGTTAAGATGAACTCTCTCCCAAGGTTTTCTTATCTTGTCCAGTGCCTGCCTATCTTTCTTCCCCACTCATTCTTTCAAAAAATTGACAGCCTAGTGTCCAAATTTATTTGGAATAACAAAGTTCCCAGAATTAGTAAAGCTCTATTACAAAGGAGTAGATCTCTGGGTGGCATGGCTCTACCTAACTTCAGAGCCTACTATTGGGCAGCCAATCTCAGAATCATACAGCAATGGCTACAGTCAGACAAACCTCTGGTGTGCCCTATGTGGGTTGACATCGAAGCCTCATCTGTCAAACCTGCTTCACTAACCGGTCTTATACATGCCCCCATTAGTTCTCCATTGGCCCCCTACTTCAAAAATATAATCGTTAAAACTACATTCAGAATTTGGAATCAATTCAGACGCCACTTTGGGTTTAAAACTCTATCCCACTTGGCCCCGATAGCAGCTAACCCTTTATTTCACCCCTCATTGATGGATGGAGCATTCTCCTTATGGGCCTCACTCGGTATTAAAACACTAGGTGACCTATATATAGATAATGTTTTTGCCTCCTTTCAGCAATTATCAGAGAAATATTCAATCCATAGCCGACATTTCTTTCGGTATCTACAGATTCGTAGCTATGTCTGTAGCATTAACCCTATATTTCCCAACCTTCCAGAGGTAACACCCATCGACTCCTTTTTAACCCCGATGTCTTCCATCAAGGGCATGATATCGACTATGTACAATCTCATTCTCTCCTTATGTCCAACCACAATACACAATATTAAAAGTAAATGGGAGGAGGATTTAGAGGAGGAGATCTCGGATGACATTTGGGTTGACATTCTACGTCTTGTTCATTCTTCTTCTATTTGTGCAAGACACGGGCTGATACAATGCAAAATTGTTCATCGAGTACACCTGACGAAAGTCAGATTAGCCAAAATGTATGAAGATATCGATCCTATATGTGATAGATGTCATTCGGCCCCAGCCACATATACTCACATGTTTTGGACATGCCCCTCCTTGCACAGGTATTGGACAAATATTTTTGAAACCATCTCGGGAAGTATTGAGACAAATCTTGAACCAAATGTATTGACAGCGCTTTTTGGATACTCCCCACCTATGTTATCACTTTCAAAGCACAAAGCACACATTGTGGCATTTACCACTCTACTGGCCAGGCGGCTGATTCTGTTTAAATGGAAGTCCGCTGCTCCCCCCACTCACCTTCACTGGATTAGAGACATACTATACTTTATCAAACTTGAAAAGATAAGATGCACTCTGAGAGGTTCTTCATCTATGTTCAAGAAAACGTGGGGTTCATTCCTTGTACTTGTGGATGATGTACAGTTCCATACTATTCCAGAATAACAATTTGTATGCTGCTTGTTGGTATTCATCTGTGTGAACGTTAATTCAACGTGAGTTATTTGATATACCGGATATACATTGGAGAAGCATATTTGGGTACCTAAACATGTGCTATATATTTGATATACTATGTATATACGTTTGAGACGACTGTCGAGCGACCAAGTCAGTGTTTGTTTGTATTATTATTTACTTTTGAACTCTGTTTTATTTTTTCTTGTTTTTTATTTTTTTATTTTATTTTCTTCTGTTTAATGTTGTTATCTGTTCTATGTGGACAATGACAATACAACAATGTATATATACAGACATATACTTATAATGTCTATGTCCTCAAAAAAGTATAATAAACAAAAAAGTGAAAAAAAAAAAAAATAAAGAAGTTCCCCGACATAAGGGGGACTATGTTTTGGCCGAACAAACTGTGTGTTTCTTCAACAAATCATATGGTGGGGTTGTGTAAATATGAATCTGCACTTTTACGTTGTGAGATGAGTCGTGTTGTGTTACGAGATTAAGCAAGGTCTGCAACATACACTCAGTAATAGGTTCTATTAGCCTGACGCTCCACATGCAGGTAGAAACTGGTGTTATTCCATTGCTTGAACTAAGTATATGTGTCTCACAATGCTGTGTTGTTAGTTGCAGTAATACTCATACACACACGTTCCACGGCCTAGCCGTTACTCTCGGTCAGCGTTTTTTGCTATGTACGACATAGTCAACGGGTGTAGGATTCACACACATGCGACTTGTTTTTGTTGTAAATCCTGTTCACATTTTGTGGGTAGCGGGCATTGTATTAGCTTACGCTATACATTAGCATTCTACCGGAGGTTTTCAAAATGGCTACGGTTGTTTCTGTGTGTAGGGAACGAAGGGTTTTTTGTGAGGGGGTGTCGAATAAACCCCTCCTTCCCACTTGATTGGTTTAGGGGATTTTTATCTCTTCTGCTGAGCCAGTCAGGGCCGAGCCGGTGAGACGTCTTGGCAGGGGGGGGGGGGGGAGGGTTATCCTGCCAACTCCTATTACAGAGCGGAGCCGGCAGAATTTCCCCCCGTCACAGCGGTGTTGCTATGGCGACGCCTTCCATGAGTTACGGTGTCTTAAGGTGTCGAGTTAGAGCGTAGGGCTCACGGGTCTGCTGCGCTCGATTTATGTGTAAACTTGAGTCAGTTGGTCACGTGACTCACAGTTGGCATGTCTTTCTCATGACTACCACTCGTGTGGGAAGGTTTTCTGGGAGGGTCTAGTCTTTACTCTCTGATTAAAGAAGAGTGACTGGATGTAAAATCCTGTGAAAACGGGTTTTTTACTCCCAGCTGTGCAGTTGGGTTCATACGGGTGATGCTTCTTCTTTATTATTATAAAGAGTTGGATGTGTCTAGATGAATTGGAAATGGGGGCCCCTGATGGAAACAAGACTAACGTCTTTCTCAGGTCTGCCTCCCCTTACCGATTGTGTGTTTTGAGCCGTACTATGTTGTACCCTTTCTGCAATCTGTTGGTTAAAGTTTTCATTCATTCATTCATGGAGTTGGTTGCATCCCGCCCTCTTGTCGTTCCCCTGGGCATCTTGGGGATTCAATAAGATGGTCTAAATAGCCTATTATTGATGTGGATATGCCCAACGCACACATAGTGCTAACTCAGGATGTTCTGTTGGACATTAGGTAACTGACTGGCGCGCCTTGATTGCTTGGGGTTAAAACAGCGTTTTTATAGAGCAATCGAGATGGGGGTTTTTCCTCTTCCGACGCCCTGTGTGGTTGTCGACGGGTTCTCGTTCATATCAGGGGATGATAACGGAATGGATCTGAACATATGTGGAAGGGTCTCACGCCCTGGGGGTGGGCTGCCGGGCGCGGTTCGCACCGGAACGTCTGAGTGGCGCCTTCTTTTTATGTTTAAGATCAACACGCATATCTGCCCCTTCTCCTGGAGTTGGCATGTCGGCGTGGTTAGGGCACGGGACTGGTTCTGGTCGCGCTGGTCCGGATCAGTTGGACCCGTTGTCCGCCGGGGATGCAGATCTGCTGTTCTGGTACCCTGAGGGACTTGGGTTTTTTCAGGGGGAAAAATGCTAGGTCGGTCCGGGTGTCACAGGGTTGAGCGCTATGGAACCCTTGTTGGGTACATTGTATTCTACTCTGTCGTAATGGCTTACGGCCGTGCCAACCTGTACGCGTCCGATCTCGTCGGATCTCGGCCGCCATGCAGGTTGGTCTTGGTTAGTACTTGGTTGGGTGACCTCCTGGGAATACCAAGTACAGGGTGCTGGGGCTGGTTTTCCATTCTTACGCTCTTCTCTTACGCATGGCGAAGAGGGGCCTGTTGGGGTGGTCTTGACCTCCTCGGGGGACCCTGTGCTCCCCGTATCACCGGGCCCGGTCCGAAGTAATGTTTCGTTGACCTGTAGGCCCGGGATAACCCTGTTGGAAACTGGAACACGGGCTGCGACAGCGCAGGTGTGTTTTGGGGTTTTTTCCTGAGGGGTTATGGGACCAACCACCGCATGGGGTAACACCTGGGTGGTTGGTTCTCTGGTGTATTGCTGCAGTGTCAACTCCCGGGTTAACCGGTTGAGGGTGCCCCTGCACGTTCATGACGTCTGCCAATCGTGTCAGCCTTCTCTGCCTCGACCCCTCTGGGTGGTTTTTTTTTAGATGGAGCCTTGGTCATGCAACTACGCCAGCATACGCCCCTTCCGCCGGGGCGGCTGTGTTCAGCTGTCCTTTCTGGCGCCTGTCTCGTCCGCAGTCTCCAGGCTAGGGTTAACAGCCTGTTGCCTGGTTTTCCTCGGTGCGCTGCCTGCTTCCGTTGGTTAACCTTTTTTGTGTGCTTACGGCCTGGGTCTTCCTTCGCGCTCCGCTGCTACGGCCTTGCCACGGGGTTGGGTTTGCCCTTGACCCCGTGATTCTGGGGGCAGTAACGAGGTTGTTTCCCTCCGTTCGTTCCCGGGTGGCATGCGGGTTGTGCGTGTGTGTAGTCGTGGGGTCAAGCCACGGTCTGCTCACCCTGTGCGTTGAGTTGCTTGAGTGCCTCTTCGCACGGTCGGGTCCGTCGCCCTCCCGGGAAACCTCTAATAGGGGGGGTGCCCTCCATTAGGGGGGGTCGGGGGGGCTCGGCCCTCCCTGTTCTGTTGGTTGTGGGGGGCCTTCAGCGGGGTGTATTTGTCGGCCAGTGGCTCCGCTTGGCCTCCCTGTGTGCATGAGTGATGCCAAGCGGATCCCCTAATGATACAGAACGATAGGTTATGACTATAACCAAGTTCTGTTAATTAGGGGTGACGCTTGGCATCCGACGCCGCTGCAGCCCTTGACCTCACCTTGTGGTGAAAGCTTGGGTAGGAGGAGAGCAGGTGACCACACACCTGCTTATGAAGGTAAGCTGATGAGGGGTGTGGTCAAACTAATACTGGTATTAAAGGTACATTTGTGGAATTTATTCAGTGCGCATGCACGTACGCGAGGGAGTGCATGAGTGATGCCAAGCGTCACCCCTAATTAACAGAACTTGGTTATAGTCATAACCTATCGTTAACCATCAGTCAAACTAGAGCTTCAGCTTAATATATCAGTTAACCATCAGTCAAACTAGAGCTTCAGCTTAATATATCAGTTAACCATCAGTCAAACTAGAGCTTCAGCTTAATATATCAGTTAACCATCAGTCAAATTAGAGCTTCAGCTTAATCTATCACAGTTAACTAAATATAGAATAGTTCCCTGTATTGCCTGTGGCCACTGAGACGCTTCTGCAAACCTGACCAACATGGAAACACTTCAAACTAGAGCTTCAACTTGATTTATCACAGTCAACCAAAGATAAAAGAGTTCCCTTTATTGCCTGTGGCCACTGTCAGACGCTTCTGCAAACCTGACCAACGCGGGAATACTTTATCTAACATTTTATCAGTCAAACTAGAGCCTCAAACTTGACCTATTATAGAAGTAGTAGAAGAAGAAGTATCGCTACCAAAGAAGGAATACTTCCCTTTATTGCCCCTGTCCTGATATCTAGATCTTTGATGCTTTAACGGGTGGTTTTCCTGCTTTTGGTTGGACAATCAAGTTCTATTGTGCTCATTCTATTTGAATATTTCAGGGGAAACTCACCGAAGAACTGGTCCTGGAGGCTCTGGAAATGCTCAACTGAACAGTTTTCAGCTGCCTTCACGGCCTCCTCCTTCTTTTCCTCCAGGTGGCCAATCTCCTTCAGCAGCTCCTCTCTCAGCTTGCTGATCTCTCGCTCATACGCTGCAATCTGTGAAAGGTCGGGTCAAAATACGATTTCATCCACTGATTATCCAGGCTGTGATCCAGCTGGGTGAAGGGGTGTATTTCCCACCCCCTGCCACGGATCATCCGTTTCATCCTTGAGAAAGACATTCTCATCCCTCCCTCTGGACTTTCCAGCAATCCAGCATTCAACAGGAATAATTTGATCTCTGATTAATCAAATGAGCAAAATAGTTTCCTCACATAGGCCTATATCTGTACATTAATATGTACAATACTGCTGTATATACCATATATATCTATCTATCCACATATGTCTGTACATACCTGCATATAATTCTTTTTACATATCTGTAGATACTATATCTATATCTGTACATATCCCTTACATACTCTTACTAGTTAGGCTGCTGGCCAGTATGACTACTACCAGTAGAATGAATGAATGAATGAATGAATGAATGAATGAATGAATGAATTAATGAAAACTTTATTTAACAGATTGCAGATTGGGTACAATACAGTACGGCTCAATACACACAATTGTTAAGGGGATGCAGACCTGAGAAAGACGTTTGTCTTGTTTACATCAGGGTCCCCCATTTTCAATTCATATAGACATTTATGACATACACAACATACATGACATTTATGGCATAGGGACATATAGGTGTTTAGTACTGATACATTTGTGACATAAACGGTATTCAAATATACAGTACTGTTACCCCTAGATCCTGACAGAGTATATACATATGATGGGGAGGGGACTGTACATAAGGAGGGGGTGGGTGGGTGGGTGGGTGGGAGAGAAATATACATACAGCGGGGAGGGAATATATACATGCGGTGGGGAGGAGATTGTCTATTAGGAGGTGGTGGGGGTTTTGGGCATTTACGGTGGCCAGTTTCGAATTGCAGCCTCCCGTAGGTGCTCTTTAAGAGCGGTTTTGAATGTGGGTAGGGATTCACATTCCTTTACAGCTTTGGGTAGGGCGTTCCACATTGATGTGGCATAATTGCGAAACGTGTTTAGTCCCTTGTTTGAGCCGAATCTGGGTTTAACATGATTTGTTGAGCTTCCTCTGGTGTAGTGGTTGTGGTATTCACTGACCTTTGGGAAGTATTTTGACATGTACATGGGTACCTTAGTCGTATAGTGTATCTTGTAGACCAGGCCCATTGCAAGTTGCTGTACTCTGTCGTCTACGCTAAGCCATCCTAGGTTGTCAAAGTGGGCAGGGGTGAGGTGGGTTCTGGGGGTAAGGTCAAGTAGTAGTCTGACCAGTTTGTTTTGTGATGTTTGTAATCTTGTTTTAAGCGCCTTTGAGGTGCTTTGGTACCATGAGGTGCACGCATAGTCGTAGTACCCTTGAATGAGTGCTCCTGCCAGAGTCTTCAGGGTATTCTTGTTTACCAGAGAGGAGATCCGGTACAAGAATCTAGTTCGTTGGTTGACTTTTTTTTATTACATTGGATGCCATTTTGTCACAGGAAAGATTTGCCTCTAGGATGGAACCCAGGTAGGTAATTTCGTCTTTCCTTGTGACAATATTGTCACCCACTGTAACTGAGAAGCCTTTGGTCTTGCTGAGTTTGTTATTTGAACCGAAGAGAATGGACTCTGTTTTGCCCATGTGTAATGATAGTTTGTTATCGGCTAGCCATATGCAGATTTTGCCTAGTTCCGAGCTGAGGGTTTTTTCAACCTGCAACTTGTTCTTGTCAGAGACCAGCAGGGCTGAGTCGTCCGCAAACAGGAACAAGTTGCAGTCACAGGCTACTACTAGTGTCTTTATACCTGTATTACTGTACATATTAATACTACTACTCTGTACATACATCTGATTAGCACTATACTCAGTAGTACTAATTCATATATTTTATACCCAGTTTAATCATCTGTACATTGTATATTATTATTGCACTTTACTGTTACATTTGCACTCTGGTTGAATGCCAAACATATTTTCGTTGTACTGTACTTGTGCTGCATAATGACAATACATTTGAATCTAATCTAATCTAATCTATATGTCATTATGAATTGAAAATGGGGGACCGTGATGTAAACAAGACGAAAGTCTTTCTCTGGTCTGCATCCCCTTAACAATTGTGTGTATTGAGCCGTACTGTATTATACCCATTCTGAAATCTGTTAATAAAATGTTCAATCAATCAATCTAATCTAACATAATATGAGAACAGGTTGTCTGTATATGATACATTGATAAAAATTATTTTGCGTGAGGAACAGTGAGAAGATGAATCAAGTGCTGCATCAGATCTGACCACCTTATCGGGATGAAATATTTGAAATATTATAACAATCTCCCGGCTCTCTTTCTAGCCCCATGCCCTCTATGTTTATGGTGAATACATTCCAGAGCACAGCTCAGTATACAGTATATGTTAAACTGTCTATTCACTGTGTGGGGAGGCAGGAGGGCCTAGAGGTAAAGAGGCCGGTAACCGAAAAGTCGCTGGTTCGATCCCCTTCACCAACAGGAGGGTGTATTCCAGCTGTGAGCTGGTGACTGAAGGGTGGCTGGTATCACATCTACGGTGCCCACCATCCTACCTACCTGAGAGACTGCTCCAGGGGCGCTGCACTGCAGGCGACCCTGCGCTCTGACCTCTCTGATGAAATGCATATGTGTGGGGGGCTGTGTGTGTGTACCTAGGAGGGATATGAGGACTGTGTTTATGTGTACCTAGGAGGGATATGAGGACTGTGTGTATGTGTAACTAGGAGGGATATGAGGACTGTGTGTGTGTACCTAGGAGGGATATGAGGACTGTGTGTAACTAGGAGGGATATGAGGACTGTGTATGTGTAACTAGGAGGGATATGAGGACTGTGTGTATGTGTACCTAGGAGGGATATGAGGACTGTGTGTATGTGTAACTAGGAGGGATATGAGGACTGTGTGTGTACCTAGGAGGGATATGAGGACTGTGTGTGTGTGTAACTAGGAGGGATATGAGGACTGTGTGTGTAACTAGGAGGGATATGAGGACTAAGTATGTGTAACTAGGAGGGATATGAGGACTGTGTGTATGTGTAACTAGGAGGGATATGAGGACTAAGTATGTGTAACTAGGAGGGATATGAGGACTGTGTGTATCTGTAACTAAGAGGGATATGAGGACTGTGTGTATGTGTAACTAGGAGGGATACGAGGACTGTGTGTATGTGTAACTAGGAGGGATATGAGGACTGTGTGTAGGTGTAACTAGGAGGGATATGAGGACTGTGTGTATGTGTAACTAGGAGGGATATGAGGACTGTGTGTATGTGTAACTAGGAGGGATATGAGGACTGTGTGTATGTGTAACTAGGAGGGATATGAGGACTGTGTGTAGGTGTAACTAGGAGGGACATGCAAAAAGACAAATTTCAATTGACAATAAAATAATCTTCTAAAAAGAATGCAACAAGAAAAGCCAATTTTCTATTTAGACATTTCTTTGGTTGCATACATCCGTTTATCCTCTATCCAAGGACAACACAAACAATGTGGTACCAAATTATGTTCCCCGCCGTCACCTTGTGTTGCAGATTACAACTGTATTCGTCCGACTTCCTGATGTGCTCCTCCAGCTGTCTGCACCGTTCGTTCTGACTGGACAGCTTCTCAGACAGCAGCGTGTTCCTCTGCTTGGCCTTGGACAGCTGCTTCAGTGTGGCAGGAGACTCCACCTCCACGGTCTGAGTGACGTGCTGCGAGAGAAGGAACGTGTGATTGATTGATTGAATTGAATTGATTGAAAACTTTAATTAACAGATTGCAGAATGGGTACAGTACAGTACAGCTCAATACACACAATTGTTAAGGGGATGCAGACCAGAGAAAGACTTTCATCTTGTTTACATCAGGGTCCCCCATTTTCAATTCATAATGAAATTATGATTAGGTTCATCCGTTCAAAAGACCACGGTGCGCTGTGACAACACCGTGAGGCGACAGGCCGTTTCGCTGACAGTTATGATCAACGTTTGTTACTTACACTCTTATGCGTTGTTATTCACGTTGGTTTTGTCACGGTAATCGATTCCCATCTCATCTCCACAACCCCAAAAATGTGCACTTGTATCATTATCATCTTATGGTTACACTGGGGAATACAGCAATGTTTTTGTTGCTGAATGATTACGTTTGCTGTCCAAGTTAAAAAGAAACACAGTTTTGGCAGGAAAACGCGTTGTCCTACTGGCAACGCTGAAAAGGTGTTTTCGTTTTGGATACTCGCCAAAACTCGCCGACAATGGTGCCATGTAATCTGCGCAAGCCGGATACGGAGCCATTCTGCCCAATGCCCATGCGCAGTAGAGACCAACGGCAAATTCTCCCCCTCCCAAACCCATGTCATGTCAACAAACCCTTACCACGCAAGAATCGAGTGGATGAGCAGCTCAGAGCTCCTCTTTCAACATAACAAGCATTAAACAAAATGGCCCAGTCATCTATTCACTTTTGTTTAATACATGAGGCGTTGTAGGCGGTTAGGTGGCCGAGCGGAGATTGCGTTCGTCACCAACCCCGGAGCTGTGAGCTGGATTCGCCTGTTCGAATCCAGCTCACAGCTCTGGGGTTGTCACCAGCTTGGCTGGCCGTCTGCACTAATACAATTGGCTGTATTAGAGGGTGGGAGAAGCTGGCGGGGTGGGTCCGGGTTGTTGTAAACAGCGACTCCTACAGTTCGGTCGGGGCGCCTGCTAAGCGCGGATAGGACTTGAGGGGGATAGTGTGGTCCTCCCACACGCTACGCCCTCTCGATGAGAATCCGCGCTGCCAGGTGAAAAGAAGCGGTGATTGGCTGGACGTGTGTCGGAGGAAGCACGTGGTAGCCTCCACTCTCCCTCTCTGACTGTGGGGGGTAAGTGCGCAGCGACCAGGAAGGGACTGGGAATTGGCATACGACTAACATTGGGATGGGAGAAAATCGGAGGAAAATGGAGGGGGAAAAAGATCAATAAAAAAAATAAAATACATGAGGCGTTGTCTAATGTTATCTAGCTACTGATAGCTCCTGATATCAATGTCTGATATCATCAGTTTGGTGCTGGCTGGCTAGCGTCGCTCATGAGCTAACGTTAGCTACCTAGCTAACGTTACTTTCAGACCCTGTTAGCTGCGGCTACCAACGTGTTGTCAAGTTATTGTTATAAGGAGCCCAGTCCAAGCTACAACAGTCTGCATTCCCTTAACAATGTATTGAGCCGTATTGTATTGTACCCATTCTGCAATCTGTTAAATAAAGTTTTCACCCATTTTTACTAACGTTAACGTTACTACGTTAATAGCCTCGATGCTAACTATACATTGAGAATGCCATTCACATTAGCATGTAGCTAACAACACCGGAGATCTTTTTGTGAGACTAAACTATCCGCTCTTGGTGGTAAATTGTGTTGATGTTGGTTTTGTTTCATCAACAAATGAGAGGCAGAACACACAGTGAATGTATCCGTTTTGTTTATTGCATTTTCTTTGCTGAAAAATAAATGCTACATTGGCTAAATGGCTCACGCGAGGCATTTAAAGAGGGTGGATTGTTGATTTTTAGCAGGAAGTGTATTGGCACATTCAACTTTTCTGATTGGTTGAAAATGGCCTTCATGTTTGAACTACATCGCCACCTACTGCCACCTACTGCTTTGGCATTGTACTACATGTATATACATCACTGTGCTAAGGAGGCAAAAACGATGTCTAACTTGCCTGCCATTACGTAGCGTTCTGAAAAGCGAAACTGAAACTGAAAACTGAAATGAAAACCGGGCCTAGTGTAACCGCAGCCTAATGATGAATGCTTGTATATCTCTGTACAATACGATTCAAACAGCTGCTACTGCTCCCAGCAGTTGGAACATGATGAAAAAGACTTTGAAAATGGACAAATTGATCCCTCTCACTACTTTTAAGAACTCTCACAGAGGGGAGCTCCAGTAGCTCACCGTGTATCTCGACGCTATTTCGGCGTCGGGGACAACCGTGCGCGTCACGGATCTGGGGTACACGAGTTCGACTCCCGGACTCGCCGTATTTTCTCAGAGTGTCTTTCCCCCGATCTATATCCTAGTCCTATTCAACCTGTTTCTGTCGGCCATGCTTGACCAGAAAAAGCGATAAACGCTAAAAAGAACCAGCTGACTGGTCAAAGTTTAAAAAAAAAAAAAAGAACTCTCACAGAGTTGTTTACACACACTCATTGACTCTTCTGCTTCATGTATTACAAACCTTGTAATTTTATTTGGTTGTTTGTTTGATGTGTGGTTTAATTATTTATCTTACCTCTGTGATGTATATGTATTGTCTGTCTCTTTTCTATTTTATTTCATTTATTGAAATGAACATTTTTAAATAAAGGTTAAATAAAATAAATAAAAACCTTGCAGTGTATAGGGTAGGACTACTGTAGATATGTCAGTATGTAAATAGGAAGTTAATTTCTGTTCCTACCTCTTTTATCTCTTATTTTAATAATATTTTTGTTATTATTATTATTATTATTATTATTATTATTATTATTATTATTATTATTATTATTATTTTTTAAACAAACATATAAACAAACATGACAACACACGATAAGATATACAAGCATTAATTAACAGTGCATATCCAATGAAATCACCATTTAGTTAAATGTCTTATACAGGATATACCCCTAATACCTGTTATCTAGTACCCTACACACATATGCTCTAGCTCGTACCCCCCCCTCCCGGACCCCCCATGGATAATCCATCCATTATAACTTGTTCCTACCAGACACTACCTTTATATGCTAGCTTTTATTCTCTCCACCACTTCTAACCACATTGTCATTTTGGATTCATTGAGACCCAAAATTCTTGCTGTAGATATTTCTTGATAAATCACATCGAGATATGTAAGAATCCAGACCTTCCGGCACATTTTTTCCGGTTGAAACCATCGTGATGCTATCAGCTTTTTAGCCACTGTGATACCAGATAAAACCAATCTCTTTAGCTGTGGATGTACTGCACACTCAAAGACATCATTCAGCAGTAATACAGAGGGGTGTACAGGTATATTCAGAGTTAAGAGATTTGATCATTGTTGGGTCACTTCTTTCCAGAATATCTTAACTGGTGGGCAGTCCCAGTACATGTGCATAAATGTCCCCTCGTCCCCATTTGTACATAAGGAGCATTTGGGGTCTTGTTTAAGACCCATTTTGTTCAGTCTTATAAGAGTTAAGTATGTCCTGTGAATATAGTTAAGATTGATTTGTTGATGGTCCGGGTTCCTTGATGCAAGTCGAACATTTGCCCAGGCTTCTTGCCAGTCAAAATCTATCTCCAGGTCTGGTATATCCCTCCTCCAGACTGAGTCTAGATGGAGGGTTTCATATGAGGATGTTAGTAATTGATGATAAAAATCTGAAACAAAACCTCTCGATGTCTCTCTTTCATAGAAGAATTTGTGGTATCTGTGGTGTACAATTGGTATCCTTAATGGAACACTGTGAGCCTTCAAACATGCCAATAACTGTGCGTAAAAATAATATGTGGACTTGGTGAGATACATTTTTTTGCGTATTTCATCATAACTACAAAAACCCTGTTTGTTGAAAACATCTCCTAATGAGTGTATGCCTTGCTTTTCCCATCTAGGGAATCTTATAGGTTGTTTTCCAATCAAGAGTGCATTGTTATTGAATAAGGGAGTATGATTATGCCATTTCTGTGGGATAGAATATTTCTTTTGTGTTTCACGCCATATCCGGATCGCATGAGTAATTATGGGGCCAAATTTCCGTTCGCATTGCTTAATTGATAATTTGGTGTATACTATGTCCTTCAGCCTATGTGGAGCTACTATATTTTCTTCTAAATTTCTCCAGGATACTGATGCTTGGGGATCAAACCATGTTGTCAGTGGTCTTAAAGGGTACGCCTTAAAATAGTGGAAAAAATCTGGAAATGCCATACCACCGTCTGCTCTGTTTCTCTGTGCGGTGGATCTTTTTATACGTGGTGGTTTGTTATTCCAAATAAATTTGTATGTGGAGGAGTGTAATTCTTTCCAGTAACCCTCTGGAGGGGGTAACGGTAGCATTGAGCTGAAGAAGTTGATTCTAGGTAGGACGTCCATCTTAACTATTGATACCCGTGCCTGTACTGAGTTTTTTAGTTTTGACCACCTGTCAAGGTCGTATTTGATTTTGTTTTGGATTTTTACGTAATTGTGCTTCACCGTTTGGCTTATGGTAGGGAATATTTCAACTCCCAAACATCTAAAGTGTTTTACCATCGGTATCTCTTCTGGGAGGGTTATATTTCTTTTTGCAGGGGCGTTAAGTGGGAGGAAGGCCGACTTCGGCCAATTTATCCTAAATCCCGATAAATCTCCAAAGTCCTCAATCAGCTTGAGAAGATGAGGCAATGCGGTGTTGGGGTTTTGCATGAACAGTATTACGTCGTCCGCATATAAACAAATTTTATTATTATTATTATTATTATTATCATCATCTATTTTTAGATAATTTTACAACAACAACATCAGAAACAACAATAGCATTAGCAACCATGCAACCCCCCTTCCATTGTCATTTCTTGGACCTTGTGGATATCTACCTTGACCAGGGGCTCCTTGCCCCTCTCTTTATCCAACTCCAGTTGCAGCTCCCTCACTCTGTCCTCTCGCTTCCTCAGCTCCTCTCCTCTCCTCCACTCGTTTTGTTCACTCTGTCGCTCCAGATGGGACATCTGCTCCCCTCGCTGCTGGAGGGTGATCTCCAGCTGTTGCACTCTGCTGCGGAGGTTCTCGTTCTCCTGTTAGGGGAGACAGAGAGAGACAGGAATTACAGAGAGATGCTAGAGGTTCTCGTTCTCCTGTTAAGAGACACAGAGAAACATCAATTACAGAGAGATGCTAGAGGTTCTCGTTCTCCTGTTAAGAGACACAGAGAGACATCAATTACAGAGAGATGCTAGAGGTTCTCGTTCTCCTGTTAAGAGACACAGAGAGACATCAATTACAGAGAGATGCTAGAGGTTCTCATTCTCCTGTTAGGGGAGACAGAGAGACAGGAATTGTAAAGGTGCTAGAGGTTCTCATTCTCCTGTTAGGGGAGACACAGAGATACACGAATTACAGAGAGATGCTAGAGGTTCTCGTTCTCCTGTTAAGAGACACAGAGATACAGGAATTACAGAGAGATGCTAGAGGTTCTCATTCTCCTGTTAGGGGAGACACAGAGAGACAGGAATTACAGAGAGATGCTAGAGGTTCTCATTCTCCTGTTGAATGAATGAATGAATGAAAACTTTATTTAACAGATTGCAGAATGGGTACAATACAGTACGGCTCAATACATACAATTGTTAAGGGGATGCAGACCTGAGAAAGACGTTTGTCTTGTTTCCATCAGGGTCCCCTGTTAGGGGAGACACAGAGAGACAGGAATTACAGAGATATGCTAGAGGTTCTCCTCCTGTTAGGGGAGACACAGAGAGACAGGAAAAACCAAGTAAAGTCCTTGATCGTATCCCCTGTCCGTCTCACATGGCCCTGGTGCGTCTCACCTTGATGAGCATGGTGCTGGACTGGGAGGGGATGGCTGACAGCTGCTGCAGGAGCCCCTGTGTGACTCCCAGGCTCTGCTTGAGACTCTCGTTCTCTGCCGACAGACACACCACTCGCTTCTCTGAGTCTGTGGCCCCCTGCAGAGAGAGAGAGAGACAGCGTGACGAGGAGCTCCTCTGAGAAAAACACCAGGACGCTCAATAATGTATGTACAAAATAAATGATATGAGTAGCAGCACAGTCATTGCTCCGCTGCAATCATTTATTGAGACATTAAAAAAACAATGTTTCAAAAGCTAGGCTGCCCTTGCCGGGGTTTACCCGTGAGATTAAATGTTTTTTTTTGTATGTCTCAATAAATTATTGTGTCGGAGGAATGTGTTTGCAGCCTGTTCCTATCATTCATGTCATTCTTATCATTGATGTCATTCATGTCATTCTTATCATTCATGTCATTCGTATGCTTGTTTTCGTTGGCCTGGCACCTCATCCATACAGGTTTCACCTACTTTAACTCTGCAATACTGCACATCAATCAAGAGTAGGAAATAGAGGAGGCTTTTTATAGTGGCTTTTTTTTTTACCATGTGAACTGATTTCGGGGGGCAATTCTCAGTATTCATCAAAACCCTTCATACCAATGTGGGAAATTGGGACACTCATTTGGTTATAGTTATAATTATATAATTATATAATAACTATATATAGTTATTTTCCATTTTCTATGCTGATTTTCAGGGGTATTTTCACGACCATACAATTTCAAAGGCGTTAGATGGACATTCAGGGATACTTGTTTTTGGCCTAAGTATCTTTCCCTACCCTGATGTCAATACTCTTATTAACCTTCCTGCACCCCTGGGACAAAAAACTTCCCAACTGTAGATACTGTACATACTGTACTTAGGATAACCTTGTCTTGATTTATTGCATATCCCCTGAAATTAAGTCAGGCAGTTTTTCTGGGGCAAAAGATGAAGTCTGCATTTATTTTTATTTTTTTTAACTCTATAGTTAAAAAAAGATTGCCCTGCAAAAAACCACTGCACATGGTGTACCCTTTGGTCAAAAAACGTCCCTATTGACTCCCATGTTAAACACGTTTTTTGAAAACGACGCCATTGCAGATTGTATTTAATTATTATTTTTTTCATCTAGGCCCCTTAATGGGCATTTACATATGCATGATTACACATTTTTTTCAAGATGGCCGCATTGCGTCATCTGCTTGTATCCTGCAATGCTGCAATTTACCCTTTGGTAAAAAAACATCCCTATTGACTCCCATGTTAAACACGTTTTTTGAAAACGACGCCATTGCAGATTGAAAAAAACAAAACAAAAAATTCATCTAGGCCCCTTTATGGGCATTTACATATCAGGGTTCCCACGCTTGCCTTGACATTTTTTTCCATACTACCTCCTGATTTTCCAGGTACCATATTAAGTGATGATCTATAGGCCCCTGAAGTTTCCCGCCCTCATCCGCGCCCCCCTCCTCACACACACAACCCCCTAGGACACCTGACTACTTACTTGATTTAAATGCTGATGATATACCTGCATATAACCCCTCTATATACTTACTTATACACCTGCATATAACTCATATGATAGCATGTACATATATATACTATTATATATATAGACTACTACCATACTGTCTTTATACCTGTATCACTGTATATTATTATACTACAACTCAATCTGATTAGCACTACACTCAGTAGTACTAATTTGTACATCTTGTACCCAGTTTAATTACATTGCTGATGCACTTTACTGTTACATTTGCACTCCGGTTGGATGCCAAACTTCTTTCCGTTGTACTGTACTTACATTTGAATCGAATCTAATAAAATTTCCACCAATGTTGGCGTGTTCCTTTAACAAATGTGGTTCCCCCTCAGTTGTACAACAGGCTGCCGCTACATGGCCTGCTGACTGGCTTCTTTTCTTCACAGTGCAGCATTCTGTTCAGGGGAGAGTGTGGGTGTGAAGATGCACTGTGGCAGCCCTGCTGATGAAATGACTGGCACATCCAGGGCTGCCGGTTAAGAATGACGAATGAAGCGCATCGGCTGTAGTTCTTACAGAGTCGGTTCTCAGTCTGGTCAGCTCCTCCTCGCGCTCCTCGATGCAACTCTTGAGCTCGTCGATCTGCGGGAGAGACGGGAGGAGAGGTTTAAAGGCACGCTGATGCAGCTTTTAGACTCCACCTCATACCATACGCATACAACTTAGTTAAGGTGCTGTAAGTAAGTATGTTTTCAGTTAAAATAAGTGTTAAATAGCTCTACATTCTGACAGCCATCACTGATCTAGAAGTCAGTAACATGGGTCTCCCAGTCCCTCCACTCTGCAGTAAACAGAAAATACATGTCCTGGTATCCCAGAGAGAACCCTAGATATTCTTACTTATTTCAAGAGATCTTGTCAAGCCAAATTTTTGCAGTGTGGAGTTCTCTCTCCTGATTGGATAAAGTGAGAACGGGAAACCAGAAAATGTATTTCCTGTTTACCATCTGTAGTGTGGTAGTGAAAGGTTAACCTTCTGTAGTGTGGTAGTGAAATGTTAACCTTCTGTAGTGTGGTAGTTAAAGGGTTAACCCTTTGTAGTGTGGTTAACATTCTGTAGTGTGGTAGTGAAAGGGTTAACATTCTGTAATGTGGTAGTGAAAGATTAACCTTCTGTAGTGTGGTAGTGAAAGGGTTAAACCTTTGTAGTGTGGTAGTGAAAGGGTTAACATTCTGTAGTGTGAAAGTGGTAACCCTTTGTAGTGTGGTAGTGAAAGGGTTAACCTTCTGTAGTGTGGTAGTGAAAGGTTAACCTTCTGTAGTGTGGTAGTGAAAGGTTAACCTTGCCTTCTGTAGTGTGGTAGTGAAAGGGTTAACCTTCTGTAGTGTGGTAGTGAAAGGTTAACCTTGCCTTCTGTAGTGTGGTAGTGAAAGCATTAACCCTTTGTAGTGTGGTAGTGAAAGGGTTAACCTTCTGTAGTGTGGTAGTGAAAGGTTAACCTTCTGTAGTGTGGTGTTGAAAGCGTTAACTCTTTATAGTGTGGTAGGGGTTAACGCTTACATTTTTCATTGTAAGGGGTAACAAAGAAAATACCACTTACAGCACCTTTAAGTAAAACCAAATTAATTTGTGCAGAACTGTTTAACAGTTTAAGGACATGCTGAGATTGTGTACAAAATCAACCTTTTAAACTTTTTGAACTGTCCCTTTAAAGTTCTAAGTTAAAGGTATGTTTAATGTAAATGTGAATCATTGAACTGCAGTGCATCGTGAGGTCATGTGGTGCCTGCAAGACGGTACCTGCTGGTGGAAGGCCAGTATGCGTGAGTGTCTGTCCTCCTCCTTCTGCTCCAGCTGGGAGTGCAGCAGGCGGAGCTCTCCCCTCAGCTTGCTCCTCTCTCCCTGCAGGCCGTAGAGAGACTCCACCAGCCTGTGGACCCCCGCCTGGCTCCCTGGGTCCCCGCTGCACTCACCTTGGTGAAGAAAACAACACAATAATAGTCATCAGCATGGTCATTGTCGTCGTCACCATATCTTTGTCATAACCGACATGGTCAGCATCATCATTGGCATCGTTATCATCATTATCATCAGTGGTTGAAGAAGTACACAGTTCCTTTACTTAAGAAATACCCAGATACATGAGTACTCTGGTAAAAGTCCTCCATTCAAATTCTACTTAAGTAAAGAAGTATTTGCTATTGAATGTACTTGTATATCAAAAGTAAAAGTATGCATTCTACATGACGCTTGTGTATTCCAGTGCTTGGGAGCGTTCAATCCTCGAGCCATTGACCTCTATAGGTTATGTTACTGTAAATTGGTATGTGGTCCAGTTATGCTGCTCTGATAAAAGGTTATGTTAAAGTGGTATGTGGTCCAGTTATGCTGCTCTGATTACGTCCTCTTCAAATGTGAAAGTATATCATCTTTTTTGCCATGTTTTCTATGCAAAATCTTCAAAATCCTCAAAGTAACTAGTAACTGATGGGTTCAGATAAATGTAGTGGAGTAAAAAGTTGAATATTTCCCTAGAAATGTAGTGGAGTAAAAGTATAATGTTAAATGAAAATAAAATGAAAATACTCAAAGTACAAGTAGCTCAAAACTTTACTTAAGTACAGTACTTGAGTAATTTTCCACCACTGATTATTATTGAAAAACTTTATTTATCATCGTCATCAAAGTCCTCATTATCATCATCATCATCATCCTCATCGTCGTCGTCATCAATGTCATAGTCCTCAGAGTTTTCCCGGTGGCCTGGCCACGTGTATGCTTTCCCCAACGCAGTTGTGTTTCCGCGTTCCCGTTTTGCGCTCTGATTGGCCAGGTCATGTGACATGTGCGCCAATCGTGGGACAGCAAGTTCTGTGCCTATTTCCGGGTCTAACAGCCTGCAAACTACCTGGCGTTCTATCGCCATGCTCTAAGACAAACTCTAACCGTAACCAACTTCGAAAGAGTGCCTAAGCTTAACCGTCGAAAGAAGGGCAGGCGTTCTATCGCCATGCTCTAAGACAAACTCTAACCTTAACCAACTTCGAAAGAGCGCCTAAGCTTAACCAGTGTAGAAACTTGCGGCCCCACGATTGGCGCACATGTCACATGACCAGAAACACGTGGGCCAATCAGAGACGCGGAAACACAACTGTGTTGGGTAAAGTATTCACGCGGCCTGGCCTGCACAGAGAAAAAAGATTATATATATAATATATATGTATATTATTATTTTTATTTTCTTTGCTCGCAGTCAGGCCACTGAACTTAGAAGCAGGCCAGGCCAGTGTTTGTAGTTGTGGCGGTGCGATAGTTAGATAACCTAGGTGGGGAACAACCAGGAGATCACTGCGACAGAGGGTAACGCAGAACTATCTCTCTCTCTCTCTCTCTCTCTCCTCACACACACACACACACACAAAGGGAGCCGCATGTGATTGGTGGAGGCGGGACCAGGCCATACAACTGATTGACAGCGGAGACGGCGAATGGAATGACACTTCTGCAGAATGACAGGGAGAGACAGAGCGAAAGACAAAAAATGAAAATGTCAAGCTTAACCTGCGCTTGAAGATGGACAGTGGAAAAAAGAGGAAGGGTGGACCAGAGAGGGAGAGAGAGAAAAAATAAAGGCCCTTACAGGAGATGCTGCTAAATGCGTCAAAATTGACCAAATGTTTTCTTGCACCACGGGACCACCAGGTTAGTCAGTGATAAAAATAAACATGCTAGCTAGTAGGGGTGTAAAGATACACGTATCCGTACCGAACTGTTTCAGTGTGTACCGTACCGTACCGCACGGCTGTGTACCGAACGAATACAATGGTATGTTAACCACTAACGACCGCCCACTGGGGGCTGTTTTTTTCACAATCTAATATAATTATTATTATTTTATAATTTTTTACAAGTCGATTATTAATTTCAATATAGAATATTCGTTGAGAGCCTACCTACATAACCCCTGAGTGGAACATGGAAAGCCAAACTTTCCCCCACTGTACCGAAACTTGACTTCAAAACCGAGGTACGTACCGTACCGTGTTTTTTGTGTACCGTTACACCCTTACTAGCTAGCTAACATAGCTAACGTTACCATGCATCATCATCGTCCCCTGTCAAAAGCCGCTGCCAAGAAACTGGACAATCAATAATTTAACCCTTGTGTCTGAAAACCCTTGTGTTTAACCCTTGTGTCTGAAAAAAAGTGTTACACTCTTACCATTAGGGGACTAAATTGTCTTCTTCAAAAACGCCATAAACATATTATATGTTGAAATCTTTTATTCAACTTCAGCCCTGATCATAACCATTTTTATTTTTAGATTCTTTTTTTTGTAATGTCAGATTAAAAATGAAATACTCCCACTTTTCTGAAAAGAGTTGTTGTTACATGCTAGTCTGTAATAACCCCCCCCCCCCCCCCCCCTGAAAATATCTTACTTTTTGTGTGTTTTTTTTAACAATAATTTGTGATGCCATCACACACACTGGCATTTAAATGGTTACAATTATACAATTATTTGAATATGTGGTGGTTATGATCAGGGCTGAAGTTGAATAAAAGATTTATGAAAGAAAAAGTGAAAAATTATTTCAACATATATTTTTATGGCGTTTTTGAATAGGACAATTTAGTCCCCTAATGGTAAGAGTGTGAATATTTTTTTCAATCTGACATTACAAAAAAACAAAAAATCCATCGAAATCAGTGTTGTTGCTAATCATTGACATATGCTAGCCTGTAATAATCCCCCCCAGAAAAATCCACTTTGCATTTGATATATTGAAAATATAAAACATTTTGTGTGTGTTTTTAACAATAATTTGTGATCTAGCACAAACACTGGCATTTAAAGGGTAACAATTATAAAATTCCTGAACCAGAATGCAGGAAATTAAGTCTTTGTAACTAACATTTTCCTGGTGGGGGACCCCCAGACCCCCCGCTTAAAAAGTGGCCTGACTGGGGCTATATTTCGCACTATATTTCCTGGCCTGAATGATTTCCCCAGTCCGGCCCTGGTTATCAGAATCACTGTCATTGTTCATTGCCATTTCTGGACTTTCTAGATGTAGACCTATTTAGCTCTGTAAATGTCCTAACCAAACCCCCTCCAATGTACAGTTACCCCCCCCCCCCCCCCCACCCCCCCTACCCAACCCCCCCACCCCCTCCAAAGTACAGTTTCTTCATCAAATGTATATACTCTTTTTTAGACTCTTTTTGTATCACAAACAGTACTGTATTTGTAAATCTGGTATGTCATAAATGTATAGATGTAGCAGTACTGTCTATCTGTGTCATGTATGTCATTATATGTTATGATGAATTGAAAATGGGGGACCCTGGTGGAAACAAGACGAAAGTCTTTCTCTGGTCTGCATCCCCTTAACAATTGTGTGTATTGAGCCGTACTGTATTGTACCCATTCTGCAATCTGTTAAATAAAGTTTTCAATCAATCAATCAATCAATCAATCAATCAATCAATAGCTACTGAATGCAGACCACACAGTACACTTCAGAGCGATGAAGGAAACCCAGCCTGCTCTTAAAGCTCGCTCACACGCTATGTAGTCACCCTGTGCTGCAGTTAAGGTAAGGCAGTCTTTTCCATGTTCCCATTTCGCTAGTCCCCCCCTGGGAAAACTCAGTAATGTAGGGATAATTCAGGCTTCTCTACCGTTTTACCGGACCAAATGGAGGAGAATGAGTCACATTTACAAGGAGCAGTATCTGGGTAAAGCCTTTCTGACGTTCAACGCAAACCCAATGAGACCTGAGCCGTGTGCCCAGATGAGTTTTAATTAGGTTCCTCCCTCTGAATGATTTATCGGCCCGTTAGGTTTGATTTTCGCTGCTGGATAATTACATCAACAGAGCGCGTCAGATCTGCTGTGTCACACTGCTACCCGGGGAGGTGGGGATTGGTGATACAGAGGGGGAGGGGGGGGGGGGGGGGGTGGCCAACACCAACGAGATCACGGGAAACGTGGGAGGGGACTGTGGGCTTTCGTCAGCAGGGGAACTGGGATACTTGTGCATTTTAAAACAGCGACTAAAAATAGTACAAAGGAACGTGTTTTCTCTGCCTGAAAGACAGTGTAGATGAAGACTGATAAAAGCAGCAAGCACAAGACATCGTTTACACTGAGGATGTTTCAGTACTGTCTGAGTGACCACTGATTGGAGCGTCTGCCACTCATTCGTACAGATCAAATGCTGAATATATGGTTATAATACAACCAATTAGTTACAGGTATAACTAGCACGCACAGAACGGCGCTTTAGTTATGTTTATTCAGAGACAGCGTACTCGTTTCGGCTGTAAGCCTTATCATGATGATGAGGAAGGCTTATCATGACGATGAGGAAGGCTTATGACGATGAAGAAGGCTTATGATGAGGATGAGGAAGGCTTATCATAACAATGAGGAAGGCTTATCATGACGATGAGGAAGGCTTATCAGGCCGATGAGGAAGGCTTATCATAACAATGAGGAAGGCTTATCATGATGATGAGGAAGGCTTATCATGATGATGAGGAAGTTCTAGATAAACACACCTAAAGGACAGTTCCGTGCGTGCTGGTTATTTCTGTAACTAAGGCTACATTCAGACTGCAGACGAAAGTGGCCCAAATCTGATCTTTTCATTTGTGATTTGGGCCACTTTCCTATGTGGTCCTAACTCAGATACAGGTCTGATTTCTTTGCAATGCAACCTCAGTCTGAAGAGTCATATCAGAATTCATGTGACTTTTACGTCACTCCAGATTGACATTCATCACAATTCTGCGCTGGCGGGACTCCTCGCCCCCATTATCAGCTGCTTACGAATGAGTTGGCCTCCATTGCAACTTATGAATCAAACCATAAACTGTGTCCTCCATGTTTACTTTCACCTTTGTTATTGTTAATTTCCGCAGGCGGGTCAGTTCAGGAGCGTGATCAGTTCACACTGGAATCTGATCTTGACCACAAGAGCCTGTCTGGACCGTGCGCCCCGGTAAGAAACCACTGAAGAGGCTAGAGTGCAGGAAAGCCCAGTTCCCTTCAAATACGCTGTAAAATGCCTCCCAACACCCAGACCTGCGCATCACATCAAAGTAAACAACCCAACCATAAACAATCCTTCCTGAAAACAGTGGGGAAGCGATCAGCGGGTTATTTATAGCCCAACACGGGTACACGTGGTCGGCTAGCATGTGGCGGGGCCCCGGAGCTTGTAAGTGCACTTGTCGGAGAAGAAAAGCAGCACTCCTCATGGATGTTTTATTTATGGAGGGAGGGAGAGCGACCGAGTCGCCGGCCGAGCGCTACAGACTCTCTCATCACCAGACCACGTATCTTTATCCTGCACATGATGAGAGGTGGGACGCCTGCGGTCCTCCACTTAAGACGCCCGCACGCTGAGCCCCGTTTTGAGCTCTCTGACATATATTCTCTGAGGCCATGTCAGTCAGCGGAGGGACATGACGGCCACAGCTTCCACGGAATCACTAGGTGTCACGCGTACTTGCAAACATGCATAAATTCGCACACACTGATGTGATCAGAGTGGGCTTGGCGGGGTCTGCCCGCGGAGAAACATCTGGTCAAATCTGGAACGCGGCAGATACCGACATCTGAGGATTTGAGGGCAGTCACAGGCTCACAGCTGTCTAGTCCTAAATAGTCTGGTGCTGTCATCCCTAATTGACCCATCTCAAATCCGCCCTCTTTCCTCCTTGATCCTCGAGGGAAGTGACGGTTGGGGTTTGAGATGTCAATTACAACTTGATCTACACCAGCAGCCTGCACAAATCGAATCGGCCGCCCGTGTATTCTTTCCTCCGATTTAGAAAACCTCTTTCCAAATGCAGCAGAGTTACGACCGAGAACAGATCACACTCAATAACATTACGTAATACATTATCTCCATAACCGGCCGCTCCCTTGACATTTAGCGTTCCCCCCTCTGCTCCATGAATCATCCCTCTTCCCCAGAGCCTCCACCTGGATACTCTGTCTAGAGGCAGAAGACTTTTAAATGTACGTGCTTAAAATGCGAAAACTGGATGAACACTGGATGAGTGGCTCCATTTTCTTCTCTCCTCCTCTCCTCTCTCTATCCATAATTCTCTGGCCCTCTAATGATCTCATCCCACGCTTGACCTATAATAAACATAAATCAACCTAAAATTAGTCCCTGGTGTCATTCTCTGCCTCTGTTTTCAGGCGTTCTTTTCTCACCCCTCCTTCCTTCTCCCTGCCTCCATCTCACATCTCTGTATCTCCTGTAGCTCTACTGTATCTCTGACGGAGCAGTATTTGTTAATTTTTAAGGCCCTTACTGGTAACCTGGGAACCTATGGAACCCGTTCTAGTGACTGGCTCGTCCTTAAGGTCCCTCAAGTTTGCTCTGAACAGGGTGAATCTGCATTTCACTATGATGCCCCTAGCTCTTGGAATTAACTCCAACAGTTCTTAAAGCTTGAGATTCTCCCCTCTGTTGCAGAATTTAAAACCTTGATCTCTTTGTCAATCACGTTGTACGTATTTTAATTGATTTGTTATCCTTGCTTTTGTCTCCCCTCGTCTTGTTGTCTAATTGTTATGATTTTACATGCTGTGTGATTTTATATGCTTTATTTATGCTTATTTATGTATGTACACTCAACGTGACTGCGAATGAGGGAAACCTCAGTTGCCTTTCGAGTTTAAATAAAGGTTTGAAATTGAAAATTAAATGCACACTGCTAATAGCTCTCCTTTTAATATAGAATAGCTCTTTGCCCTCTGCCTCCCCTCTATTATTCAGCATCCTCATCATCTCACAACCCCTCAATGGAAAAGCACCAATCACCCACTCACTCCTCTTTAACCTCACTGACCCCCCCTCTTTTCTCTCTCCATCTCGCTCTCTCTCTCTTACACACACTATTTCTCTCTCTTTCTCTCCCTCTTTCACTCTCTCTTTCTCACTATTTCTCTCTCTCTCTTACTCTCTTTCACTCTCTCCCCCCCTCTCTCTCTCTCTCTCTCTCTCTCTCTCTCTTACAGACAATTTCTCTCTCACACACACTATTTCTCTCTCTTTCTTTCACTCTCTTTCTTACTATTTCTCTCTCTCTTTTTCTCTCTCTCTCTCTCCCACTGACCCCCCCCCTTTTGCTCTCTCCTCCCCTCCCCATCTCTCTCTCCCTCCCTCCCTCTCCCTCTCATTCTCTCTCTCCCTCTATCCCTCTCTCTCTATCCCTCTCTCTCTCTCTCTCTCTCTCCCTCTATCTCTCTCTCTCCCTCTCTCTCCCTCTATCCCTCTCTCCCTCTCTCTCTCCCTCTCTCACCCTCGCTCCCTGGGCTGGTGGGGGTCTGCTGCTGAGTGATGGCCTCCTCCAGGCTGCTGATGACGCCGCTCTTGTCCCTGAGGCGCTGGCGGTAGGAGGCTCGCAGGGCCTTCATCTGGTGCCGGTGCTGGACGCGGTGCCTCTTCAGCTGGACGCGGTACTGGTCCGCCTGCTGCTGCAGCTGCTGGAAGTGGGAGTACTGCTCCAGAAAGCTCAGCAAGTGGGACATCACCGCCATCAGGGGAGACTCTGTCAACTGGCCAACAGAAATGTGGGTTAGCGGCGCTGGCGCTGGGTGGTGTTGAATATTCACACATCGATGGCCAAGGAACAAAACCTCCTGTCTGCATTAAAATAAAAGTGTGGAAAAACCTCATATCTGCAGCACTTTGCAAGGCTGGTCGGTATTGTTAACATATAATATAGTAATTTATTACATGGCGTTTTAACATTCGCTGAAATGCTTGATTGTGATTGGTCAATAGCGCTCGGTTGCCCTGGCCCTGACAGCGGTGAATAATTTTTTGATAACTGACCGCTGCCATGGGCAACGCGCAATAATCACCGGTGATACGGGTAACAGAGCGCTATTGACCAATCACAATCAAGCATTTAGATCGCAGTCACGAAAGCTAAGCTCAGCATATGCACAGCTGCACTCATCAGTGCAATCAGACCACAGACCTGCCGGCTGCCGGCGATAATAATAATAACTTTATTTGGGCTGACAGCGGAGCCACAGAACAACTGCGTCTGCATTTGATCTCGTCTTGTCGATGGTGTAAAATGAATTAGGTATATTGTTAGTAAGTTAGCCATGTAATAAGCGGGATAATGTATAGCCTATACTCGATCATTGTCGCAAAATAATTGACCGACACTGCGTTTAGAACACCTCGGCGCGGCGCCTCTGTGTTCTAAACTCTGTGTCGGTCAATTATTTTGCGACAATGACCTTGTAGCTATACATTATCCCTTACATAGTCCAAAAACTGTGTATTTTATTCGGTATCCGTAAGAAATAGCAAACAGCACTTTCTAAACCATTAAGCATTTTCAGATAGGAGGTTTTGTTCTTCGGACATCGATATGCAAAGTCACATTTTATATAATGCAATTGATGTTCGTTGCATGGAACTGTGTGGTACTGTAAAGTGTGATATCAAAACACAAAACTGACATTTTCAAATGATATTCTCTAAATAATTTATAATTACATGAAATGCTTATTTGAGATCTTATCATCGTGTCGGGTAGAGGAGAGGCTCCACAGAGCTGGTGGGAGGCGTTCCCTCATACCTTCCCCGCTGTCTCCACATGGACCTGAGAGGTCTTCCTCTTCTCCGCCTCCTGCTTGAAGGACAGGAAGGCGGCCAGAGGAGTGCATGCTGGTGGGACATCTGGCACATCACCCGCACGCTCGTCTTCATCGCTTTGGGAAAGGCCATCACTGTCACCGCTACTGCCTGCGTGACAGGAGTGATGTTCACTTCAATTAGTAAAGGAATCCATTTTGTTGTTCCATGCATTAGCATAAATTATACATTTTGTGACAGTTACTCCACACACTACAGTGCTCATATTGCCCGGGAGTATACATACAGTATTGAACATACAGTATTAACCATACAGTATTAAACAGAGGTGAGGTAAACGGGAAATGCATTGTGTTCCATCTATATAATGGAGTTCATTGAAAGCCTCTCACTTGAGTCACTAAGCTTAGCACAAGCCTTTCTTCTCATCTTGGGGGTGTGGCCAATCCTTCTCCTGCTCCCTGTTTCCATGGATACATGTCCTGGCTCCTGATCCCAGCCACAGACAGCAGGACACAATATTTACTCGCCACATCCATATCCCCATATGCACACACGCAAAATACATACACACAGGCAGGCATATACATACATGCAAACACACATAGACACACCAAAAAGGCATACAAACACAAGTAGGCTACACAAGGCAGATACCCACATTCAAGCACACGCACAAACTTACACAATGCCATCATACAGAATTGTGGAGCATATTGTGGTATATTATCATATACTGTGTCTAATTAGTAATGTATGACACACAATTGAGACGCTCTCAAGGTGTAATGTAAAAATAAAGACTCTCCACTGATTGAACGGGTCACATGATGTGAGAGAGCTGGGAGCCATTTCCTCCATCCTGGCCAGGGACTGGTGGTGTTGTGTGCAACTCCCCCTGCAGAAGCCCACCGATGGATGACAAAGGAACTCCTGTGTGGCAGCAGCACGTGTTGTGGCTAGACTCACCTCTGAGGAAGCTCCGCACGCCCCCTCCAAGGCTTCCTCCTCCTCCTTCTTAAAGACGGTGTAGAAGATGTAGACTAGGAGAGAGTAAAAGGCATACATGTCCTCCACCCTGTCTGGGAGTCACTGTGTGAGTGACAGCAGCTACTGAAGAAGCAGTGGGACAGTGTTCCCGTCTCACACCCCGCGTCGCCTCACGCTGCAGGAAAAGCAGCACGAGGAAAATAAATGTTAGATTTTCATCCTGTTTATTTCTGCTTTTTCACCAGAATGAACGGCTGACTAAATTGCCACTATTAAATTCCCAACAGTGGCAGGTGAATCTAGCATGACTAATCAGATCTATCTGGATACGCTTTCAGGTCTTCTCCTCTGAGGTCAAACCCTTCTCTTTACGCTTTTCTTCAGTTTAAGCAGCACTGGGCATCTATTCCTCTATGCGCACGTTGTCCGTCTCCTTACCCATCACATATGCTGCTTCCTCTGGAGGCGTCGGTCCATCCTTTCCGGCATTCTGAAGTCCTCTTTTACATTCCATCTGTGTTGTCAATGACAAACCCACAACCCCCCTCCCTTGTAACCCCTCTCCTCCGAGCAGCAACAGCATCCCAGCACCGTGCAGCTCCCAAGTCAACTCCCTCTCAGCCTCTCAGCTGCTCTCTCTCTCTCCTCCTCTTCCCCTCCCCTCATTTTCTCCTCTCTCCTTTGCTTTATCCACAGGCTGCATCTGCAGCAGGCATGCTCAGTGCAGCTCTCTGGTCCTCTGCAGTGGCGAAGTGGCGAAGACTGATATTGATTGGGTTTCGCCGTGAGACCAGACGCCACAGCTCGGGGTTAGAGGAGATATTGTTGCTTATCTGATGGGTGCTCATGTGGAAGAGCGTTTATGTTTGTGCAAGAATCATAATCTGAGGAACGGTATTTTTACTCAAGTACTGTCTTTTTTTTGTACTTTACTTGAGTATTTACATTTTATGGAACATTGCACTTTTTTACTCCACTACATTCATCTGAACCCATCAGTGACAGTTACTAGTTACTTTAAAGAAGATTATGTAGAAAACGTGGCAAAAATTTATGAATATTATGTACTTTTCAAATGTGAAGCCTGACAACTTCAACGTAATCAAAACCAGCATAGCTGGGGCGGCTAAGTGGCGCAGTGGGCAAGGCGCTCGCCACCAATGCAGGAGATGCTGGGCTCGAGCCCAGCTCTCGGCGTTGCTTCCGGCTTGGCTGGTCGTTCATACTAATACAATTGGCAGTATTAGGGGGTGGGAAAGCCGGTGGGTGGGGATCGGACGTTGTGGACAGCGACTCCTACAGGTCGGTTGGTGCGCCTGCGCAGTAGAATCAGGAAGCGACGGGGGCGGCGTGTCCCTCCCACGCAGACCCTCGCCGCTGAGAGATTGCGCTGTGCAGGTGAAAAGATGCGACGGCTGCCTCCTCGAGTACCGGAGGGGACACGTGATGCAAGGCTTCGTCCACATTGCAGCCAGCTTGTGGGAGGCAGGGCCTAACAACGTTCGAGACAGGGGAGGGTAGAATTGGACAATACGAAAATTGGGGAAGGGAGAAAAATAGAAAATGGGGAGAAAAAGTAGATACAAAAAAAGGAAGTATCGGGGGCAGCGTGAGCCTACCACACGTTACCCTCCCACTGAGAGATCGCGCTGTACAGGTGAAAAGATGCGACGGCTGCCTCCTCGTGTACCGGAGGGGACACGTGATGCAAGGCTTCATCCACATTGCAGCCGGCCAGTGGGAGGCATGGTCTACCAACGTTCGAGACAGGGGAGGGAAGAATTGGATAATACGAAATTGGGGATGGGAGAAAAATAGAAAATAGGGGAGAAAAAGTAGATACCACTTTAACATAACCTTTAATCAAAGCAGCATAACTGGCTCATATACCACTTTAACATAACCTTTAATCAAAGCAGCATAATTGGCCCACATACCACTTTAACATAACCTTTAATCAAAGCAACATAACTGGCCCACATACCACTTTAACATATCCTTTAGAAAGTTTAGGTCAAGGGATCAAGGTTTGAACATTCGCAAACCCTAGATATTTTTACGTATTTCAAGAAATCTTGCCAAGCCAAATTTGCTTACTGCACTGAATCAAATCAAATTTATTTGTACAGCCCGACAACACACGTTAATGTCCCCATGGGCCGTACACTTCTTCTTTAAACAAGTCAAGAAGAAACATCACAATAAGTCAAGAACAAACCAAGAACACCATAAGGTCCAACATTTTTAAAATAAATGCAAAATAAATAAATGCAACACTACTCTCAGACATACCCCATGCGAAGGTAAGGAAAAACTCACTAAAACCTAGCAATAGGAGGGGGTTAGAGAGTTCCCATGTTTGTAGTGGGCAGAGATGGAGCAATAAATACATGTAGTGAGCATATGCATACATGGTAACAGTAGAATCATAGTATATGGCTGGCAGATTATTATACTTGTTTCAAGCACACAGTTGCTTAAAACTAGTTTTTATTTTTGTCAGACCATATTTTTGCATTCTCTCTCCTGATTGGATAAAGTGGGAACGAGATACCAGAAACATTACACAATTTTTCTGTTTACTGCAGAGTGGAGGGACTGAGAGACCCATGTTACTGACCAAACACTATATAAGTGATGGCTGTCAGAATGTAGAGCTATTATATTTTTTTCTTAACAAAGAATTTAGAAAGAAAATAAAAGGATTTTAAAACAGAGGACTATTTTATCTGGGTATTTCTACTTTTACTTAAGTAAAGTAACTGTGTACTTCTTCCACCACTGTCAAAACATTCCATAACATCAAGCAAAGTAAAGACATTAGTGGACAACAGAAAGGAAGACAAGCATCTACAATGAACCAAATGTAATTAGTTGCGTCTCCAAACGTACAAATGTCTGTAAGATGTATAGATGATGCACAGCAAGCTCTTAAATTAACTCTGACCTTATGTTAGAGCAGGGATTTCTCCTTGGGATTATTTACTGCAGTGAAAGTGCTGAGGCAAGCTCTCCACAAGTCCTGGGATTCAGAGTCTGCAGTGTCTCTTCAGAATCTATCCAAAAGAAAATTACCATCTTACAAAAAAGGAGGAACAGAAATGTCCCAAGATGTACCAAAGGAAACTCAAAACATTTTCTTTTGACGTTGTGAAATTAAAAGTTACACATAGGACCCAATAAATCACCATAAAGGAGAGATTACCTGATATACAAAATGACAGTGATCAATAAGAGATGATAAGCTAGCAGCTTGGGGCCACTGCAGATGTTTACATGAGAGAAAGCGCTGAAGCTGCAGAAAGGAGTCCGAGGTGCCTGATTTGGAACCCAGATCATAAACACAGTAAATCAAGAGACGTGTCCTGTGTGTCAATGACCTGACAAAGAGAAGAGAAGAGGCTGCTGCATACTAGTAGGAAATGTCCACCGAAAGAGATCACACTGGCCTCCAGCCAACTTAATATATAACAATATCAACAAGGCACTTAGGGAGTTATTGGTGTTCACTGTTTGCTCCAAGTAAGCATATAACACACACCGTAGTAGTCAATTTATAAATTACACTGCTGATGTCAACAATGGGCCATATGATTAATGGACTGCATTAATTCAAACATGGAACCTGAAGGGCGTGTTGAGGTACAAATGAGATAAACATTAGCTTATTAGTTGTAAAACTGTAAAGTATTAAAATGTTATTTATGTATCCATTTTTATTACATGTTACCGTAACTACTGTTATTATAAAGTATAAAGTAATGCTTTCTGAGGTTTACTCCATTGTACTTTTTTAGCCTATACTGAAGAGGATGTCTATGGCAGCAGTCTATGGCAGCAGACAGTGCTGGTTAGCCTTCGGGAGAGGTGTTAGTTGGACAATGCCTAGGCTAACTGGCACTGTCCGCTTCCATTCATTGTGCTAAGCTAGGCTAACGTGCAACCAGATAGCTTTCTATTGAATGCACAGAGAGGAAACTGGTATCTATCTTCTTGTCTTTCTCTGGAGGAGACGGTAAGCTAATTTCCCAAAATGTTGGTGTGATCCTTTAGCGCATTTCATGTGCATAGGTGTATGAAGTGTATGCTTTGATAGATCTCAGCCTACCTTTCACACTGCCACTGATGTTGAAAAGGGGTGGAAATAATTACAACACAAAATATACATTCACACTAGTCACCATACATTGATAAAAACATATTAAGAAAAAACAATAAATAACACACCTAAACAAAACAAACACTGCAATTAGACAAAGCAAATAGACAAGACTCCGACTGAATCCATCATAATCTAATTAATAAATATAATCTAACCTAGATAGCCCGTGTACCCATACTCCCTAATGATGACGTCACAGCAAACATTTGAGCGCTCGCATTCGTAAACATCAACAGAACATTCAAATGTGAGAAACCAAAAAATATATATATTCGGTCCCATTATTTCACAAACATTTATTTTGAAATAATAATCTTTCATCTTTTTCTTAAAATCGTATCGTATATATGATTATGTTATATTATATTGCCTGTTACTTTTGCTAATGTCACTGTATTACTCTGCTACAAGCCATTCAAATTCACACATCAACCTGGAGCACCAAGGAGTTGATAACAAGCGCACCCAACTGGATGTGGACGTTCGAAGTGCAGGGGCTTGTAGTGGAGTGTTATCCAAAGTAAAAGGCGTCGTGGTTTTCACAAGGGAGAATTACCTAGTGCCTAGGGATTTTCTAGTTTAGTATTTTCCACCCCTAAACTAGTAGGCTTTTTCCACCCCTTTTCAACATCAATGGCTGTGTGAATGGTGTTTAGTAAGGTAGGCTGAGATCTATTGAAACATACACCGTATACACCTATGAAGAACACAACATTTGTTAAACACAGGGACAATATCTGGTGAGTCAAAAGTACACTGGTATGGTCCTTTAAGAATCAAAATTATTAGGGCGGCTGAGTGGCGCAGTGGGCAAGGCACTCGCCACTAACGCAGTAGATGCTGGTATCGAGCCCAGCTCTCGGCGTTGCTACCGGCTTGGCCGGTCATCATACTAACACAATTGGCAGTGTTAGAGGGTGGGAAAGCCGGTGGGTGGGGATTGGACGTTGTGGACAGCGACTTCTACAGGTCGGTTGGTGCGCCTGTCCAGCAGAATCAGGAAGTATCGGGGGCAGCGTGAGCCTCCCACGCGTTACTCCTCGCCACTGAGAGATCGCGCTGTCTGGTGAAAAGATGCGACAGCTGCCTCCTCGTGTACCGGAGGGGACACGTGATGCAAGGCTTGGTCCTCACTGCAGCCGACCAGCGGGAGGCATAGTCTAGCAACGTTCGAGACAGGGGAGGGGAGAATTGAAGGGAGAATTGGCGAGGTGAAATTGGGATGGGAGAAAAATAGAAAAATAAGGAGAAAAAGTGGATAAAAAAAAGAATAAAAATTGCATCGTGCTAACACCTGAGATTTATACCTCTGCTGCTAGTGCAAATATAAGTTAACTTGTGTTTGATGACAGAATGAATCTATTAAATATCTATGCCACATTGGTAATTTTGTTAATTTCAAGGCCCTTATTCGTAAGCTACATCCTTACACTACATCATTATTGGAATGGAATTTTGGAACCTATGGAACCTGTTTTAGTGACTAGCTGGTCCTTAACACATTAACTGCCACGCAGTTTGCCCCTCTCATGCCCATCTCTGCCACCACTCTAAGCCTATGGAGATGTTCACCTTCTTTGCAGGGCTATAACTTTTTAAATTGTATTGCTAAATTGACATTACTATGGCCCATTCAACATCGATTATCTATCGTTCAGGATGTAGGAACGTTATACTTTTTCATTCAAACATTCATACGAAAATACCGTCTAGAATATAAGTATGTTTTTATCGTTTTCTGCAGTAATTCCTAGAACGCTAGTTATAGGCCTAAACGTATACCGGTATATAGATTATCGATTGCCGCTTATTGCCGATACACGCTATATTAAAAAATTCAACTGTATACGATCCTAAACGTTATGACTCATCATGCGCGGATGAACGGGGGGGGGGGGGTCATTTATAATTCTGTGATTGTCACTAAATGCTTTATGTAGTATGGGTTGATTTATTGATCAGATGGTTTGTAAATAAAGAAATGTACAATCGCCTTGAAAATAACGTTACTGTCCTCTTACCGTTCGCCGATGGGACTGGAGGAAAAAGATCCCACTTATTTGACGTCGATCAACTAGATCCATTTCTGGTTTATATGGCGCAATAAACGCCCAAATCATATCGATTATTGAGTTATGGCAGCGATCCATATACACGGATGTGTGTCTAGAGTCCCGCAACGATATGTGACTGCCGGACGGATTTCCCAGATGCACCGAGATCACCAGATCCATTTCCGGTTGTAACTCACCCGATCATCCACCAGGCGGCGATATTCAAGCGTTGCACTGTTGTGCAGGCTTCCACTGTATCAGCAGAGGCTGGGTGGCGGAATTATGAATACCATGGCGAAAAAATTAAATATGATCTCAATAACATCGTACAGCGTGGTTTGGCAGAATTCGCATGACCAGCAAACCCGTCGTACGCCGTTTATGGCGGTCAATGTGTTAAGGTCCCTCGAGTTTGCTCTGAACAGGGTAAATCTGCATTTTCCTATGATGCCCCTAGCTCAGTCCTTAAAGCTTGAGATTATCCCCTCTGTTGCAGAGTTTAAAACCTTGATCTTCAACCTTTGTCAATCAAGTTGTATGTGTTTTAATTGATTAGTTATCCTTACTTTTTGCCTCGTCTTGTTGTCTTATTGTTTTTTTTTTTTATCCACTTTTTCTCCCATTTTTTTCTATATTTTTCTCCCATCCCAATTTTCGTATCGTCCAATTCAACCCTCCCCTGTCACGGACGCTGTTTCTTGCCTCCCACAAGCCGGCTGCAATGTGGACTAAGTCATACATAGCACAAGTCCCCTCCGGTACTTGAGGTAACAGCAGTCGCATCTTTTCACCTGCGCAGCTCGATCTCTCAGTGGCGAGGAGTAACGCGTGGGAGGCTCACGCTGCCCCCGACACTTCCTGATTCTACTGCGCAGGCGCACCAACCGACCTGTAGGAGTCGCTGTCCACAACGCCCGATCCCCACCCTTCAGTTTCCCTCCCCGTAATACGGCCAATGTGTATTACTGTGGACGACCAGCTAAACTGAAAGCAAATGTGGAGCGCTGGGCTCGAACTGACGAGCCCAGCGTCTCCAGCATTTCGTGGCGAGTGCCTTGCCCACTACGCCACGTAGCCGCCCGTCTTGTTGTCTTATTGTTATGATTTTGTCTTGTTTATGTACACTCGATGTGACTGTAAATTAGGGAAACCTCAGTCGCCTTTTGAGTTTAAATAAAGGTTTGAATGAAAATGGTCAGTCAGTCCAATACACTCACTTCCAACAGAAACTTGTTAAGGGCCTTCATGGAGGCCCAACATCCTATAGACATGGACCCTTTCAAAAGCCACTTCAGCAGCCTGTCAGTGGCAGCAGGGGTAATTAGTGGAGCCAGAGCCTCGACACCTAACCTGGGCACCACCAGTGAAGGTAGGCTGAGGGCCACACCGCCAAGGGCCCCTAAAGCATTCCCTGCAAACAAACAGACAGTCAGGCAGCAGGACAGGGATGACAGGGCCAGACAGCGGGTCATCAGCATCAGTCCATCTGCTGACAGCCAATCATTGAGTCCGAGGAAGAGGCAGGAGCCAATCAGGACAATATGGGCTGTGTTGTGGTCCTCACTGAGCCACAGGAAGCCAAAGGAGACCAAAGGTGTGGCCAAAACCTCGCCGGCCCATTCCATATCATCCTGGAGAGAGGTCAGGTCTAGGCTGGGGAGACGCAGAGTGCAGACGCCCGCAGAGAGACCAAGCAGGAACAGACCTACTGAGGGAGCTCTGTGGTCCTGGGGAGGGAGTGGGGAGAGAGGGAGAGAGGGAGAGAGAGCGAGATTTTTTTTAGAAGACTGGCCATGTTTAAATGTTTAATCTGGGGCAGGGGTGTGTCCTATCCCTCACCAGCTGATTTCCCTGAAACTTCATAATTTAGCCAAATCCCCCCCCCCCCCCCCCCAAAACAAAAACATCCAAATAAGAACCACTGTATAAGTGTAACCGGCACTAGTTATGTCAAAACTGAGAACAAGACAGGGACATATCTGAGGTCCCTCGGGGACAGAATGCTACAAGAACTGTAGAGAAATCATATTAATATTACACTAGCACTACACACAAATGTATATATTTATACCCAGTTTTATCACCTGTACATTGTATATTACTATTGCACTTTACTGTTACATTTGCACTCTGATTGGACTTTAACGTGACTTAATTTGGCACGTTTGGTTCTGGATCCGGTCGGAGGAGAAGAAAAGGTCTGGAAACAAGTGGTTTTGTGGAGCAATGGTCCGGGAGTGAAAGGTTGTTTTATTGGCAAACAGCAGCAATCCAATTTCTCCAAAGCAGGTTTATCAAAGTCTCCCTGACACACACAGTTCGGTTCCCTGTCGAGTGTGTCCTAATCTCAAGATGAGTGGCTTATATGTGTTCAAACCGAATCTAAATGCTGTGATGTGATTCGTCATCCCTAACTAGGTAAAACTAGGTCAGTGTGTGAGGCTGAGCCCTAATCTATGTCACCTCACCTGCAATACTGGGTGTGTGTGAGTGCCAATTTAATCAGTGGTTCCTGGAGGGGGGGGTCAATGTGAGACAGCTTGTGTGTGTGTGTGTGATTGATTGATTGATTGAAAACTTTATTAACAGATTGCAGAATGGGTTGGGTACAGTACAGTACAGCTCCTTTAAAAAGGCTTGTCGCAAACTTGAACATAAATGGCGTTCGACCAAACTCGAAGTATTCCGCCTTGCCTGGAATGATAGTTTACGTAACTACAAAAAGGCACTCTCACTTGCCAAAACCTCATATTTTTCCAGGTTCATTAATGAAAACAAAAACAACTCAAAGTTTCTGTTTGACACAGTTGCAAAACTTACTCAGAAACAACCAAGTGCCCTAAACCATGCGTTCTCGGCTAACGAATTCATTAAATTCTTTACCAAGAAAATGTACCTCATTAGAGATGAAATTGTTGCCTTACTCAACAATCAGAGTCCCTCCCAACCTCTGATGGGCCTTCCCCCTGACTTTGAATCCAGCCATACGCTATGCTGCCTTGAAAACGTCTCACTTAGTGCCCTCTCTAAATTGGTTGGCGCGGCTAAACCCTCAACCTGTCTGTTCGACCCTCTTCCAGCAACTCTCATCAAAAAACTCTTCCCAACTCTAGGCCCTGCCCTACTCAATATCTTCAACACCTCCTTGTCAACTGGCGTGGTGCCCTGGCCTTTAAATCAGCCGTCATGAAACCACTACTTAAAAAACCAAACCTCGACCCTCTAATCTTGAAAAATTACAGACCCATCTCCAATCTTCCGTTCCTATCCAAAGTGTAAGAACGGATCGTCGCAACGCAACTTACTGACCATTTATCAAACAATAATCTTAATGAATCTTTTCAATCTGGCTTTAGAGCCTTACACTCCACCGAAACGGCTGTTACCAAAGTCACAAATGACTTACTGCTCTCTCTTGACTCAAACCTCACTTCTGTGCTCTTATTGCTTGATCTCAGTGCAGCCTTTGACACTATCGATCACTCGATTCTTCTAGGTCGGCTTAAGGGGAGACACTGCAGGTGAATAGGGTAAAAAAATTAACTAATAGATATCACAATGAAACTTCCCCAGTTGATTACTTATATTAAGACAAGACTTTTTTGTATTACAAGTTTTCTGAAATTGTATGTTTAAATATGCAAATGAGGCATGATCTACTTAATTATGCACTAATTTGCATATCATTCCAGGACAGAAATCTGAAAATTGGATAAAGCCATTTTCAAAATTATAGTTTCATTTTGTTGACATATTAGAGCCAAAGGTTATTACAGAGGGGATTTTGGATATCTCTTTTTATCACTCCATAAATCAGAAAATACTCCATGCAGTCCATTTTTATGGTAAAATTCCATATTTCGCCATGTTTTTAGGAATACAATGTGATATAAATCAGGGTATGAATGCGATATCAACAAACCCTTCTGTAAATACCTTCAGAACATAGATATGAATAGAACTGGAAGTTTTGGTGTATGTGAGTGCTACTGAAGTGGAGATTTCTGGCTCAGAGTATGAGGAAAAACT